>NC_134855.1:115162509-115471932 GCF_049852395.1 Peromyscus maniculatus bairdii | reverse complement strand
GGAGTGTGATCCCCAGTGTGGAGGTGCTGAAAGGTGAAGACTTGTGTGGTCTGTGTCAGGAGGGATCTGCCCTGAAGAATACATTAATGTTATTATGGCAAAAGTAGGTCTATTACTGTCAGGGTGAGATACTTAGGGACAAGTCTGTCTACCTCTTGCCTGCTTGCTCTCCTTTCTCCCTATACACATGTATTGTCAATAACCAGAATAATAATCAAATTTTATTTGATTAATCAGTATAAACTCACATACAAACTAGACTAAGAAAAGCAAAGACAGACATGATTGCCAACCATCTGTATCCTCCATAACTTTTACTGTTCGTTATTCTGATAAATATCTGCATACATTTTCCTAGTCATAAAATATTCTGCTATAAGGATAAAAAAGAAGTAAATACAAAGAGGGCAAGTTAAAGACACATCACAAAGAGTCCACAAGAAACATAAGGGTCCTGAACATGTAACATCTCAATAGAAAGAATCATCATCAAATGCACGTGAAACTTAATTTATACCCTGGCTGACTCAATCCTTCCCCTTTCATTCCATATTTAGCAAAATTCTATAATGAATTACTATTTTCTCATAATCCCACATTTTTACCTCAGAATTGAATTTTCTTTGCACAGCTGCCTGAGTCTCCCAAGAGAAACTTAATGGAATTTGAGATATTGGCAAGGAACAAGTGGGAGAAACAGGTGAAGATTGGGCTCTAGACCCAGCAAGAATCAGTAAATATCAATGTGTGCTTCCCAATGTAAAGGAGTGAGCAGGAGAAGCCTGGACAGACTCAATATGTGTCATCCACAGGGACCATTAGTTGATACATGGAAATAAATACCTTGTATTTGTACAGATGTTTCCAGTTTATAAACTTCCATAGAAATCTATGGGACATCTAAAAAGAAGCAAGTCCTGTGAAAGAAGCATGCTGAAGGACTGCTGAATAGTTGGCCTCACACCAGAACTTGAACTATAGCAGTCAGGCAGGCCTTCCCTCTGTAAATGGGGGCTTATGACAATAGGAAGAAAGGCTTCACACTCTCTTTACTTAGTTTATGTATCTGTGTCAGAGACACCTCTGCTCTCCTTCCAAGACATTTACTATGCAACACAGATCCCTTTTTCTCACACCAACTCAAGGCAATTACAGTTTTCCTACAAAATGTTCTTAAGCACATGGCCTGTGCTTCATAATTCATAACAATAGCTGATAGTTATCCAACACCCACTTCATGCCAGGCAATGTGTTAAGTGAATTACATGCACTGTTTACCTTAATTTGGTTTAATCTCTTGAAATCAGAGTCACAAACACATAGCTCACTAGGCCTCATAAAACTCTAGGTCCATTCTCTCTGGCATCTGGAGCTCCTCTCATTTTGGCTACAGGATCCTGAAAATTTTTTTTCTTTACCATATCCATGCCTATTGACACTTAATGTTCCACAATTGAAACATTTTCCCTGTGCATTTGTCTTAGTTAGAGTTTTCTATTGTTGTGAAACGACACCGTGATCAGGGCAACTCTGATAAGGAAAACATTTCATTGAGGTGGGGAGCATGGTACAGGCAGAAACGGTGCTAGCTACACCTTGGCTTGCAGGCAACAGGAAGTCAACTGAAAGTCATATTGAAGAAAGCTTGAGCAAAAGAGACCTCAAAGCCCACCCCCAAAGGGACACACTTCCTCCAACAAGGCCACACCTCCTAATAGTGTCACTCCCTCTGGGAGCCATTTTCTTTCAAACCACTACAGTGTTTATGCATATCTGATGCATTCATGTTTAATGGTCTTATTATCAACCAATAACACCTCATTAAAAGGAAAAAAATCTTTTGTAACATGGAGACGAGAGATAATGGGTTTTTAAGAATGAACAGGCCATGAACTTCTAGGTAATGTTCTTTAACTTTTAGGGTTTTGTTTTTGTTTTGTAGATTTATTGCAACTACAGGCAATTCCCTGAGACTCTGAGGGAAAAACCAATGTAGTAAGATAAAGTAGATATCAAATTGTTCTTAAAGCTTCAACATAATGTCCAAGTAAGCACCTATTCCATTATTTATTACCTGAAACTAGGCTTAATTATATTATCTACAAAAGTACTGAGTATAAATGGGTGTGGCTAAGAAAATAACATAGATATATGCAAAGTTCTATATAATTCATTGAGACAGTGAGGATTCTTTCATTCCATCGTGGCCTTCTGAGTATATACATTGAGAGTTAACATCAGGAGAAATAAATGTCCATCACTGCCTTCCAGCTCTATTGCCACTGAGGTAGAAAGATCCCCACCATCTCTTTATTGATTCTCTGGTCTTACCCAACTCCAATCCTTTTTCCACACTCAGTCAGAGAGAACTTTCAAAATTGGAGTGTTCTATTCCCTTATATTGGCTACTCTTTGGCTATTCCCTGACTCCTGAGCTAAGTTCCAAATGCTTGATAGTTCCAACAAGGATTCGAGAAGTATGGTTTCCACCTGTTTCATTTGATTTATGTCTCCTCAGCCATGATGTCCATCACACCAGCATTCTTTTGGTTCCTCAAATACATATGAGCACTCACCCACAACTTCCCTATATAGCTCCACTATCTTAAAAATTAAATCAGCTTAGTTCTTATCCTATCTCACCTGATGAATTTAAACATACTCCTTGGACCTCGGGTTTGATTTCTGAAAAGACAAAAACAAAACCTGCTTTGTCAAGTCCTCAAATGTGTTTATACCCCAAGTCAACACCATGTACTAACCTAACTATTTTTCTGACCACAGCTGACTATTTTTTGTGTATCTCTTTGAATATTCTTTTACCACTGTTTCCTATATCTTACCATGAGCCTGGCACTCAATGGCTTCTAAAATATGTCTCCAGGTTAAATTAAATGACTAAGTTGGTCATTCAATGAAGATCATTTCTTTTAATCAAATAACAGTAGATCTCAGGGAAGCTTGCTATTCTCTTTGACATGAAAAGAAAGCTACACTCTGTGTCTTAGGGTTTCTGCTATGAAGAGACACCATGGTCACAGAAACTCTTATAAAGGAAAACATTTAATTGGGTGGCTTACAGTTCAGAGGTTTAGTCTATTATCATCATGGTGGAACATGGTGGCATGTAGGCAGATATGGTGCTGGAGAAGGAGCTGAGAGTCCTACATCTTTGATCTGCAGACAACAGGAAGTAAACTGAGACACTGGGCATATCTTGAGCATAGGAGATCTCAAAGCCCACCACCAGAGTGACACACTTCCCCTAACAAGACCATACCTACTCCAACAAACCCACACACCCTAATAGTGCCTCTCCCAATGATCTTATGGGGACTAATTACATTCAAACTAGCACACTCTGTAAAAGTAAATTAATTAATTCCACTTAGGCAACAAGTAAATATAGGATTAGGAGTCAACGGCTACAAAACTTTCCTTGGTATGTGCAGAATGCATGGTCTACTCCCAAATGGCTAATGTTTTTCCAGATTGCTTTTTTAGCTTATTTCAGAAGAAGGGGGAGAAGGAAAAGAAGCAGAAGGAAGAGGAGGAGAAGAGGAATAGAAAAAGAAGAAAGAGGAGGAGAAAGAGGAGAAGGAGGAGGAAGGAGGAGAAGGAGAAGAAAGAGGAGGAGGGAGGAGGAGGAGTAAGGAGGAAGAGAAGAGGAGAAGAGGAGGAGGAGGAAGAGAAAGAAGAAGGAGGAGGAGGAGAAGAAAAGGAGAAGGAGAAGGAGAAGGAGGAGGAGAAGGAGAAGGAGAAGGAGAAGGAGAAAAGAAGAAGAAGAGGAAGAAGAAGAAGAAGAAGAAGAAGAAGAAGAAGAAGAAGAAGAAGAAGAAGAAGAAGAAGAAGAAGAAGAAGAAGAAGAAGAAGAAGATGATTCAGGCACTCCCACAGAAGAAACCTGTTTTTCTGTCTGCGTTTATATATAAAAAAAAACTAGAAGGTCAAAGCTATACATCCTCAACACAGTCTCCCAAGAGCCTCAACATTGTGTATTTCCCACATGGTCTTCCTGGAGCTGCTGTGTTGTCTGTCCATTTAAGTTGTAGTTTGGTCCTCGTACAAAGCACTTCCTTTGTGGTTCATTTCCAGTCTTAAACTTTGTGTGTGACCACATAAAAGTCCTATAATCTCAAGACTTTTAAATCTCTGTGGCTTAAAGGCATGTGGCGAGTTGAAGGGAAAAGCTTGAGGGGCGGTTCTGGTCATTATAAGCAGTTTACACCCTGGTTCAATATTCTTCACAGCTTCAGGTCTTGCAGGGACAGCAGTATCCTCAAGATGTGGCTCCTGGCCCCTGGTTAATACTTGAGACTCAATAACAACAAGCATGAGGAAATCTCCAGCCTGCTCTTTTTAAAAGATTCTTGTGCAGATGCTGTGTCTGCTGGTTCACTGGCTCGGAAGTCAGAACTGAAAGATGAGAAATCAGCAAGGAGTCAGGACCCCAGAATATGCCTTTGTCCCACAGGAAGTTTTCCCAGGGTTCTCTGGCCCTGGCATAGCCTTCATTTCTACACATCACTGCAGAAAAGTAGGCACCATGGAAAAAGATATCACATCTTCTATTTTATGTTTGAATTTTGTTTTCCTCCAAAATAATTTCTTTGGCCTTGACCTCAGGGGATGATGTATCAAAAAAAATGTATGCTGTTTTAATTTGATGAAAAAAATATCACCCACTTTCCTATTCCAAAGTCATTAAGCTTTCTACACCCAAACACTGCACATATGTTTCCATTATACACATATTTTTTCATATGCATAAATTATTTGTTTTCTTAATGCCAAATTGTTCAGTGAAGTTCCTTTTTATTTTCACTAATCCTCTTTGACTTCTGTTTCTTTGTTTATTTTATTTGTTTTAGTTTTAAAATCCATGCTTCTGAAAGATTATATAAAAAAATAAGCAGCAGGTTTTAAGGCTTATTATAAAATAATAACTGAATAAAGAGGCACAAGATTTTACACACCAAGAAATCATATACCTAGGAGTTAGCTCAAGAACCCAGACCTGTACCCCTCCTCACCAGACCACTCACCATGTGTTCAGCTCTAGGCCTCCAACTTTCAGGTCAAGGACTTGCTTGCAGACAACTGAGTTCCCTCTTGAAAGACCACAGGGGCACTGTGGGAACAGTTGCATTTCCATCCACTCTGCATTTCCATCCACTCTGCATTTCCATCCACTCTGCATTTCCAGCTTGAGTTTATTTGCAGAAAAAACTTCCCAAGGTTTGGCTTTGCTTTTGTCATTTGCTTCCCCTCTGGCCTATATTTGTGCCAAGAGAACACTTCTGGCCCAAGAGAACAATTTTACAAATGGCCTTGCTCACTTTTACTTATAAGATATGAGTAAAACTAAGTTGTTATCACTGGAGTTTTTGTCAATCTTTAAATGAATTTGTTTGTCACCTAGAAATTGTGTCCATAATGTGTGACCATTCACTATAGCTAGTACATAGAACCAATTTAGATGCTCACAACAGGACAAATGCATTAGGAAAATGTGGTATACATTCACGATAGAACATTATTCTACCATGAAAAAGAATATCTGACCATTTTCAGCAAAACAGATCATGGAAATGAAGGATGTTTTATCAAGTAAAATAAGCCAGAGGCAAAAAAAAACAACAACAACAAAAAAAAAAAAACAGTGCTTATTTTCTTTAATGTGTTCATGCTAAAAATTCTATCTGAACGAACAGTAGTGATTACTGGGGGTTCATAAAGTGAGAGGACTGGCGGGAGATTGGATAAAGGGAAGCAAATACAGTTAGAGGTGATAAATTCTAGAGTTCTTAGACTAGTGGGGAAATAAAGCTCAGAAAAATCTGTACATGTGTTGCAAATAACAAGTAAAGGACTGTTTAAAAGGTAATGATGAGCCGGGCGGTGGTGGCGCACGCCTTTAATCCCAGCACTTGGGAGGCAGAGCCAGGCGGATCTCTGTGAGTTCGAGGCCAGCCTGGTCTACAGAGTGAGTTCCAGGAAAGGCGCAAAGCTACACAGAGAAACCCTGTCTCGAAAAAACCAAAAAAAAAAAAAAAAAAAAGGTAATGATGAAAAGATAGAAAAATTAATTACCCTGATCTGATCATTTATCTATCGTGTGTGTGCATTAATAGCATACTACATCCTATACAGGTATACAATGTGATAATAATTTTTAAATTTAAGGAGGAGCAAATGTTAACAACTCTCCATTGCTTGTTACATGATATGTATAAATTTATCACACTCTACATACACACTTTTAGATTTAAATAGCAATTGATTTTTAAAAGTTAAGTGTATGACCCAAAGAGAATTACAAGGAAATACCACTCAGTTTCACATTAAGGAACCTTTTTCCAAAATAAACATTGAAATTCAACATCAAAAATAAAAGATAGGAAACAGGCTAAAGAAATACTTCAGATTACCCAAAAGCAGTGAGCTGGTGTCTTTCTGGATAATGAAAATTGGATTCAGTAGTAGGAAAGGGACATTGGTGGAACAGTTGTTGAAATTTACATGAGACCTATCATTTAAATGATAAGATGACATGACCTTAAGTTTCTTCTGTAGTCATGAGAAACATTGATATAGGAGCAGGATGAGAGCATCTGGATATTTATGTTACATTTGTAAGTTTTATAAATCTAAAGAATTACATGCAAGATGAAGTTAAATTATGAAAAAGCTAAAGCTTCCAAAGAACACTGTGTTAATAAGTATTCCACCACAGATGATCCCTTAGAAAAGACAAAGGTTGAGAGACCATTAAAGGCTTGAGAGTTACTGTATAAAATTGTGGCCATCCTCTCCTTCAGTAAAGTTTATAATCCCATGAACTATGAAATTCAAACTACCACGTGTCAAGATTAACTGCTTTATAATAATTGGCTACCACATAAACCATCAAGAGAGAAAGTACAAAATCAAGCCTGGTGATGCATGCTGGAATCCCAGCACTGGGGGAGAGGGGGACTGATGCTAGGAGATGGAGAATTCAAGGTCAGCTTGGGTGTTTAGGAAGAAGGCAGAGAAGAGAAGGAAAAAGAGAGAGGAAATGTATTTGAAGTTCCCCCCAGGGATTCCCTATCAGCTAGCACATTTGTGTCTACTTGAAATGACTCATTTCTTGTCATTTCCACTAGCAGGAATATTCACACATGCTAGTGTAAATAATGTATGTGATTCTAGATAACACACAAGTCAGTGATCCAAATTACTCATGCTCATTCCAGCTCCAGCTGCTTGCTACCCAGCTGGCTTCCTACTGCTCACCAAAATGAGAGAGAGAGACCTGCTGGGAGGGTGGCAGGAATCAACACACAATGCACTAGGACTGCTGTAGACCCAGAGCACTTCACCTCCAAGTTAGCTTTTTAAAATAGCAAAAAGCACTTACCAAGTTCTACCATCTAAAAGGAAGGTAGAAAGTATATTTGAGTTTGAAAATCAATTATCTGGCTAAGATTAGCCCCTGGACCTGTTTATCATCTCTCATTTCTACACTTAAACGGCGTTGTTTTAAGGAGGAACTCACTGTTGTTTTTACAAAGGTTATTTTCTTCTCCTGCAGGCGCCTGTAATGGTGGGAACCAACTGGAGGCAGCACCCTGGGGTTCTGGTTTTTTCTCTGCCATTCACCAGACCTGCCTTGATTTCCTCTACTGTAAATAGAGAAGATTGGGCAAAAGAGGGGGTAGTCTTAACTATGTGTTATAGACTTATTTGGTACATATGACCTCTTAGGGAAATGTTTTTACATAGATAAGAAGATATATATTTTGCATATGTATGTGCATATGTATATATAATTATCACAAAACTAATAGTATAAAGTACCACATGTAACATAATTTTAAATGTGCAATACAGTCATACGTGCATTTTCATTCATAACACATTTGTATAAATTTTTTTTCAGTGAATCAAGTCAAATAACTACCACAATATCAAAGAATTGATGAGCAAAGCCAGTACTTTGAGAAATTTAGAATACTGCGTTGTGATTTGAAAATATCTCTGATTTCCATTGTATTAAAATCTCAATTATAGCCGGGCGTTGGTGGCGCACGCCTTTAATCCCAGCACTCGGGAGGCAGAGCCAGGCGGATCTCTGTGAGTTCGAGGCCAGCCTGGGCTACCAAGTGAGCTCCAGGAAAGGCGCAAAGCTACACAAAGAAACCCTGTCTCGAAAAAACCAAAAAAAAAAAAAAAAAAAAAAAAAAAAAAAAAAAAAAAATCTCAATTATAGCTGGTGTCCCAGGGTTTTGCTGTCCCCATTTGAAATAGTAATGGTAGGTTTAAATAATCGATTACTGGAAAATGGAAATGAATAATCTCCCCATCAAAGGGCTTAAACCACCTGAGATTCTATCCAAGTATCCTTTGCTTACATGAACCTCTGGACCAGTTGATCTCTAGGGCCCCTTGTAACTCCTGAAATCCTCTAGTCACCTGTATGGATCTGGTGGAACAGCATATGTCTGTATGTGAGAATGTCTTAGGGAATTCGAGTTTAACCAGATATCAAAATATTTCCTTTGCAAGTCTTGGCTCCTGCACAGCTCTGTGCACAGCTGAGCCGGTTTTCCTAGTTGAGAGTGGTCAGCACCAGGTTCATTTGTCTAGCATTTCACAGAATATTTTCCCACATTTGTCCAACTGCAGCTTTCAAGCTGTAAGTAACAATATAAATGTGCCCTACGGTGGAAAGTGTGACCCACTTCCCTGGGCAATCTCTGGGGTTGGTTATTCCCATGCAGATGCTCAGAGTCCAGGGATCTCCACAGATCTGGCTAATTATTCCCCAGACTTTCCCACCAGCAATAAAAATCCCATTTGTTGCAACTTGTTTGGAGAACAGCCCTCATTTCCACAGTGGCGGTATTAATTAGCAAAAACCTGTGAAAAGGACCAGCATTTATATGCTTTAAGGAGAGGGAGAAAAACGACCCCAAGTCACTTCTAAATATTCCTATAAATACCCTTATAGCAAACAGGGGCTAAAAGCCCACTTGTCTTAGACACTGTGATTTTTTAACAGTTGTGGCCCAAAGTGAGAACCAGCTGTTGTCTCCTGTTCCCATTAGAGTACTGACTTGAATAAATTCTGAATACAAAAGAAAATGTCCCTCATACCTATCACCATTTCCTACCTTTACTGAAGCTAGAAGGTGCTGGATGCATCAGGCTCAGAGGAAAGACCATGCCCTCCCATAAACACCCTCCCACCCCTGACCCCACAGCCTCACCCCAACCCACATGCGCACACACACACACCCCTACCCTTCACCCCTGCTTGGCCAGCCAGAAACAAATTTCTCTCCAGGGTTCTAAGAAGTATTCTAGATTTTGACGCTGGGGCTGGGGCTTTGGAGAGAGTAGGGTAGCCCTACCCAGCCTAGACTCTTAGAAAGATCTACAGACACACCAAGGTGGAAGCTGATGGAAGAGGCAGAATGGACTGGAATACATTTGCACCCAAGATCTTAACAAGTGTGTGTTTGGGGCCAGTTTTCTGTTTGTGCCTCTGTTGGTTGATGTCAGAACGCCCTATGTAATAATTCATCCACAAGATTTAAACGATCTGCCCTATTCTTAAAGCCAGGACTGAATCACTTTCTAAGCAAGTATGATTTTAGCTTTCCTTATGAAGAGTTAAGTGGCTAAAGGTTAATAAATCTTTCCTCTTTGCTTTCAGTGACTGCTTTAGAATATTTTACTCCCTAATATCTACCCTGAGCCAACAATCACTGCTGACTTTAGCTAGGAATTCTATTTTTTATTTTTTTATAGCTACAATGTGAGTTTCCCAGGCAGTTTTTATTAACTCTGTTTCATTGCAAGGCTTTGCAAGGAAAAAAAAAAAAAGCCCTTATTTTTATTTGAAGAAATCTATTTCAGTGACAATCTAGCCTCAGGGTAGCTATCTGTCAGTCTCTGCTTTTTTTTTCCCTGTTGAAACGAGCATGGGAAAGTTGCTAGACAAATGCCACACAGGGAAGGGCTGACAGAGGAGGCATACCACACACATCCTTGGTGAGCTCAACAGCAAGAGGTGAAAGAGAAGTGAGTGAAGGGGAAGTCCATCTGTGTAAGGTGCAAGAAAACACCTGTGTGTCCACCGGTATTTGTCTCCAAAAGACGCAAGGTCTTTTGTTCTCACTATGTGTCAACTTTTCCCAGAGATAATGTTATTATCTAAGATGGTCCTGGGGCCCTGGAGGTTAGTGCTTACAGGGGAAAAAATATCTTTAAAAGGCAAGGAGACAGGCTGCAGAGATGATTCAATGGTTAAGTGTCCTGCTCTTCCAGAGGACTAAGTGGAGTTCCCAGCATTCATAGTGTGACTCACAATTGCCTGTAACTCCAGCTCCAGGGGATACAATGCCTTCTTTTGGCCTCTGCAGGTACCTGCCTTTGGTACACACACCTGTGGACAACATGGACCACATTCTACACACCCGCACACACACATGCACATATGCACACGCAGCTTGACATCTGAATCCTCTGTTGCTTGACTGAAACCAGTGTTTTTATCTCTAACCATTAAAGGCCCAAAACACAAATAAAAAGGGAGGTATAAATATCTCTGAGTGAGCCAGATCTTTACATTATTTCACTTAGTCCTCCATCCACACTACCAAGAAGACATCATTTTCACCATTTGCCAGATGAAGATAAGGTTGACACGATAATTAGTAGTCAAGGAAGCATATGTAAAGCTTCTTCTATATCCTCATTGTCTGGCACAGCCAGGAGACAGCAAAGGTGGAAACCAGAGACTCTGGCTATAACACTCACTTTTTAGCTGATGAGTGATTGCTAGAGAAGGTACACATCCAACACACTAGTTGTTCTTATAAACCAGGTTTTATTTGAACATAGTCACATGTTCTCTTACAAACCACCTACGTGTTTCCAATACAAAGGGGGAAAATACATGATCACAAAACCTAAAGTATTTGCTATCTGCCCCGTAACAAAGTCATTTATGAAGCCCTGCTAGAGACTGTTTTGATGACAGACAATAGAGAGGTAGTGAGCTTTCCAAAATATCAACATCCTGCCTTTTCCCATGTATGATGTCTTCTTTCCCTGAAAGGCTTTCTACTTTCTAAAATTTTTTACTTTTCTAAAAAATTATTTATTTATTTTTATTTTATGTGCATTGCTGTTTTGCATGCATATATGTCTGTGTGAGGGTGTCAGATCTTGTAATTACAGACAGTTGAGCTGCCATGTGGGTGCTGGGAATTGAACGTGGGTCCTCTGGAAGAGCAATTAGCGCTCTTAATGGCTGAGTCATCTCTCTAGCCCTGGTTTCTACTTTTACTGTAAAAATTCTGCATGCTCTTGTTAGAGGTAAGTTTATGCTATTATGCTATTCTAAAGATTATTTGTCATTTTATTTTTCAATTAATCACACAAAATATACAAATACAGGTGACTTTGGATATCAAAATTCAGTATTGATCATGAAGAGACTTCAAACATTAGTTCTGGCATTTTTTTTTTTTTTTTGGTCCATTCCTTAGGCTTCTCAGTATAGACTGAGAGGTCACCTTTAAGTACAGGTTGTACTATTCCCATTAGTCTGTATGCCTGCCTTTACATCTCTTGTCTGTTGCAATACTGTGCCCCCAAAACAACGTCAGTAAAAGTGGTAGAGTGAATGCCTGTGGGAGTTTGAATGTTATCGGCCCCTATAATCTCATAGGGAGTGGCACTATTAGGAAGTGTGACTTTGTTGGAGTGGGTACGGCCTTGTTGGAGGAAGTGTGTCACTGTGGGAATGGGCTTTGAGGTTTCCTATGCTCAGGATACTGCCCAGTGTCTCAGTTGACTTCCTGTTGCCTGCAAGATGTAGAACTCTCAGCTATTCCTCCAGCACCATGTCTGCCTGCATGCTGCCATGCTCCCCACCATGATGATAATGGACCTCTGGACTGTAAGCTGCTACCTCAATTAAATATTTTTCTTTATAAGAGTTGCTGTGGTCATGGAGTCTCTTCACAGCAATAGCAACCCTAACTAAGACAGTGCTCTTGTCTTCTTCATAATCTTAAGGAACAAGGCTGTCCATGGTGTTAATTAAATTTCTTTCTCCTTTGATTGCATTGTCTTCTACCTGAGAAGCATTTCTTTACCTTCTAACAAAGTGATGTTTTGACAGAATGAATAAGTAAATGAAACTGAAGTAATGTGAGATGTAGTGTTGACTATAACATCTTCCTACATGTCCAAATGGGCAAGAGTGGACTTGCATGATAGAGAAAAAAGAGACAAAACAGAGGAAAAGCATTTCAAAAGTCCTCCTATTGCTGCTGGTCATTTGATGGAAAATATTAAATATAAGTGTAAAATTAAACAACTAGTTTAGAAAATCTGTGCCTTATTATAAAATGAAACCTAGACTTGTCCTCTGACTCAACAATGAATCTACTGGATATTTATATGGAGAAATGTGTATAGATGCCCTCGAAAGATCGATAAGTGAAACTTCTTGCCAACTTTACATGTAATGATCAAAAATTGAAACAATCCATATTTCCAGCAAGAATTTTTTTTTAGTTGTGGCATATGTCTACAATGATGTTCTATTTAGCACCAAAAAGGAAGAAATTCTTAGCAGACACAGAACACAGGTGAAACTATAGTAAATGAAAGAAACCAGGCCAAAAAGTTCACTTTGGATGGGCCCCTAGGACTTTTTTCACTTTGAATAAGCTCCTCTGGGATTTTTCTCACTTTGAATAAGTTCCTCTGTGAGTTTTCTTTTCCATCTGCCTGACCCTATAGGCTCCTGTCTTCCATCTCCTATCCTTGCCCATCAGTAGGCTCTGTTTCTTCCCATCCAACAGGCCTTCCATCTCTTCTGGGGTCTTGGTTCTCTGAGCTGATTAATAGCCATAACTCTGCCTCACCCTACTGGTTCCTCTGGTATCTACCTCCATGTGCTGCAAAGCTCCCAGCCACTCTAGGACCTTCCATATCCATGCCTGAGATTAAGCTTGCTCCCTCCCACCCGATAAGTTGCCTACTTGTCCAGGATATCACTTCTCAGTCTTCCTAGTACCTCACTTCCCAGCCCCACTCCTCCCTGATGAACATAAATGCAAATGTTCTCAGTAAAATCCCAGCAAATCAAATGTAAGATCATATCAACAAGATCATTCATCACAACCAAGCTCACTTTGTTGCAGAGATACAAGTCTGGTTTAACATACATAAATGAGTAAACGTTGTCTATCACATTAAATATACCTAAAAACAGACATCACATGATCACCTCATCATTTCAAAAGTTAAAAAGGCCTTTGAAAAAATTCAACATCCCTTCATGATAACGATCATAGAGAGGTATCATAGTTAATCTTTATTGTTTACTTGACACACCTGGAAACCTCACTTAAGGAATTATTTCCATCAGATTGAACTGTGTACTTGTCTATTGGGCATTCTCCTAGTTGGTAATAGATATAGGAGTCCTTAGTCCCACTGAGGTCAGTAAGTACCACCATTAGGCAGGTGGGCCTGAACTGTATAAGAAAAGCAGATAAAAATAATCCTGGGCAAAGTCAGTAAGCAGCTTTCCTCTATGGTTCCTACCTCTGCTCTTTCTTGAGTTCTTGCCCTGACTTCCTCATTGATGAGCTGTGACCTGGAAGCATAAGCCAAATAAACCTTTTCCTTCTCAAGTTGCTTTTGGTCATGGCAAACTAGACCAAGTGGCTAGGGATGAAGGGAGACTAGTATAACATAATAAATGTTAGGGCAAATCTATAGTCAACATCAGGCTAAATCGAGAAAAACTCAGTGTTCCCAGTAATATCAGGAACTAGACAAGAATGTCTACTCCTTTCATTTCTGTCCAATACAGTATTTGAAGTCTTAACTAGAGCAATAAGACAAGTTGAATTAATAAAAAAAGGGGGGCTGCAAATAGGAAAGGAAGAAATCAAAGCATCTCTGTTTTTGGATGATATGACTCTATATACAAGACACCCTAAAGACTTCACAAAAACACTCTTAGAAATGACACATTCTTTCATCAAAGAGGGAAGATGCAAAATTTAACATACAAAAATAAATAGCCTTCATATATACCAATGACAAACATGCTGAAAATAAATTCATGATAATCCCATTCATTATAAACACAAAGTAAAATAAAAGCCCTGGAAATATACCCAACCAAGAGTACAAAAGGCCTCTACGGTGAAGAGACTAAAGAAATTGAGGAAGACACCAAGAGATAGAAAGACCTCCCATACTCATGAATCTGAAGAATCAATGTTGTGAAATAAGCTAGCTATCAAAAGCAATCTACAGACTCAATGTAATCCCAATCAAAATGTCAAGAACTTTCTTCACAAAGACAGCAAAAGCAATCTCAAAATGTATGTAGAGAAACAAAAGACCAAGGATAGCCAAAGCCATTCTAACAAAACAAACACTGCACAGGGTATTACTACACCTTATTTCAAATTGTACTACAGAGCCATAGAAACTGAAATAGCATGATGCTGACAAAAAACAGAAACATAGATCTATGGAATAGAATAGAGGACCCAGATATAACTCTATATAACTACAGCTACTTGATCTTTGAAAAATATGTCAAAAGTATACAGTAGAGAAAAGAAAGCATCTTCAACAAATGGTACTGAGAGACCTGAATATCAACATGCTGAAAAAGAAACTAGAGCCTTACCTCCCCTCAAAAAATCTTTGCCAGCAATACATCATATAGAGTTGTCTAGAGTCTACAAAGAACTCAAAACAATAAACAATAAGAAAATAAACAACCCAATTTTAAAAATTAACCATGGAACTACTTTTAGCTGCTTTTATATTGCTGTGTTAAAACACCATGACCAAGACAACTTGAAAATAAAACATTTAAGTTGACTAACAGATTCAGATGGTTAGAGTCTATAATGGTGGATCAAAGGAACAGCTGAGGGCCCACATCTTTATCTACAATCATGAGGCACAGAGAGAGCACTGGGAATCACATGAGTTTTTTGGAGCCTCAAAGCTCACCCCTAGTGACATACCTCCTCCATACCTCTAATCCTTCCCAAATAGATCTACCAACTGGGGACCAAGTATTCAAATATTAGCCTATGGGGGCCATTCTCATTCAAACCACCACATTTGCCCACCATAACTAGATGGTGAGACCCTATTCTTGAAAACACTGCCCACTTTTAGTTGAAGAACACAGAAAAATCAATTTCAATCTGACTAGGAAACTCTCCCTGTTGGCTTGCTGTAATAGTACTGGGAGGTTAAGACAGGTAGGCCACTGTGGAAGAAAAGACATCAGAGGTCTTATCCAGTGCTGGCCTCTGCATGCTAAAATACTGACCAGCCAGGCAAACATAACCCCAGTGCAATAACAGCAAGCCTTGTTCATGAGGTTACCAACTTCTTTTTTTTAAAATTGGATTTGAGATATGGTCCACAAGAAGGAATTTATGCCTACTAGAATAAACAAAGACAAAAACCCACAGTAATGGAAGTCATAGGCCCTAGAGGAGAACCAATTGGTGTTATTTTTCTCAATGTTCTGGTTGTCAAATTTCCTTCTAAATATCTATGCTTATATCCATAGATTTGTTCTCTTCCAATTTTCATCAGAAAAGCTTCTTATTGCAGTGACTAATGGCTAATGCAGAGGTGCATTGCTGTTCAAAATGCTGAAAACAAGTGAGCATACGTATTCACTCATGAATGAGACAGCTATATGGACACCTTCCTCTCCCAACCAAGGCTCTGGGAACATCAAGAAAGAGGAGGAAAGAATGTAAGAGCCAGAGAATTGAAAGAGTTCTGTGAAATGCTCTCTTCTTGACATGGCATGACCACTGCATACATAAATTCTCAGCAACAGTAGTTACCTGTACAAGATCATGTCAGTCGAAAATTCTAGCATGAAGTAGGGAGGGGTTCCTAAAGCCTCTCACCATTAGCTAAGAAAATATTGGCAGTTAATGGCTGTTGGGGGAGAGTCACTATTCATTAAGAATGTGGAAGCTGCTAAGTTCCCTGTGCCCCACAGGATGACCCCATACACATGAGCATATGGACAGCATTAACTGAACTTAGTACATCAAAATAGTAAATAAATAAATAGATGGAAAATGAGGGCATGGCATTGGGAAGGAGATGAGCTGGGATGTAGGTCCTTGAGGGAATTAGACAGGCATAATAATGGGTGGATATGATCAAGATGCAGTTTATACATAGATGGAATTTTCAAAACTCAAAATGTTTAAAGTATACCTTGCTTGATTCTATTTGAATGAAGTTCTAGAAGAGGAAAAACTAACATATAATAGTAAAAACAATCATGTTACATGGGAAAGATGTGGGGGCTGAAATTGATTGTAAAGTGATTAAAAGGGGATTTCTAGGGAAATATGTTAACTCTTGATTGTGATGTATCTGTGGGAGACTATACATGTCACAATTCAAATTCTATGCCTAAGAGCTGTTCATGTAACTGATTTTATACTGAAATGCAAATTAGATTTAGGGGGAAACAATTGTATAATAAAACTGTAATAAATTACTTTCCAATGATGAAATGTTGGACACTGCACTACAGAGAGAGAGAGAGAGAGAGAGAGAGAGAGAGAGAGAGAGAGAGAGAGAGAGAGAGAGAGAGAGAGAGAGAACCAAGCAGAACATCTAACTGGTGCTCAGGAGCAGCACTGTCTGGGAGCTGGGCCCTGTGATCTCTACCAGTAGATTCCCTCAACCAATAAGTGCACTAGGTAAAGGAAGCTTCATGAGTAGTTAGTTACACACCCTTTCTGCCCTTAGATATCACAAGCCATGGACCTCACATCACCTGCAGCCAGTAGCCCGAAGTGAAGAGTCCCTTCCCATGATTGTAAAACCTAATCTGCCCTCAAAACCTCATGGACCCACAGTCTAAATAACTAGACTAATGGTTTAACTGAATCTACACATTCCTGACAACATACCTCTTCTACCAGAGTCAGAGACACCTCTTAGGAAACACTAGCACCACCCCTTGCTTTTCCACTCCTCTCTCCATCAGTCTCACTGGATACAGGGAGGTATTTGGAGGAACAGGCTCTTAGATAATTTTGGAAATGGGTTCTCAACTTTCTTCATTTCTTTTTTTTTTTTTTCCTTTCTTTTTTGGTTTTTCGAGACAGGGTTTCTCTGTGTAGCTTTGCGCCTTTCCTGGAACTCACTTGGTAGCCCAGGCTGGCCTCGAACTCATAGAGATCCGCCTGCCTCTGCCTCCTAAGTGCTGGGATTAAAGGCATGCACCACCACCGGCCAGCCAACTTTCTTCATTTCTTAATGCGTGATAGGAGGCACCCCAGGAAACAAGAGACCAGAGAACACAATTTCTCTCTAAGATGCTAAATCCTCACGCAGATTCACCAAACCCTAGAAGACCACTGTGGTTTCCAAACATTTTGTATTTAAACAAACCAGACGCAAGCTGAAAAACGATGCCTGTTACAAAGCACGCTATCTGTCAGACCACTATAACATGCTGCATCTTGCAGTAATTGTCCCCAGGACTTAACATAGAGCTATGCACTCAGCAGGTACTTACTAAATACTCTGACAAAATCTGTATTAAGATAAGGAATTGTTGGCTTACTTTTATGCTAGAAAGAAGCTTAAAATGTGCTATACAAATTCATTCACCTACATTATTAAAATTCATTGGATCATAAGAATTGTCTACTAGATTTTCCCCCTAAATGACAGTGCTTTGTTTCCTCTGGGTTACCTAAGGGAACACAGGTATCTGTGTCAAAATGTCTATTTTTACTTTCCATCCAAAAAAGTTACCTCACATAAATTTAGGAGCTGGCCTGCTCCAGCATGTCCCCTAGAACACATTACTTTAAATCACTGTCTACCTGAAGCTAATACTTCCCTGTATTTCACGATTATTGTGAAAACCTGAGACAGTGCCCAGTCCCATGTTTAGCAGAAAGTGAGTCTCAACAGTCACATGTGGTTTTATCCAGAGCAGAGCTTCTCTTCCTACAGGCACTTTAGGCAGGTGGCCCTAATCAGTCACCTTAGCCTCTCACTCCCCACCCCATTCCCAGTGCCCCCTTACACTTTCTAAAGCCAAAGTGCTGGTGTCATGTTCTGATCCAGATTACACTTAGGCCCCCAGGGAACAGTAGAAAAATGATGCTTTAAGAATCTGGAGCAAGTAAACAAAAGAGATGGCAGCCTGTGCTCAAAGTCCAAACCTGGACTGAGCAACAATTCTAAAACAGCCCGAAACTGGGACACGGTGAAGCATTATATAACCAGAACTCCTTTATTTATTCCATCGGCAAACATTTCCTGCTTGACTCTATATAAACACGGTGCAGAATTTCCTAGCAGCCATATCTTCGAGGGGGCCTGCTACCACCACTGGCTCATTTGGAAGGCAATCCTCATTGTTTCGGCTGCCCCCTTCTCCCACTCCCTCACACCGGATGCTTTTTTGGGTGAATCGTCTCTATTTAAGAGTCCAGTCTTCAGTTTAAAACCTCTGAGATAATAGCACAACAAGCCTTAGTTGTCCAACACAGCATCAGTAACATGAAAAGGCCCTTTCTGTCAGAGAACTAGGAGCTTGTATAATCCACAACTTTGCAGACAGGAAGATTCAAAGATATGTCGAGGTAGGGCTGAGCCTTGGTCAGACCACATGCATTTGGGACAATGTAGTAGCTCCTAAGCTACTCTAATATACTCATAAATAAATTACTGTTTTTAGATAGGAAATACATACAGAGAGGTATCATCTTATTCTCATTTTATAGACAGGAAACAGAGAATCAAGGTTACATGGTGAATCAATGATAAAACTCAAATTTAAATTGCACAAGGTGCACTCTAGATGGTGCAGCCTTATCTCCCATACCACATTTTAAATGCAGTTCCCCAAAATCAACATAGAACGTAGTTAAGTTGTGTCTCATGTTCCTGCCCTGGTGACATGTTTCCTTCTCATGACGAGACAATATTGGGCACCCCATGGGCTATAGTATGTACAGGATGCAGAATTTAATACAACATAGCTCTTGTTCTCTAGAACTAGAGATTGCAAAACATACTACGAGTCACAGTTAATTAACTGGCTTATAAATTAAATGTAAATAGTAACTGGTATATTAAGTAGTATTGATTTAACTCAATTAAATATGAATCTGTTGATGTAGAATATTTCACTGCAGAGAAAGTTCTATTGACCACCATGCTCTTAGCTCATCACTCAAAGAGGATTCCCTGAAGCAGCAGCATTGGCATCCTAAGGAGCTTTCTATAGATTCAGTCTTAGGACTTATATCAGGCCTATTGATCAGACTCTGTATCCCTGGAAGATGCATATTACCTTACAACTTAAAAAGTACTGCAGTCTAGAACATTTTTCTACTCTTCTGCTTTATCAATAATCCCAATAGCTTTTATTACACACACACACACACACACACACACACACACACACACACACACACACACACATCTCATTCCTTGCTAGAGTGTTCACTGATGATTTTCATGGTAACAAGTAAAGCAAATGGAATGCTTATCCCTGGAACATTTGCTCTATGTTAAACAATAAACTGAAGCTGTCCAGATGAAAGTAAAGAAGAGATAAATATTGGTGGGGCAGGCAGTGATGTTCCACTAGAATTGCACACCAAGAGTGTGGAGTTCCCACGGAGCTAGTGAGCAATGGAGGAAAGGGAGAAAGAACTGGTCTGGGGTGACTGCCATTCTGTGTAATGATGAGGAATGCTCTCACTCAGGCCTAAAGGAACACCCTCTGGAGCACAACTCAGAAAAGACTGGAGTACCATGGGAAGTATTCAGTGAGATGAATTGTTTCTCGGTGCTGGACTGATAACATTTGGGGCTTTAATTCTCATTCCTTCCTATTTTAAACTCTGCAGAGGGAGTCTGTAGCTCCTTTCCTAAATAGGCTGTTTTTTGCCCTTTTCCCCCCTTTGTTCCACTATGTAACCCCATAGTGCCCATCTCCTCTGCCTCTGAGAAGGGCCACAAATCTTATCTGAGCCAATAGAGAGAATCATAAATGACACTAATACAATTCCCAAGACTAGGTTTTAAGAGATCTGAATGCTTCTCCTTACTTTCTTGTGCCTTTACCATTGCCATGACAACATGCCTGGACTCTCAGCTGGGTGATTTGACACAGGTGTATCAGAGAGGCGCAGTCAAAGGCCAATCTGGACTAGCTAACAGGAGCTGACACCCAGGCATGGGACTGAGCTCAGTCAAGATCAGCAGAAGTAGCCAACTTATCCACAGCTGACCCGAGATGTATGAGTCACCAATGTTGAATATGGGAGGCAACTCATATCCTGTATTCTGACACATGTCTTATGTGGTAGAAAATAATGAACATGATCCTCAATAAAGCAAAATTATTGCATATTTGCAAATGCTTCATAGAGAAAGGCTTTGAACAAATCATTGTTACCCATTTCTACTTCAGTACTCACAACAGTCCTGCAATATTGCCTCTTATAAATAAGCAAATCAACCCTTTCAAAAAGTCATTGCCATTGGCCATCATCAAAGGTCGTGTTTATGTGTCAGGATTTGAATCAGACTGTCCAGTTCCAACTTAGAAACATATCTTAAATTCTTAGTGCTTTCTAAACACTGTATGATAGCATAAGAAACTAATCTAAACATCTGCAGTTCTTCCTACTTTAAAAAAATGGATGGGTTCAAGCACATGAATCCCTGGGTATCTATTCCTTCAACCATGGTAGAAGAAGAAGAAGCTGCTCATGTTTTTATTCTGTTACAGTGTTATAGTGCTTTATGTGACTGAGTCACATTTTTTTCAAATGTCTAGATTCTTTCTAGAGTGACCATGTCCAATCTCAGATCTGATAGTCTATGGACTCAGATCTAAATCTGTGAGCACTAAACTTCTGTTGGGATCTTCTCCAGACTTCACTTGAAGTTGGAAACTCAAGTGAACACAGACTCACATTGTTCTCTGGGACTTAAATTCAAAGGATCTGGGTAAGTCTCACTACCACCATGACTTCTGGGGGGGAAAAAGTTCTCTTAGGGCTATGCCAAGCCAGACAAGATAATAATGTCATGGTTGGCCAGGTGGTGGTGGCATACTTCTTTAATACCAACACTCAGCAGGCAGAGGCAGGTGGATCTTCATGAATTCAAGGCCAGCCTGGTCTATAGAGCAAGTTCTGAGACAACCAGGGCTACACGGAGAAACCCTGTCTTGAAAAAATAAAATAAAATAAAATAAAACCAAATGAACAAGCAAAAAGTTAATGTCATGAATGGGTAAGGCAGATGGAGAAAAGAAAGAAGGCTGAAAATAGCACAAAGCCAGACAGAAATGATACTAGTAAATACAATAACAGCCCAAATTTGCTTTGCTTTTCTAATTCAAAAATTGTATATGTTCATATGGAGCCAAGTTATATTTTGATAGATGTATACATTAATGTTCAAATTAGGGTAGAAAACATCTCTTTCCTCAAAATATTACCACTACTTTGTGCTAAAAAAAATCCCTTCTGCCTTAAAAAAATAAAATAGTGCTTTTCATTATCTACAGGCACCCTACTATATGACAGAGCCACAATTTATTCCCTTATCTAACAGTAACTTACGACTTAGAACTCCCTCTGCCCCAATTCCTTTCCTCTACAGCCTTGAGTAACCATGATTCTACTTTCTGTTTCTTTGGTATCAAATCTTGTAAATACACATTTGAGTGAAGGCAACCATTACTTATCTTATGCCTGGCTTATTGGACCTAACAAAATGCCTTCCAGTTACAATCATATTATTGTAAATAATCGAATACCATTCTTTTGTGGTTGTATTCTGCTCTATTGTGTTCTCTCTCTCTCTCTCTCTCTCTCTCTCTCTCTCTCTCTCTCTCTCTCTCTCAATTTTTTGTACAACATATTTCATTCATACTCTTCCCCTTCCCCCAACGCCCCAGCTAACTTCCACGTCGTACCCACCCAACTTCAGGTCCTTTCTTGCTTTCAAAAAATTATTTTTTACATGAAAGAAAAAACCCACCCAAACAAAACAAAACTGAAAAGTACAGAAAAACATGGAGACCATTTCATGCTGGCCAACTACCCCTGAGCATGAGGCTTGTCCTGAAGTCCAGTTGATTTGCCCACTGTCATTCACCTTATCTAAAGCCACATCAATGACTGATCTCAACAGAAAATGATAGTAGAATTGTTGGCCAGGCATAGACAGCTCAGGAAGACTGTGTTACCTTCAGAGTCTATGTCTTATTGGTTAAAACCTCACCAGACTTAAACCACAATTTGACTTCAATTTCCCAATCCCATATTTTAATTCTCTCAAGAGAATTAATCCTTAATAAACATTTGTATTCCAAACGCTGTCTTACAGTCTGCTTCTAACACACTAAGCCAAAGTTACTTTAAGAATCCGTGATCTTAGAAATACCTGGCTCAACCAATTAAAGTCTTATTTTAAAAATTAATAATAAATGAATAAAGAGAAGAAGAAAGGAAAACAGTAAATTCATAGGATCCAATCACTTCCTGAGATTGACAACTAAAAGCCACAGTCTTCAACAAATTGGACCACTCCAGCAGTAGCTGTTGGTAACTCCACCAGCATGGATGAGGATGACAAAAATAAGAGCTGATCTGTTCTGTACTCAGATTACTCACAGTCCTTCAGATTCCTCAAGAGGAAAAAAGTTAAAGTGGGTGGGGGGCTGGGAACAAGTGCCACATGAATCCCAATGTCTGAATGAACTCCCAAGTTCTTTCCTTTCAGTTTGTGGTACCATCTTTTTATGAGCAATAATAATAAGAGATATGTATTAGTCTGTTTCCAGCTAAGAGCTGCCTCTGGTTTACATCCATTATCACTCAGAGCAGCCCTTATGACAGTGACATGGGGATTATTGCTCACTCTCCCTTCTTCCTTCCATGGGAAATGTATAATTACTTACTATTTCATGTTGAATTTGGCTGTATGACTTGTTTGCCTAATAAAATGTGAGTGCAAGTGGAAACTCTGAAAGGGATTGTTAAATGGTTGGCTCATTCTCTTGTGTTTCTGACATCTACTCAGAGAACCACTGCACTTCGAGGCACCTACCAATAGAGTAGATCTGAGCCCAACTGTTGACTGAGATCAGAAGCCCAACAGCTGACCTACAGACATTCTAGGGAGAAAAACCCATCCATGATTATTCTACAGCATTGAAATGTAAAGGGGGTTACTTGTTACACAGCTTTTTCACAGTACTAAAAACTAATTGGCACAGACATGCTCAGTGCTAACTTCTACTTGCAGATGAAAAAGTTCAATTGCAGAAGAATTTATTAACTTAACTAAGCTCATGCACTTACAGTAGTTGTAAAGCTAGAGCTTAAAAAAAACCAATATAATTCTAAAGCAGAACCTCATCCCCCTTATATCACATACACAGTGTTTGGAAATAAACAGTTATGCAACACATGTGAAAGGTTATGAGAGCTTCAAATCCCACCTCAAACCAAGATTTTGTTGTTCTATTTCTTAGGACTTTTTTTTTTTTAGCATTCTTAGATGATACTGCCTATGAATGAGCCAACATTTAACAGGTGGCTACTGTGAATACTAGATAACCAAAGAAATTGCACTAAAATGTCCAATTATATCAAGGACTCAGGAACTATGCACACAGTTTTACAAAAGATAGTAAGTTATCATTGAAAAAAATACCTGATTTTCTTATCAATGGAGAACTCAGGGAAACTTCCAACTGCAAAAAAGATGAGGAGAATGTTGAGGCAGTCTTATATCTAAGCCTTTGCACATTAAGAAAAAAAAATACATGTGCAAGGACTGTACTTGCATTCAATTATACAATTAGCTGAATAATTATATATTTCTGGTTTTTTCCATCACAGTGATGGAGAAATTGTTCCTCTTCTTTTTCTACATTTACAAGCAAGGTTTTGCCCCACCATACTAAAATGTGAACAATTAAGTGAAATGATTTATATGAACACTCCCACCCCCCTACTTTGTCTTTGCTTTTACTGAATTTAGACTATGAGGAATTCCTGAGCCTTCCTGGGGAATATCAAGACCCAAAGAGAACTTCCATGCTCACCCTTCCTCAGGACAACGCCATCCATCACTCCTGCCATTGTGGCTGCTTTCACAGCCCTTGGAATAGATAAACTTATGACCCAGGCTAGGATGTTAGCACTGACTCTTGCTGAGCCGTTGAGCAATATAAAGGGCATCTGGCACTTTAATTTATTCCGTCAGACTTCCCACTGTCTCACATGAGGCTATTGCCACAGTCCTCCCTGCTCTTTCAACTTGAACCATTCATACACCTCACTAGAGAGACATAACTATAAAAGGTCCAAACCATTAGTCTAGATTCTTTCCAGGCCCATTCAGAAGGTATGCCCTAAAGACAATGCCATGTCGTAAATGACCTCAAAAGGAGCCTGCCACAGAATGCTTACTGGAAAGATGGCCAAGGGTGGAGGAGGCATAGCAAAGAGAGCATTTTAAGATTCTGCCTCTAATTGACTGAAATGCATTTTAGCTTGTTTAGTCTGTGAACACCATGAACATAAGGATGACATAATATTGTTCCGCTCATCTCTGTGTTGGATGAGCAAATGGCTCTTTTATGACTCTCTAAGGGTGTCATCAGTGACTTTCAAAAGACAGCTGAAAAGGTAAGGATGCATAGCTAGCTGCAAAGTCAAACAAAGCATCTACCATTTCTGGGCTCTTCTTATGAGGCCAGCTGTAAGCCTGACCCTGCCTGATTAATGATGGGAAACATACAATCATGATCTTTATCTCTTCCTTCAAGATGCTCACA
This sequence comes from Peromyscus maniculatus bairdii, assembly GCF_049852395.1. Taxonomy (NCBI): domain Eukaryota; kingdom Metazoa; phylum Chordata; class Mammalia; order Rodentia; family Cricetidae; genus Peromyscus; species Peromyscus maniculatus. Next base: position 115,447,001 of record NC_134855.1, on the reverse strand, counting down.
AAGCTGGTGTTCATGCAGCAGATAACTGTGAACAGTGAATTCAAGGTGTGCCATAGTTCCTGAGAATGAATACAAGGCTAAGTCAGTCAATTATCTTGATTTCAAGAAGAGAGAATGTGGGGGGCGGGGGGGGGGGGGCTGGAGGATGGCTCCTTCAGTAATGTGCTTGCCATGCAGGCATGAGGACCTGAGTCCAACGGCCACCACCCATATTAAAAATCCAGGCTCTGTGGCATGTGCCTGTAATAGCAGTACTGAAGAGGTAGGAAGACAACCAGAGTTCACTGGAAGCCAGTATAGATGAACTGGCAAGCTCCAGGTTCAGTGAGAGATATTGACCAAAAAGTAAATAAAGTGGAGATGATTGAAGAAGACAACTGACATCAACTTCTGGCCTCCACACAAACACACACACACACACACACACACACACACACACACACACACATGACATGTGACCAAAAGAGGCCAAGGCCAAGGTCATGGCAGTTGGAGACTAGAGAGAAGAGAAGATGTTTAAGATTCAGGAGAAACCAGTTTGAGGCAGGAACTCTCCACCAAGAAAGCTTTTGAGGTGGGACTTAAAGCAAGATACAGACTTACGAAGGCGAGGGGAGAGCATTCTAAGCATGCATTGAATTCCATTCCAATGCAAAGAATAAAGGAAGGGGAAGCAGACAGGTACCATAACAAGGTCCCTGACCTAGGATTGTATGACATATTTTTCCAACATTCCAATGTTGCTAGAGCCCCATGCATTCAGCCACATTCTGCTTCGAATGTAGAGTTCTGATGCTCTCTGGAGTTTGCAATTCCTACCCTGCAACATGATCCCAAGTGTGAACCACCAACACATCATGTACTATGCTACTGAGCAGGGCTGTATGGCAGGTTACAATATCCAGTATTCAATGGATTTATCAGGATGTGAGCCCATCATAAGTCAGCCTTGGTATACAGAAATAACAGTTAAGTTTGACTCAACTGGAAGGAGCATAATTGCCCGTAATGGGCCATAAGATAAGTAAATTCCTGATGTCCATTACCAGAAGGTTCAGGAAAATGTCATTTATTGAGAAATCTGCTGTGCTCTGGGTGTTGTGAAGACAGAATGGGCAAGGATCCAGGATATTTTTCTGGTGTGACTGAAGTAGCTTGCTTTTATCTAGTTGTCATATTAAAGTTTCTGGGACAAGATTTCATTTGGGGACCAGATATGAAATTGTTGCTGTCAGCAAATGTGAGCTTTGCAACATTTTTCCAAGGATGCCTGACTCAGAAGATCAAATGCCAAAAGGTGAATCTGGTAGCAGTAGTGTGTAAGATGGATTAGAGGGAGAAAAGTAGAAACCAGAGAGATGGATGAGACACGATTGCAACATCCCCAGGTGCAGAATTCAAGGGCATCAGTATGGGAGACTTATTTTAAGCCCTACAAAAAGGTTAGCCTTTTGGGGCCTTAGGAAATAAGTGGAATATAGACAGAAATAGGGGTAGGACTGAGAGACAGCATATTGTCACTATAGATAAATAACACAGAACACAAGACAAGTATGGAAACTGAAAAGCCAACTTCAATTTGGGAAGTATAAAGTTTGAAATCCTGGCAGAATTTCCAGGTGGCAAACATCTTGGTGAAAATAGCTTTCAGCATCTTTCTGTCACTCACTATTACAGCCTCACCGAAAAGCCTGTGAGAGAAGACTGCCCCACCCAACCATGCAAAGATGAATTCATCTCCATCCTTGTCACTGGGTGGTATCTCCAAAGTTTCTTTGTATACACTGTCATCCCAGAAAAAAACAAAAAACAAACAAACAAAACATTACCACCATGATGAGTCACCATCCAAGTTCCCCATTGCTTCTCATTGTGGACAGAATAAAGCCAATGTTCTTAGCCCAGTTCAAGACCATCCATGAACTACCCATGGCCATTCATGATCATTCTTGGGTCATTCCAACAATGTGCCTTTCCACCATGCCTCTCTCTACCTCACTGCCCTGCTCTGCTCCAAGAACAGCCTGCACCTGACACACAAGCATACCTATCTTCTTCCAAGCCTCCCTCACTCACTGGTATTCCTCTGTTCTTTAAGAGAGCATCCCTCCCAGCCTTCACTTCAGCTTACCTGTTCCCATTCTCAAATCTGTGCTATTTCCTAAGCCTCTTATTTCCTTAACCTCTGCTTTGATCCCTCCAGGTCAGCAGCAGTGTTTCATCCCTAAGCAATCAGGACAATGTCGTCCTGTTTGCTCATATGTGATATGGGGATTCTAATTATGCCAATACCACAGAGTTGTTTTGAAAAATCGAGTAAGTGCCCAATAAATAATTATCATATTTTTTGATGTTAGGCTTTGGTCTGGACTATTAAAGAATAAGATGAAGTCCCTGATGTCAAAATCCAATATGGAGAAAAGACACATGAACTGGCCATCCTCTATAGTTCATTGGGGAAAATGGCAAATGATATGAAAATGCTCTGCTCTCTTCCCTGTATGTTCTAGAATGTCAGGCATGGCTCTTCCCATGAGCCCTGAACAAAGCAAAGATGCTACAACAGTTTCTAGTTCTTTAGAACATGTATGTACCTTACTCCCCATTTTTTATTCTTTTCACTTCTACCAGGATACTGTACTAATTAATAATATGTTCATAAACGAACACTTTTGCTCCAGGAGCTGAAAATTTTCTACTCATCTGATTACAATTCAAAATAGTATATTACACCTTCCAGTCACATCTTCATGCTTCTGTACCTGATATTACACACACACACACACACACACACACACACACACACACACACACACACACACACCTACCAAATGTACATATATTCAGAGATATGAAAAATGCACCAAATCTGTAGCCAAAAAATAAATAAATAAAAAACGAAGAAAGAAATTCTGGTCTCTGCTCTATGAGAACAGGGTGTTGTGAGGGAGCCATGCTGTTTCACCTTCTGCATGCTCACCAGAAGGGGCTCCCCGCCCTCCATGATTGTAAGATTTGCACCTGACGGGGTTGGCTTAAATGCATATTCCTGGCTGCCCACCCACCTTGTCAGAACTTGCACAGAGGAACCTGGAAACCTGTACCTCGTGTAATCACTCGCAGTGATTAGGACAATGGGCCACACTTGAGAATCTCCCCCTTCCTATGAGAGCCTGGGCTGGGAAACGCTAAGAACAAGGTCTTGCATCCTTGCTTTATGCTCAGACACTTTTCTTCCCCCACTTCCCAGCTGCGGTTTCTGATCAACATAAACATTCCAGCCATTTATGATTCTTTCACGATGGCAGCTACAAGCAAAGAAAATCTTTGATTATTTTGGTGCCTCTTAAAGGCCTTAAATCTAGCTTTGAACATGTGACACAAAATCTCCTTTATCAGACGAAGTCGTTACAGTTGCTGAATCGCTTGGATCCACTGTGGAGGCAGAACTGTTGCAGTTACCCAACTGGGCTATTTTTAAATCTTATGGGCTCTGGCCTGTTTACAGAAAGATTCATTTAAGGGATTATACTCAGTGTGACTTGCTTTGATGGAGCCTCTTCTATAAAATGTCATCTTGCTGGGGCTTTTGCTCAACTGATTTAAGAGGCGTGTTCCTCCCATCCTCCCAGCATAGCTTCAGGGCTCAGCTCGGCAAAACCCAGCATGGGAGCTTTCTAGACCAAAAAGAGTGTCTAGGAAAGCTTCAGAGAAGCTTCTAGACTCTGAACTAACTTTGTGAAATGCAACCACCCCTTGTATGAAACTCTAATGCATCCACACCCAACAAGAAACTAACTCTCAAGAAAGACATGGCCCTTCCTTCTCAAAAGTGCAGACAGAAGAAACCTGACACTGTGGGGCCCCATTTTCTTTTCTGGTTAAGGGCTCTCAGCCTCTGGCATCTGCCTGCCCCAACCTCAGCATTTGCTAGTTATATTCATTTAAGGTATTCACACTTTGCAGGGATCTCAGTTTCCCCACGTGAAAAAGTAATTCAACATTATCACGATGCTATGAGATTTAAACTAGATATTACATAAAAGCCTTAAATTAAATCATACCACAAGGTAAGTATTTTGTTAGTGTTAGCTACTATTACTTATCCTGAGGATTTAGGATTTGAGGCAAAATAAGTAAAAAGGAGTCCTGTGTTCCTTTTGACTTTATTGTGTTCCCCCCTACCTCAAAAGTTTCTTCACATCAATAAGCCTGCTCAACCAAGGGTTAGCCAGTGTGCCACCATCTCTTCCTCCGCCCCATACTAGAGCCCATTACCAGCTGGACCACTGCCCATTCAGATGATATCTTAATAATCCTTTCATTCCAACAAAACCGGCCTTTGCCTGAGCTCATCCTGTACTGTCACCTTTCTGGCAATTGGTAGGTCAGCATCAGTTGTCCTTGATAGCTGGACTCCAGTAGATACCCAACATGTGCATGGGGTTTCAGATCTGCTCTCCTATACCTCCCACTAAGCTCTCATGGTAACCTCTCTAAGACTGGCCTTCCAAAGGAGAAAAAGGTAAGGAGAAGAGAGTCCATTGCTGAGCCATGGATGAGCATGAAGTGACAGACATTTAAACTAAAATCCATGTGCCCTGAAAGCTGGACAGTTGATGGAGATGCAGAACTACAGAACCCTGAGTCACTTCTAGAAAGGGACAAGAGAGCCCTCCTAGCCTGGTGATGACTTACTTGGCAGAGGAGGCAGGTTGGAACCGGTTCTGCAACAGAAGACTTCGAACAGCATCAGCACTTTGGCCTTCAGCCTCGCAACCTCATTTCCTACTGAGAAAAATGATGCTGTGTGAAAGTCAAACCACACAGAAAGCTGACTGATGGTAAAGTTTCCAGAAAGAAAAAAATCTTAACACCAAGGCAAGCAAAACCTAGATTTCACTTATTTAAACTATGAGATTTTGAGAGTAGGATGATGTTCAGTGAAAAGCAGTTTGAAAGGCTGCTCCAAATTTATTTCAACTATACTTAATTCAGTTCAGCTTATGAGTTACTTTCCCTCAAGAGTTAAGAAACAGAAATCATTAGTAAAACATAATGTTCGAAGTATATGGCAGAGTTGGCTCTTTATGGAGTTTTTATTACATCCTGTTCACTGGAACACAAAAACTCAGTCTATTCCCAGAACCTATTATCTTGGTCAGAATTCTCCTATTCAGAAGAAATTGAGTGAACTTTCGATATTTAGTTCAAATCCAAGGGGAGGGGGCTGGGAACAAACAGTTCCACCCCTGAAAAAAATAATATGAATTATTCAGAACAAAATTCTCATAATGGCTTAATCTTCTCCATTTCCACATATTTATAACTGATGGAGGTTCAGGAAGTAGAGAAGTTACACCCATGCTAGTTCCAACTGAAGGGCCCCATGGCATTGTGGGAGTGGCTTGTTCTTATCAGTGTTACTTTAGAGAGGACAACAGCGCCTGGATAACCCAGTCCTGGGAAACCAGTGCCACTTTCCTACCCTAATGTAGGAGTTTCCTTGGTGAAAAAAAAAAAAATCTCCCAAATAATACATTCCATTTGTGTGAAGACATTAAAGGAGATAGCTTTTCAATCCCAGAACAGCCCAATGCAAAGGTCTTTTGTTTTTTTTTTTTTTGTTTTTTTTTTCTGTTGTCTGCTTTATTTGCTTGTTATTTATGTGTATTGAGGACTGAGCCCAGGGCCGTGGATGTGTTAAGTACATGATCTCCCACTGAGCAACCCCCAACCTGTGAAAGTGATTTTTGTTGTTAACAAAGATGGTATAGGCAGGAAGGGAAAAGATAAAAGAATGAGCATCTATTTATGCACAGGGTTTTGTTTTGCTCCATGCATACTCTTTGTTAAGTGTAAGCTATTTTCTAGACACCCCCACACAAAGAAAAGCAGCTGAGTATGATTGCACTCTGTCTGTTGTCTTTCTGCATGCTACTTGTGGCTCTCTCTGCCACAAAAACTGTGCTATCCAAGGAAGCCATGTATGTTCTTAGGCTGGGTAAATGAGGGAAAGTTGGCACATGGATAAAGTAACCATGGAAACATGAGCAGAAACATCATACAATTTTTTGCATGTAAACAAGGTTGCAGATATTCAAAGAACATATTAGCAGGAGATGAGAAAAAGCAAACTTGCTTACAGGTTGGGACAGAGCAAGGAAGAGAAATGGTTAAAAGGAACTGAGCTTGGCCCCTCAGGGTGGCTGAGTAATACATAGAGTGTTATTAGATCAAAGTTCTCTATCTCCAAGGAGAAAACAACCAAAAATTGGCTTTAAGTCAGTCCAGAAAGATGTCAGCTTAGCTTTTAGGATGAATTCTTGATGTATAAGTTGATAAGTATCAGATTGGGTTACAAAGAGAAGTCTGGAAATGTCTCTCCCAGGAGATGTATGAGACAGGAAAAGCCCAACACTATGCATGACCATTGCAAGTGGCCGGTCCACCCAGAGCCATAGGAACACACTGGAAGACTCTCTGGGGTCCTTAGGGGCTTGGGATTCTAATAATTCAACAAGCATAAAGCTGGAAAGTAACTGCTGCTCTGGTTTAAGTTCAGTGATTTTAGCAAATCCCAAATACTTCTCCTTCATACAAATGAGGTTAGCAACAAGAGCACATTTTACAAGGACATTTTACAACCAATCAGCACCTAATGGGATGAGATAAATGCATGCTTTTGGCTTAATATGGCAAGTGGCTGAACATAGTTTAAAATACAACCAGAGTGCATGGTGCAATTAAAAGAATTGGGGGGCAGGGAGCAGGAACCATGAGCCGGGCAACCATGCAAATGTGAGCATTTCAGGAAGAAAGCTGGTGAACACACACTGTTTGCATGGGGAAATGCCACTGGATTCCTGAACCAAAGTCAGTCTGCCTCTTTGAGAAAATACAGGGTCAGCTTTGGTACTTTTGGTCCCAAGGGAAAGTTATCTAAGCTGCCAGAACATGGGGAAAAAAACACCAAGAAGGAAAATGAATTCCTTTTCTAGTGCTGCTATGGATTCAGGGTGGAGAAGAAATGGATCCTCTGCAGAGGCCTGAACACTTCTCCTGTCGAAGGTTAGACTCACCCCTGCCACACTCAAAAGTTATCGTGGATCCAGGTGCTTACAATCAAAAGAAACTGAGACATAACACTGTCTCCTCCCCCTCCCCCTCTCATCTCCTTTTCCCTCCATCTAAGATCAGTGCTCCAAGAAACATTATTTCCTTTAGTCTCACAAGAAAGTCATACAATACAGTGGAGAAAACTCCCTGGCAGAGTGTCTTGTCTCATGAAGTCCCTATGATGGCCCAATCACCTCTGTCAGAAATGACATGTCCTAGCCGGGCGGTGGTGGCGCACGCCTTTAATCCCAGCACTCGGGAGGCAGAGGCAGGCGGATCTTTGTGAGTTCGAGGCCAGCTTGGGCTACCAAGTGAGTTCCAGGAAAGGCGCAAAGCTACACAGAGAAACCCTGTCTCGAAAAACCAAAAAAAAAAAAAAAAAAAAAAAAAGAAATGACATGTCCTGCTCCCCCTCCACCTGAGGGAAAAGCTGCATCCCAGTCTTCAGAAGAAAGTTCTCAGGTACCCACCTTAATGCCTTAATTACAGAGCTTCCAAACAGCTTGGGCTCCACCTCAACCGTGGCTTAAAAATCTCACACCCACACCTTGAAAATTTGAGTTCTAGCCATGGAATTTTTTAAGACAGTTAAATCAGAAGCCTTGGGCCCATATTATTCTGCCAAATAAGCCATGAACATAGAAGTCAAATTCCCTCCTAAAAAGCTTCAAGCTCTGGCTGGACGTGCCATTAACCCAGTCTCTTCTTTGTTATGCACAACAACTATGCATACAACGATGCTTTTTTTCTGGTTTCTTGACTCTTTTCCAGGTACTTAGTGACAAGCAGAGCTTTGCAATCCCCTACATCTATGACCTCCCTATAAAACAATTCCTATCATCACTAATAATGCTACTCACTGAAATAAAACAACAAAAAAAAAATACATTACTAAACCAAGACAGCAAAGGTGTCCCTCTCAAATGTTAATAAGAGACTTTGAGAAATTCTGCGCAGCTCTTTGAAAATTAGAAGCCCCCAACTTAGGACCTCATTCTTCTTTTGAAGCCAATTGCTTTGAAAGCCCAGAGTCCCCAACTGTCTCCATCTTACACTAAAGTTTTGACCTATGACACTGAAACAATTACAGTTGTAATCATATACACTTTGACTACATAGGCCCCTACATGCCATTTATATTTAAAGAAAAATTATTCTTAAACTATGTAAATAGAACAAAACAAAATGACCCCGAGTGTGACCCAATCCTACACAAGAGTCAGAGCTGAGAATGAAGCAACACTTTTAAGAAGGGAACAAGTATTCTGGAAAGCTCACAAAATTGGAAACAAGGAAAGTCAATAAAATTTCTTCCAAACCACCTTTCGCTGCCCCTGGAAAGCATTTTATGGGATAATGAAAAGCTCTTACAGGGAGCAATGTGATTAAGTAATAAAGGACTGAATTTTCCTTTCTATGTAACTCCACAGGGTGCATCCCGGAGAGTCGCAATGGTCTGTGTACAGTTAACTGTGTGTTGGTAAACCACCAGATTACAGGTGTGTGTTAAAAGAGATCCCACTGAGATTTTTCCCTAGACTGGTTAAACAACAGTTCCATTCTCTGGCAACCTAATTGGTTGGTTAGTAAGTCCTCCCCTCCCTGGGAAGCTCAGATGTACTGCCTAGCCTCAGCAGAAAAAGCAAATGTGCATACACGAAATCTTATGATTCACTGGTTAGTACTATCTGGTTGGAAGAGATTGCATGAAGAATCAACTTTCTCTACACATGCTCCCAAGAGATTGAGGGCCTCAGCCATAACAGCTACTCCAGGCCACTAAGTGAAGATATATGACCACCTGTCAGCTCTAGGAATCCGACACTTAAAGGATGGAGAGTGAACTCCTTCCTGGGTTTAATCTCATCTTGTTCCCTTCAGAAGGATGCTTAAGGGCACACAGGTTTGACCCAGACTGTTGCTCTGCAGGTTCCCAGTAACACAGAGGTTAAGCCAGCCAATAAATCAAGCACCTAGCCAGGGCTTCATCACCCTGCACCCTGGACTCTCAGAGCTTTGCAGCCATCTGATATTTCTTTAATGGGATTATTTTGATAGGCAGGGAATTTCTGGAGTCTGTCATTGTGAAAGGACTGCTTCTAAGAATATTTATGACACAATACTTTTATGGCTCTTCCTCATGTTTTCTCCCAATATTTGAGCTTTACACATTCCAAATTTTCTCTGAAAACCTTTTCATTGCAAAGTATACATGTATGTTGTAGGGAAGAGTTGTAAGGTTTATTTTTCAAGGTTTTCATCTTATTTTCAAATATATAAAAAAATTGCAAGAATCTTATAAATAAATTCCAATATTCTTTAAGTAAATTTACTAAGTTCATTTGCTTGTCTGCTTTGAGAAATGCTGAAAATAGAACCTAGGACCTAGTACATTCTAGACAAGCATTCTACCAGCATGCTAAATCTCTAGTCTCCAGACTTAAAAAAGCTTTACTGTTTTGCTAGATTTTTCTTAATATTAGTCCCTCTCTCTGTGTCTCTTTCTGTCTGTCTCTCTCTCCCTCTCTCTTTCACTCTGTGTATGTGTATTTACACATACACTCAAAGACAGTTATTTCTGAACTATATGACTATGACTAGGAGGCTGTATGCATTATGCCTTTCCTCTACAATATCTCAATGTACATTTTCTAAGAATTGTTATATAACCATAGCACAATTATCACATGGAAGAAATTTAACATTGAGAACATACTCTTATACTTTCATAATATACAGACCATGAAAATTTATCCTGTCTCCCCAGTAATTATTTTTCTAACAAGTTTCTGTCTAATAAAGGATTCAGCTGAGTTTACAATGCTCAGTTTTATCATCTCTCTGTAGAATCCTTTAACTGCAGAACACATGATAGCCACTTGCCTCTTTTCAGTGCTGGTGATTTCTGTCTGGATTAAGATATTGCCCCATTTCTTTACTGAACAGTGATTATTTGTCCTTGTTTGCTTTTGAATAATTTGAGATGCTATAAGTCTTCTCTTTCTTACTGAATGTACACTTTTGGGTTGAGCATTCATGAATGATTGCTGCCTGAATTATTTGTTACTCTGCTTGCCCTAGCTTGCTTCTTAAAGACAGATTTCAGGAAGTTAGTTCACTGACTACCACTACCGGGGTGGAAGGAAGGCTCATAAGATGCCCACCCTCCCTCCTTGAGGGGCTATTAGCAGGTAAAGATTGCTGGGACACACATTTTCCTCAATGGTGTAGCTACTGGTAAGTTGTCCATGCTGCTATAAATAGCCCATCACCTGTGCTCATGGAGGCAAACTTAGTTAAACTCAGACTCATTTCGAAGAAGTGAGGGATCCACCGGAGGAGGAAGGTGACAAAAGAAAGTAGTGAGGATAAATATGATGGAGATATACTGCATACATGTTTTCAAAATGTCATATAAACTCATTGTTAAATGCAATTAATATATGCTGATAAGGTCAAGAAAATTTAGAAGATACATTTCAGAAACTTTGTTCAGTGACTACCTCTACAGGGCAAAAGAAAACATCAGACTGCCTGAGCAATCACAGGCTTCCTCATTCCCAGGGTGACCACACTATAATGGGGGAGGGAAAGACAGGCTACAATGAGTGCCTTTAGCTACAATATGCTTTTCTTTTATCCTAGTTTCTTAGCTTCTTGAGGGTGGGGGCGGGGAGGGGGCCTGACCTCAGAGGTGAGAGTCGAAATCTGAAATCACGACACCATATTCCACGCCTTTGATTCAGTATGAAACGTTTTTTATTATGATTACAGGCAGTCTCTCATCCAGGGCATTTCCCCCCTTTTGTTTAAATTGTTTCTTGAATAAACATCTCAAAATTTAGGATGGCAGCCAACAGAAGATAATCTCCCAGGGGAAAATGCTGGAATCCTTACAATTTCCATCAGCAATAAGTGGAGGAAAATGAAAAGTTGCCATTCATTTCCAGAGAAATTGCACTCTACAATAAGGTCTTCCACCTTTCAATCCAAGAAATGAAAGGTAGTTTTAAAAAATGTTAGATTTTATAGGTGGCAACACAACCAGGCTATAACATTCCCAAGGAAACACACACACACACACACACACACACACACACACACACACACACACACACACACTTACCATGTTCATTTGCAAAAAGCTCCTTATCCTTGTATGAGGAGTTGAGCTTCTCAGAAACCTGATCTGTTAATTACCAATAGAATACTTTATGAAAGAAGTTGTAGCCTACTACTTAAGGGAATCTATCACCTACCCCCTGTGGGGTTTTTTAGCATGTTCACTAAAAATAAGCATATTTCCTTCAGGACAGATGGGAAATGTGAGGTGACAATTCATTCTCCATGAAAAAAATGCAAGTTCTCGAGAGGCAAATTCTCACCTGAAAGTGTGAATACCCACATGCATAAAAAAGAAAAATCAACTCAGAAATCTGTCAGCAAGAATGACTGCTGAAGAGGAATTATTCCAATAAAGCATCTTGATGGAAAAGAAAAGTAATTCAAAACCAAGTGATGAAGTCCAACCTACAGGTGCTACTATGGCCGATCACACCTTCCTTCCTGCTGTGTAGAATCCTGACAATGGGAGTGAGATTTATGTACCTGTTGTGGTCATATATACTGTGTAAACATAATTTATCAAACACTTGCAGCCCAGAAACATGAAAAAGACGATACATCTACACATGGAGCAAAACAAGTTTCATCATGCTGCAATGTCTTACATTACAGGCTTTATGTATCTTAGAGGTAGATTGTATTTAAGGTGATCTAATTTTGTACTCAATACCACATAAGCACAGTTTTAATTCATACTCATATAATCTATAGATGATTCCTTTAGGTCACCAGCCAGGTGCAGTAGTGCATATCTGTAATCTTGGAGGCTGAAACAGGGGGATCACAAGTTCAAGCTGAAAGAGTTTCAGGACTACTCAGATTGCATAGTAAGACCCTACCTGAAAAAAGTTATATACAAATGAATCATAGGAAATGTGGAAAACTATAGCATCTCATTTTAGGGCTTTTGCATTTTCACATATTGGTATCTTGGAACCAATCCCATATAGGATGACTAAAGATGCAATCCCTACCCTCACAAATACTGCAACATATGCATAGATTTTGTTATTATAACATCATAGTTTATTAAAAGCATTCATAAACATCAATAATGTCCATATAAATATATTATGAATTATTTATATAACTTTACTATATTGAATAGATATATTTATTTTAAATGTAAAAAGAAATAAGCAAAATTAATTTATATGATTAATGTTTCCCAATATGTCCAAAAAATTTTCAATACAAAAAATGATATAGTCATCAATAAAAGCTATTTTTGTTTTTTGTTTTGTAATATTGGACACTATAGTTAAGACTTCAGCATGCTAGACGAGCATTCTATCATTGAGCTATAGCCTCAGCCCTTATTGATATATTTACATTGCATTTTTTCATATTTAATCTTTAAAAGTTGAGGCATGTTTTACACTTCAGACATCTTGATTCAGGCGATAAATCATCATTGGAAATATTCTATTTACCTTTTTTATTTCATAAAAGCTTGTGGTTAAAAAAGATGGACAACAACTAGAGAAGTGCCTGAGCAGGTAAAATATTTTCTGTGTAAGAGTGAAGACTGGAGGAGCTGGAGAGATGGCTCAGTGGTGAAGCATGCATTGCTCCTGCAGAGGAGCCAGTTCAGTTCCCACAACCATGTCAGGTAGAACACAACTGCCTGTAACTCCAGCTCAAAGGAGATCTGAAACCTCTGGCCTCTTAATGCATTTGTACTCTTGAGCACACATAGACAGATTGAGAGAGAGAGATAGAGAGAGAGAAAGAGAGAGAGAGAGAGAGAGAGAGAGAGAGAGAGAGAGAGAGAGAGAGAGAGAGAGACAGAGAGAAAGGAGAGGAGAGGAGAGGGGAGGGGAGGGGAGGGGAGGGGAGGGGAGAGGAGAGGAGAGGAGAGGAGAGGAGAGGAGAGGAGAGGAGAGGAGAGGAGAGGAGAGAAGAGAAGAGAAGAGAAGAGAAGAGAAGAGAAGAGAAGAGAAGAGAAGAGAAGAGAAGAGAAGAGAAGAGAAGAGAAGGAGGGAAAGAGAGAGGGGAGGGAGGGAGGGAGGAAGGAGGAAAAAGAGAGAAAGAGGGAGACAGAGAGACAGGGAAAGGGAGGGAATTAAAACTAAATCTTTTTAAAATTGAGTGTACAGTTCAGATCCTAACACCCATATGGCAAGCCAGATGCATCCCAGTACACACCTGCAACCTCAAATCCTGGGAGTAGCAGAGACCAGAAGATGGCTGAAGTTGGCTAACTACCAGCCTAGCTGAACAGAACCCAGAAAAGTAAGGCAGCAAGTGATTGGGAAAGATACCTGAAGTTCTCCTCCACCCTGAAATATGCACAGGCAGAAATATACACCAAGCACCCACCACATTCACGCAGTATCTTTGGACAGATCCAAGTTGTGTCCAAAGAACAGTTTTTCAAAGAACTGAAGCGAGTAGGTATGACTACTAATCTGGGTTGTCAGCTTTATTACATCTGTAATCAATTAAAATCCAAATACCTGGGGCATGCCTGTGAAGGATTTTCTTGATTGGATCATTTGAGGTGGAACATCCCACCCTATAGCAGGGCCACACCTTCTGGTGGCAGCTCACATAAAAGTGCACAGAAGAAGGAAGCTTTTGCTTTTTGCCTGCTTGCCCTCACTCTTGCTGGCAACTTCGCCTATCATGCTGCTGATACATTCCTTCCCTCATATTAGAACCCATTCCTTCAGGTTCCCAGTATAGACTGAAGATGACTACTGACACCACAACCTGTAAGCCACTCTAACAAACCCCTTAAAATATAAGTACATTTTATATACATATGTATATATAACCCCATATACATATATATGTATATGTATATATACATATATTTATATATACATTATATCAGTTCTGTTCCTTTAAAGAACCCAAATACAATAATGAAGGACAATGAGAACATGGGACCAGTGGCTGTTGCATTGGTGGTATAGCTCTGAACACTGTCATTTCATAGGAAATAGAGGCACTAAGCAGGACACGCATGCCTGTCTATATTGTACATCTGAAAAACACACAGTTTGGGGCTACCACATGACACATCTATAGCACCTATATGCTTCTGCGCCACTGCAGGGAGTGGTGAAGTCAAACCTCAGTTCCAAGACTTCTACAGCTCAATAAGCTTACCTTTCTGTATTACACATGAATGTTTGGTCTTACTCTGTTCATAGCTCTATGTTAGTTCATAGAGAGCCTTAAATGCCTGGATTTTAAGTTTGGACTAAAACCAGCTCAGATTCACATCAAAGAGTTGACTCTCCCCATAGTCTTGTTCTGTTGGCCAAGTCCAAACTGTCTTTCATAAATCTGAAGTTGAGTGTTTCTCAGTAAAACATGTATGTTCTAGTTTTACTACATGCTCTACCACGCCCATCACATATGCCATAGCCATTCAGTTTCACTCACTCACAATTCTCTCCCAAACCTTAGATGCATTTGAACTTGCAAATTGTGATAAGAATGACTCTCATAGACTCATAGATTTGAATATGTGTTCTTCAGCTAGTGGAACTGTATGGGAAGGATTAGGAGATGATGTAGCCTTGCTGGAGGAGGTGTGTCACTTCAAAACCCCGCCGCGCCCCCCCCCCCCCCCGGCCCCTGCCACCCCAGTGAGCTCTCTGCCTTCTGCTTGCAGTTTGAGATGGGAATTCTCAGCTGTTCCTGCTGGGATGCTTTCTCTGTGCCTTCATGGACTCCAACCCTCTAAAACTCTACCCCCAGCTAAAATGTTTTCTTTCATAATTTGCCTTGGTCATGGTGTTTTATCATAGCAATAGAAAGTAACTAATACACAAATTTAGTGAAGCAGGAGGCACAATTAAGAATTTGCAAGCCAGGGATGACCATGAGCTAGTATTGCTTCCAGAAGCCAGCCTGTACTACCTCAGACCCAACTGGTAACAGTAGAGACTGATACCAAAGGGATTCCTTTAGTACTATCCTCTTCTAAGTCCATTTCCTTCTTTCAGATTTGTCTTCTAGTTCATATCTAAATCCTTTCTTTTTGGATTTGAATGTGCTTATAACTATTTATTAATTTTTAAATTAAAATAAAAATATAAAATATTTTTTTAATCACTAGACTGTCTTCTGGAAATTTTTAGCCAACGATTCCAGGAAGTTTCTAGTGTAATTGCGCCCCACCATTATAGATATAAGATCAAAAGAACAAAAGTAACTAAACAAATAAGCTGATTCTATCAGGATAAGTGTATTAATCTGATCTGGCTATGACACATTATAACTTAGGGGAAGGTAATAATTTGTTTGAAATAATTCCACGTACATATTTTATACTGATTTTTTAGGTGAGTATACAAAGTAATTTTATGGGTTAATTACAGAAATTTAACACATATGCCATTGTGCTTTGTTTTCATTCATATCTTCCCCCACTCCCTTACTATATTAGTTAGGTTCTCTAATAGAAAAGAACACATAGAATGAACTGTGTGTATTAAAAGGGTATTACAGTGGTTTTACAGGGTAGTCCAACAATGGCTGTCTCTCAATAGAAAGGCCAAGAACCTTGTAGATGTTTAGTCCACAAGACTGTTGTCTCAGCAGTCCTGATCTGGTGCCAGAGTCCTGGAGAATTCCTAGAGAGATACTCATCTTCAGTCTACGCTGGGAAGCCAAAAATATAGATTCTAATATGAGGGAAGGAATGTGTCAGCATCATGATAGGTGAAGTTGCCAGCAAGAGTGAGGGCGAGCAGGCAAAAAGCAAAATCTTCCTTCTTCTGTGCACTTTTATGTGAGCTACCAATATAAGGTGTGCCCCTGATATAGGGTGGGTCTTCCCACCTCAAATGATCCAATCAAGAAAATCCTTCACAAGCATGCCCAGGTGCTTGAGTTTTAGTTGATTACAGATGTAGTCAAGTTAACCAAAATTAACATGCACACACACACACACACACACACACACACACACACACACACACACACTTTACATATAGAATGACTGAAAACATCTGATGTTTGTTTTAGTGAGTCTGGCACATTTTGCCTAACATAATGACTTCTAGTTGAATTTATTTTTTCTAGAAACGTCATGATTTCATTTTCTTTATGATGGCCTAAAATTGTATATATCTACTGCAGTGGGATATTCTGTATGCTGTGAATATGTGTTGCTCTGATTGGTTGATAAATAAAGTGCTGATTGGCTGGTAGCCAGGCAAGAAGTATAGGCAGGATAAGCAGAGAAGAGAATTCTGGAAAGAGAAAGGCTGAGTCAGGAGATGCCAGCCCACTGTCTAGGGAGCAGCATTTAATGGCACACAGGTAAAGCCATGGAATACATGGCAACATATAGATTAACAGATATGGGCTGAGTTTAAGTGTAAGAGCTAGTCAGTGGTAGCTTAATTGGGTCTGAGCAGCTGGTGACTGGGTGAGACACAGGAAAACTTTTAGCTACAATGTACCTCTTTTTTTTTATCCCCTCTCTCTTTGATGAACATCTAAGGTGGATGTCATGAATGGTGCAACACTTGGAAAAGCAGGCATCTCAATGATTTGTTAACCTAGAGTACTTCTGGAATGAAGCCAAAAGTGCCATATCTGGGACATAGGCTAGCTTGATCATTAGTTTTTGAAAATTTTTCTGTGGTGATTTAAATAAGAATATTAAAATGACCCCCATATGCTTATAAGTTTGAATACTTGGTCTCCAGTTGGCAGAACTATTTGGGAAGGTTTGAGAAGTGTGATTCTTTCATTCGGTCCTGGGATTACTTCCCAAGCTGCGGAGTCCTTTTCAGAAACCCTTGCCAGCACCCATGTCTTGACATAGTTTCTCTAGCAGCTTCTAAGTGTTAAGTTTTGTATTGACTGTTTGGTGCATTTTAACTGATTTAATAATCCATGTATATTCGTATATATTTATAATTAATTTCAGTGTATTTTTAAAATATTAAACAAATGCTTGTTTGCTTGGACCTACATTTTTCAATGATTACCTTGAGTAGGAAAATGTAATACAGAGATTCTCAAACCTGAGCATCAAAATTGTAGAGTAGGGTGTGGAAAATGATTCCAAAGCAATAAATATTACTTACTTCGGCTACAAAATTTGGGGTAACTTGCATTGTAACAATGCTACCTGACATATAAGACTAATACTTTAACCTATGTGGTGATATTGTGTTCCCCAAGATATTGTACACCTTAATAAATTTATCTGGGGTCAGAGAACAGAACAGCCACCAGACAGACATAGAGGCCAGAAAATGGTGGCACACACACCTTTAATCCTATCACTTGGGAGGCAGAGATCCATCTGGATCTCTGTAAGTTTAAAGCCACACTGGAAACTGCCAGGCATGGTGACTCATGCCTTTAATCCCAGGAAATGAGCCTTTAATCCCAGGAAGTGATGGCGGAAAGCAGAAAGGGCGTGAGGACCAGAAACAAGCCTGGTTAAGCTTTTAGGCTTTTGAGCAGCAGTTCAGCTGAGATTCATTCTAGATGAGGACTCAGAGGCTTCTAGTCTGAGGAAACAGGATCAGCTGAGGAACTGGTGAGGTGAGGTGGCTGTGGCTTGTTCTGCTTCTCTGATCTTCCAGCGTATACCCCAATACCTGGCTTCAGATTTGTTTTTATTAATAAGACCTGTTAAGAATCATGCTACAAACCTCCATCTTTTCTTTCAGGCAAATTTAAACAGACAACAATCCCTACACAGGAGAGAACTGTTACTTTGACAGATGAACTCACAATTGGATACACACTATTTGACTTCAGTAGGTTTTACCATGGCCCTCATAGTTCTCCCAACATTAATGGATCAAGATGATGACCAAAGACACATCCTAAGATAAGGAGCAAAGCCAGATTCCAAGCAATTAAATAATTAAAATAACAGTATAAATGATATTATTTTCAATTTTATTTCATATCTATTTATTGTGGTTCACATGTATATAGATTTACATTTCATGGTGTTTATGTGGAGATTTAGTTCTCTCCTTCTACTTTGTGGGTTCCAGGTATTAAATTTAGATTATGAGACTTGGTGGCAAGCACCTTTATCTGCCGAGCCATCTCACCAGTCCTATGATTGTTATTATTTAAAAATCATCGCACAATTAAAAGATCTAAGTACAAAGTTAGTAGAGCCATTTTATCAGAGTTCCATCAGAGTCTAGTTCCTTGGTCATAAAAGGACAGAAAATATATGCAATCTATTTTTTTGAATGAGAAAGAAGATACATGTAATCTGGTATTTGTCATATTTCCTATAAAGCCCATCTGGCCCACTTATACTCCTCAAAAGCTCTAAAATATGGTCTGTCAATGCTTTCCAAGTGCGAAATCAAAATTAAGCTTTTGTAATAATTCACATGTATTTTTGTTGACTCTCACCACTGCTGAATCACTCTAAGCTGCACCATGTAATAGAATCAGAATACCAGAGAGGCTAGGTTTCATAAAGAAAGCGCATCTCTGTGCTCCTAGAATATTCATGGTTTTGGAATCAGCTGCATCACCCTCTGATTATAAAGCAGTGCCCATGGCATAGCTCTTAAGCAGTAGGCCATAGCAGAACACCATATGTTCAGCAGGGTGCCCCACAATGGCTGTAAGTCAAGGGTGATGCTTTGACTATGAATCTCTTTATAAACTCAGCTTAACATGAATGTTAATGTAACATGAATGGGTACATTACATTTACAGGGCAAAGGAGTTACTTCTTTTGTTTGACAGATAATTATTTCATGCATACAGAAGGAAGAACAAAGCCTGTCAAAACCTTGATCTTTCCTCATCATTGATCATGTCCAACACACAAAAAGAGAGATGAGCCTAAGAAGTCCATTTGCCCACTGGAGCAAATATTGGCCCCACTGGCCTCATAAGGTTTCCAAAGCTTTCTTAAAGACAGACTCTTTAAATACAAAATCAAAATGCCCTCCAAAAAGCCACAAGCTTAATTTTGATTTTACACTTGGAGAGCATAGACAGACCATATTTTAGAGCTTTTGAGGAGTATAAATGGGCCAGATGGGCTTTATAGGAAATATGACAAATATCAGATTACATGTATCTTCTTTCTCATTTAAAAAAACAGATTGCATATATTTTCTGTCCTTTTATGATGAAACTACATTCCATCATATTTCATACAATTATACAGAGGTTACAAGATGATCCTCTATTCCTTATAACCAATTTCCTACCAGGTATAGGTCCTACATCTTTAACATAATCCCCAAGCAAGAGAAGTCTCGTTGCACAATCCTCATATGTGAAAACAAATACCAAATCTATCCCTATACATACACGCTCACATTTGCAGAATATTCATAGCCATTTTAATATTAACCTAGAGTGCATCAGGATTTTTGATTGTACAAATCCTGACGTTAGGCTGTTTTACTAGAAGCTCAGGGACTTCAAGCTCAACTTGCCAACACCCTAACAGTGCCCTCTTAGTGTGAGCAGTCAGGGATGATTAACTGAAAAATATTTCCAAGTTAAACATTGATTTGCTTCTGCCTCCATTTATTCCTATCGTGGATGACCTTTCCATTTTTTTTTTTTTTTTTTTTTAAGAAAGCAGGCACCAGTAGCTTTGGATTTCTTAGTATGGAGCAGATTCTGCATTTGTTAGTTCATGTAGTTTTATCCTATAAAGAATGAATAAAGAAAGCTGAGGCAATTCAAGAGATGTTGTACACATTCACATACAGAGTCACACAAAAATACACCTAGAACATAGGCAAGCACAGATACACACATACGTCAAGATACACATACAAATGTAACATACACACAAAGAAAATACACACAGATAGCATGCATACATATCCCACATACACACCAGATAACACACACAGACAGCATACCCACAAACACATATCTTATTTACAACTTGAATGAAGCCCTTTCTACAGTCACATTTCAATTACTATGTTACTTCAGTATTCAGTTGCTTAATGTTTAAGTTAGTTTCATTATTTTCTTGTTTTCTTTTAATAAAAGGGCTGGGCATGCATTTTATGCCCTTTAAAGGGGCATATTATTTTTTATTAATGTTTTTAGTTAGCATTAAAGTAATGAGTTTACTCATTACATTTTATAAATTTGTTATTGTAATTTTGTTCATTTTTACTACTGTCAGTCTTTCTCCCCATTTTTTTCTCTTCTTCCTCTCAAATAATCTCCCCTCTGCTTCCATGCTATATATGTAGATGAAAGAGAAAAACAGAGAAACACACAACACTTGTTTTTCCTCTTCTCCACTGTCATCCCTCATCTCCCCATTAGAATTTGTGTGACTCCCCTTTTACTTTTATGTCATATGAATAGTGGGTGTCTATCTGTCTGTCTGTTTCCTCTCAAGACAAGTCTCACGTATGCCAGGCGGGCCTCAAACTCACTATGTAGCCAAGCTTCTGATGCTCCCTATACTTCCCAAGTGCCGAAATTACAGGTATGAGCAGCCATACCTGGGTTTTTTTTTTCCTCCTTCAGCCTGGGTGATATTTTAGATATGAACTCTCTATATCTCAAGCCATTATATGGATTCATCACCAAATCCTGCTGAGTTTGGATTTCAGACAAACTCCAAAGCCAACAGAGTGTTTCTTGTTGGTAGTGTTTTGTTTTTTGTTCATTTGTTTAGAGGGTTTGTTTTCATTTTAGATAACACCACACTGAGAGAGAGGGTGTGAAAGACAAGGCCAAGAAGGACCATGCTGAGAGGCAGCATCATTGGGGCTGTTTCCTTCTCTCCAATCCTCTGAACTATCCTCAGAATCTGATATAGAAAACAGCAGCATCTACAGAACACATATGAATATCTTTGCAAACTGACGCGTAGTATTACATCTACATTTCCCACACAAACATATTTTTCTGATTTTTAATCTCTTGAATAATATTTGGCACCAATTTATATAGCAGGAGGCAAGCAGCTCTGAAAATAAGGCTTTTGTGATCTAAAATCCTCTCAAATATACCATACGGAAAACTAAATCTAAAAACCAGGCCAGATCTTCACAAATTTTGATTATGAGAAATTTCATAAAATGACTATTTTGGTAGCAATTAAGGAATTATTGTTAATATTTTTTTAAACAGCGTTTTTTGTGTAGCTCTGGCTATCCTAGAACTAGCTTTGTAGACCAGGCTATCCTTGAACTCACAGAAATCCTTCTGCCTCTGCCTCCTGAGTGTTGGGATTAAATTTAGGCACATACCACCAACCCCAGGCTATTAATATTTCTAGACATGATAATGTTGAAGTTTTTTTGTTTTGTTTTGGTTTGACTAAAGAGTGTAATAGCAAGAAATGAAACCTGTTGGAGTCAGAGTTTGGCCCCTAGGAAGCAGGTTAGTGCCTTTAGCTGTAAGATTATTGAATCTGAGGGCAGGAAAATTTTGCATTTCTTCAAGTTTCTACATTAAATCAATACTTTTCTGTTTGTTAAAAACATTCCAAGTATGACACACTTGCTTCCTTTAAGATAAACCTCTTTCCACGTGACATTTCATAAATGTTTCCAAAGCTAAAGGCATGCCATGCAGAGGCTGGGTATTGTTTCTTGGGGTCTTTAAGCCAATTACCACCTTTTCCTGACAGATCTAGTGGGCTCGGTTATTTTGCTCCTCTTTCACACATTAACTTGAAGTTTCAACATCTACACATTAACTGCCACTGTCTTCCTCCACCCTGCGATCTTTCCTTGGCAATTATCTGGACACCCCTGTCTGGGCCACTCTCTCTGTATGTTTTTTCTGGGTAGTAGATTATGGAACAAGGCTTATGTTGATTTTGTGCAGCCCACATTCCTGGAATGTTCGTGCTGAGTACAGAATTTGACCTGTAGCACAGTGAAGAAAGAGTTCAAATGCAAACTCCAGAGATAGCCATCCCACAGAATAAATGCCAATAAGCAATTTCCTTTCCCAGCCTACTAGAGATTTTCGTCAGATAGCCCATAACAGACAGAACCTGTGCCAATATTTTATAACCCATAAAATTTCTGCAAGCAATTGTACAGATTTCCAGCCATCCTTTGATCAGTCTTTTGTAACAGCGACTCTGGGCCCTCGCCTCAAAAATGATTCCTAGATCTCGATATATATACACAATGGAAAAGATCTGGCCTTCAGAAAGCTTCTCATTAAAGCACTAATCTGTTCCACCACATTCTTCCAAGACACAGAGATCAGCATTGGAGCTGGCCTGAATGGCCAGTCCTAATAAGACTGATACAAACGGCTTAAGTAATTGGATTGCTATATGGGATTGAATGTCTGACAACAAAAGATAGCCATCTCTATTCGGCCACCAAAGCTTTGTGCCAGCAATGAATTCATTTAGCAATGCACTTAGAGGCTCCTGGACCCAGGGAGAAATGACAGACCTGAGACACAAAAACTGGGCCAGCTGATGAGCCCAGAGACAGAGGCTATGTGATTCCAAAGAGTTAATTACAGCAAACAAAGGCAGCAGACGATGACTTGTTGAATCATTACCATAATCACATTACTGTACTGGTCTCTGGGTCCCAGCCAAGGGTGGCATGGCTGCTTCTCATTCTGACCATGTACTCCCTACTAATCTTCCACCTGCAAGCTACTGTCTATGGCTCCTTGGCTGATACAGTCTTACTGAGGCATCCTGTTTGCATTTTCTAGACACTGTTTTCTTATTTAAATATGTTTGTGTATCAAAAGATCCTGAGAGTAGAAGGCACTAAAATAGCAAAAAATATTAGAGATGGTGATCGCTATGTGTAGACATGTATTTATGTAGTCATTATCTCAGTCTTAAAAATTTAAGTAATATAAAATCATTGACAATGAAATTATCTCATGTTTTCCTCAACTTTGGATTTGGAAGGCTTATTTCCCACTAAAATAGATTGCAGAATCAGATTCATATCTGGATCTATAACTTCAGATAGAGATCAGCAAGGTTTTATTAAATTATAACTTCAACTATGTCCAAGAAGATTTCCCATCAATCAGAGTATTAATGTCCAAATCCCACCCCAGGGTGAAAAGCAGCAAGAAATCTCCATGACCAGTGAGCATGGAGCATCTATGCTCAGCCACAGTTCCTCGAGGTTTTCATTTTTTTTTTTTTAACTACTGGGTATTTAGTTTCTCTTAGTGGTGTGACATAAATTATCTTCACATTTAACTTCTCTGAAACATATTTTTGTCTGTCTGGAAAGAGTATCAGTCAGCAAGTGAAGCATTTCATTTTATAATCAACAGAGATGTTGGCACAATAATCATAGCCAAAACCCTGACCCAAAAGCAATAACAGTAGTTAGGAGATGCAGCATTGTTACAAAATAACTATTTTAGAGATGCCAGTTTGGAGAGAAGATTCAATTTTTTTTCAAGATGAAGTTCTGTAAGAGGAATCAAGAAATATTCATTCTACATTAAAATGGAAAGAAATATGAAAGCCAGCTATCTTTGCTTTTGCAAACAGTGGCACCAAAGAAGCCCAAATACAAATGTCTTGACATCCAGTCCAATACTCCACAACTTTAAATAGCATCTTGTAGCCAGGATTCCTTGCCCAACTTGGCAAAGGAGTATAACCAACTTCGTGGTCCAAATTGTGCCTTTGGATCCAAACAGAAAGCACATGAGCACATGTTGTCCGAACATGGCAAGTTTCGCCTTCTCAACTTACCCTCCTGCCAAACGGAAAGTGTAGTATCAAGAACTTGGAACTGTAACCATGAAAAGAGTTGCAGGATTTGTAATATGGCTACAGATTACATCTTTATTTTAACACAAGTCACAAACAGAACCTTGAAAACATTGTACTCCATCCTTCTGAGCAGACGCATCTTGGGACTTCACTGATATCTAAGAATTTTGTTCAGTGGACAAACGTTTCTCACTTTCCCATAATGAGCAGCAAGGGTTTTTCTAGTCATCAGTCTCAAGAATACACCATCCCTATGAGCTTCACATTTCAGGAAACTGAAGTCCCTTTCACAAAATGGGCCCCAAATTCAACAAAGCATTCCAAACATCTGCTTTAAAATGCCTTGATTTATCTTCATTTTTCTCTGGCAAGTGAAGTAGTAATTACCTGTGTATCAGCTGAACAAGAACAGTATTTGCCCTACCCAAAGTCATGATTTCCGGGAAGAGAGAAATGGACCTTAGCTCTGACTCCAGTCTCCTCCCTCCTCCCCTCCAGGACTGCCCCTTCCACCCCCACCTTCCTTTCAGCATTCACTGTATCCTTCCTACATTACACTTGACTTCACTTTTTCTAGGATTATGTGTTTTAATTTTCTTTCTCCAGATCATAAACCCAAGGATGTGAACTAGTAGGCCTTGGATCAACCATTTCCCAACTCCTAGCCACACTGGCATTGCGTAAAGGTGCTACAGATCCACTAAGGTGGACGTGAAAACATGACACAGACAGAAGTCTTCTAACTTAGATACAATGTAAATATGTTGTCATACTGTGACTTCCAGGTCATCATCACTAGACCAAGAAAATAATGAGCTTTCAGTTCCAATGTTTGCTGTCTTTCTTAATCACCTAAGTACAAACCTCAAACCTTACAGCCACTCACAGGGTTAAAGGAAATGTATGTCTATGTGGTCTTAGAGCGGTAAATACTTAGGGCGCCTGTGACTAACAGTGAAATCACTTCTTTGCTGAGGCCTCACTTGGCTCCTTTCCCAGCAGCCCCTTGATGATGCCAGCAAGTACAACAGTGAAAGTCAGAATTGGATGCCCATCTCATAGTCATTTCACATTTCATTCTTTTTGTTGTTGTTGTTCATCCTTTTAAGCCTTGCCTCCTCCCCCTACATGGCATGGAAGGCTGTTTCTTTTCTGAAAATATATGGAAATCTCAGAGCAAAGTACCGTTCTCCATCTCCTTATGGCTGCTCTTTGGCCATGGAATGAGGTCAACGAGAAGCCCAGGCTAATGTCTACCCTTGGCCTTGACATTGAACACAAACTAGAGCCTGGTATTCACCTACAGAATATATGATTTCCTAGGCCTTTCCAACCTACATGAACCTGACCTACAAAGTAATTTCATAACCTAAAACCCACAAGTTACACTGGGTCCACAAATGGGTTTAATTATTCTTTATACTATGTATAGCTGGCTTGATGACTTGATTACCAAACATTTTTAACCAAAAATTTTTATCCATCAATTCAAATTATTATACTTTATTTAGAAATTAGATTTGGCCACCTCTGGTTGGGTGAAACAGAGAAATGAATGCTCTCTGACATAGAAGCAACATAGCATTTTCCACTGTCTCCATTGATCCTCATAATCTTATATGCAGACTATCTCCATTAATCCCCACGGTCTTACAACTGAACTTATCCCTCACCTCCGTGTACCAGCCATGGCCACAATTTGGTATAGTTCATAAACGTGGGTCTTCTTCTTTAATACATAAGACTATATCTCTTTATGTCTATACCCATGCTCAAAGCAGCATTATTCACAACAGTTATGATATAAAACAATCAAAGTATCTATTGATATCTGAATGGATAAACAAAATATAGTGTGTTATGTACAGTAGAATATTATCTGTCATAAACAGGTCAAGAAATTCTAACCAGGTATAGTGGCATGTGTCTATAATCCCAACACTCAACACTCAGAGGATTAAAGCAGGATAATCCAGTTTGAGGCCAGCCTGACTAATGAGTTTTTGCTTTATCTTAAATTTTATATTGTCATGTTTGGTTGTTATCTCTTAGAAGCCTGTTCTTTTCTAATAAGAGACAGAAAGGGGGTAGATCCGGAGTGGAAGGGAGGGGAAGGGGAGGAGAGAGGAGTGGGGAAGAACTGGAAGGAGTAGAGAGAGGGGAAACTCTAATCAGGATATATTGTATGAGGAAAAAAATCTGTTTTGGAGGGTATTGATTTTTTGAGACAGGGTTTCTCTATGTAATAAGCTGTCCTAGAACTAGCTTTACAAAGACCAGGCTGAGTCTACCAGGTCAACCCCGGTCCTCGGGGGAGACCTTGATCTGGAGGAGGTGGGAATGGGGGGTGGGCTGGGGGGAGGGGTGGGCGAGAGGGGGAGAACAGGGGATTCTGTGGCTATTGTGTTGAACTGAATGGTGTTGTAAAATAATAATAATAATAATAATAATAATAATAAAAAAACCAAAAAAAAAAAAAGGGAGGGAGAAGAGAAAAAGCAGAAGAGGGGGAAAGTAGCAATGGAAATAAATGATATTCTATTGTCTGAAAAAAAAAAAAAAACAAAGACCAGGCTGTACTTGAACAGATAGAGATCGCCTGCCTCTGCCTTCTGAGTGCTGGGATTAAAGGTATGAGCCACCAACCTTCTGGAAAGAATCTATTTTTTTATAAAGGGGATGGGGAGGAAGAAAACATGAAATTCTGACACATGCTATGATGTGTATGAACCTTGAGAACATTATTCTAAGAAAAAGAACCTCAACACCAAAGACATTTGTGTGGTTCATAGACAGGAGATACTTGATGCTATCAAGGTCACACAATATCAGGCACAACAGTAGTTATCAGTGCATGATGGACATGGGATAGGGCAGCAATTGCTCACTCAGCACAGAAATTCAGTTTTACAGTCTGAAAGTAGTTGTGGATATGGATGGTGTTAATATTGTACTACATTATGAATGTGTATAACACCATTGAAAACATAACATTGGTAAATTTTCTAAATATGGAACCAAAATAAAAAAATAAAAGATTTTTTTCCTCTCATCCAGCCATGTAATGAGGTATGGTCATATGACTGAGTTCTGACCTTACAATGTATATGGAAAAGATATGTGTTATTTTGCGGTCAGGGCCACAAAACTCCACACATGACATTCCCCATTCTCTTTTCTCCTCCAGCTGATGTAAGTAAAAATGAGTGTTGAAAATGGTAGAGCTGTCAGATGAAATAATCCTGGCTTAATATATCTACCCACTCACTCATGGAACCTTGCTATAGACTTTAAATAAACAAAAACAGAAAATACTTCTCTGAGCCTTTATGCATCTGAAATTTGTTTGTTACAGCAACTAGCATGATGTAAATACAGCTACCTTTGAGCTAGAAGATTCAATATCTTCTATCTGAGACCTTATCTTTAATCTGGGATCTTAGCCAAGAATGGAGGCATAATGACTGACATGGCAAGGCCCCTCTGCACATGATCTTTCATCTGCCAACAGGCTTGTCCAGGCTTGATCTCATAGTGGTGGATGCAGAGTCTTCAAGAGCCCAAGAGTATCAAGAAAGGCAAACACCAAAAGACAAGTATTTGTTGCTCATATCCACCCTTGCTATTCCACTGGCCAAAACAAGTCACATGGCCAATCCTAGCTGAGAAAAAAAAGAAGGAAGGAAGGAAGGGAGAGGGGGAGGGAGGGAGGGAGGGAGGGAGGGAGAGAGAGAGAGAGAGAGAGAGAGAGAGAGAGAGAGAGAGAGAGAGAGAGAGGAAGAAGGAAGGAAGGGAGAGAGGGGGGAAGAAAAGAAGGAAAGAAGAAAGGAAGGAAGGAAGGAAGGAAGGAAGGAAGGGAGGGAGGGAGGGAGGGAGGGAGGGAGGGAGGAAGGAAGGAAGGAAGGAAGGGAGTAGTGATATATTGTGTACCCTAATAAACTTGCCTGAGGATCAGAGGACAGAGTCAGCCACTAGATTAGACATAGAGGTTAGACAGTGGTGGCACACACTTTTAATCCCAGCACTTTTAATCAAAGGTCTCATGTTTTTGCTTGGGAAGGACACACACCTTTAATCCCAGGAAGTAATATGGCAGGGCAGAGAAAGGTATATAAGGCATGAGGAAACAGGAACTTACTTTCTTTAGGCTGAGGATTTCATAGAGGTAAGAACTAGTAGCTGGCTGTTCTGCTTCTCTGATCTCTCAGCTTTCACCCTGATATCTGGCTCTGGGTCTTTTATTAAAAGACCATCTAAGATTTGAACAACAGGAAGGAAGGAAATGATTTTGTGCATGTGTCTAATAGGATCTTACTATGTAGGTCAGGCTAGCCTCAAATTCAGGTTTCTCCTGCCACAATCTCCTACATCCTGGAATCACAAGTATGTACCAACCACCATGTCTAGCCAGAAATAGATTTCTTGTTTGGAATATCTTCAAAATGAAATTGCAAGGGATCATGTAGGTTAAGGTGGAAAGAATTTAGGCATATTTTCACTATTTCAAGTAACTTGTATTCTCCTATCTAACGTTTTCCTTCATACTTCTAAATAATATAAGGATGCCCTTTTTCCTCCAGTTTATTTTACCAGTATAAATTCTGATTCTTTTCAACATTTTGTGGTGCATTAAAAAAAATCCCAATAGACCTTCCACCCAAATTCTCTCTAACAGTTAACATTTTACCACTGTTTCTCAAGATCATTTGAGAATAAGTTGTAGCCATTATTTTCTTTTACTCCTAATATTTTTGTGCTTATTTCCCAAACCATGCCTTATATAATCACAGTAAACTATTAAAAAGTCAAGGAGTTGTCTTTATGATACTATTACCTGGTGCTGTTCAACATTACAGGCCTGTGCTACATGCAACTACTTACCCAAATAATTAAACATTTGGTTTCATGGTAATACTAGCCACACTTAAAATCAATGACTACATATGACTGGTAGCTACCATGTAGGATAGTGCACAGAATTTTGTGCCATAGAAAATACTACTAGGAAATGCTGGTCTATGCATTTCAAGCCCTGTTTGATATAGTTATAGATCTATAGAGATGAAATCCATACTAGCTATAAGAAGCCACAAGTTAATAATTATCACCTCTGTGTTCTAGATAGGGAGTCAAAATTAGAGATGTGACTGGTGCTCCATAATAAATCAATTCTGTAAGCAGAGATCTGAGCATATGTTTGATCATTTTAAAGGGTGTGTTTATTTTTTTTAACCATATCATTTTATCTCACATTTTAGGTTGGGTTTTTGGAAGCAGAGCCCAAGAGAAGAATTAATATATGAATGATTTATATTTTTACATGTTCCTAATAAAAACGTGTAAAGGAATGGAGGTCCCAGAACAGGGAACAAGGATTCAAGCCAGATGGCAATGTCAGGCAAAGTTCCACCCTGCAAAACACGTTAAGGACATGAATGGCACCCAAGAATCCAGCTGACTTGGAGATAAGGAAACTAGGCTTTCAGAAACACATACTAGTCAGTCCTGGGCTGCAGGCTTTAGCAGGAAGTCATGAACTCCCAGGTGCTTCTAGAAATCTGCTTGTTATATGGGCAAAGCAGCTGTAGTAGCCTAAGGGTCACCCTCTAAAAAAGATAGTCATTCATGATGCTAGAGTCCAAGTACAGAACATCTGGGCACAGCCTCCCAGAACCAGACAAGATGAATGTACAAACACCTGGAGGCCTCCCTAATGCAAATCATCACTGAATATCCCACCTTACTATGCTTCCTAAAATGTGGCCACCAAGCATCTCTCATACAGCTTTGTTGAACTAAAACTTTAAAATCTAGCTGTTTTTTATAATCAATGCTCATTTATTTGCCCTGGCCTACTTCCATGAGATATTTGCTCCAGTCTACAGTATCAGTTGAGGAATAATGGGTGGAGAGGGTGGGGCTACCCTTGATAAGGAACAGAAAATCAAAGGGCAGGAGCCATAGAATACAGATCCAAGAACATCCCAGTGCAAAGCAGCCTACTGGATAGACAAAAATCTGTCTTTTGAAGAAGAATTTTCTCCTGTCCCACAATCTACCTAGAGGACAGAAATACACACAATGTAAGTTAAGAAAAAGGGTATAGAGTATTTTATGGTGTAAGATTGTACCTTTTAACCTGATTAAAATGTCTAGTGGACATCAAAGATGGAGTGCCCTTAGAAACAAATGTGTATCTTTCCCTTTCTCATTCCTTTCTTTGCATGTATAATAGAGTATAGCATTTAGTTCCTCTAAAGACATGAACCAAAAGTGCCTGCCCTAGTCCAGGGCTCTACAGACTACACTGGCTTTATCATTCCTTTTGTTAATTAGTTAAAATTCTTGGTCAGAGCAGAATCTTATTAGCCCAAGTCCTATGTTAGGGTCTACCTCTGGTCTAGTGATCAGAGATCAAGGGAGAATAGAATTGCCTCCTATAAAGACTTTGATGGGTATCAAGACAATAGTTTGGCAGAGACTTTCCCCAAAAATTATCTACAGCAATATTTCTGATCTTGTCTACTCTTCAGAATCTTGCTCTGAGAAGTGGGACCTCTCATCTTAAACCTGGACTTTGACTTTTGACAGCTCTATGTAACTAGTAAGCTATGGAAGATGTGATTTTATATGACTTCCAAGGTTGCTGCATGCAGTTTCTGCTGAATGTTCCTTTCTCCTACTTATTTTCTCCATCCACTCACTCTTAGGAACCCAGCCATCATCCTGTGAGGAAACTCATGCTCTATGAAAAGGTTTCTTGTCAATATTCAGCCCCAGCTAAGCTATCACCTAAAAAACAGTGTCATCTATGTGACTTGCAAGTAAGGACAATTTCAGACCCCTCTAGCCCCAGCAAAATATATGTGCTAGTGTTGACTGATCTGTCTGCTCAGTGGTGAGTCATTTATTCCTTTGCTAGAGAAATATCTCAGGTGCTCTCATTTTCTTGTTCCTCATTGAGTGTGTGGCCCTTTGATTTTGCAGTCCAATGTTCTGCTTTTCTCTTCCGACCTCATCTCATAACTAACAAAGCCAAGCATGAATGAATACTGGAGATGTGTGGGAAAGCAGTTTTATTTATGGCGTATTCTGTTTTGCATTCTGCCAAAAGTGCTTTAGGATTAAGTCTCTTAGAATATTCAGGGCAGGGAAAAAAATACTGTTAAATGTATATGTGAGTAAAAAGTATGAAGATAAACCAAAGGTGAATTTGTTCAGCTTAGGCATGCTTTTGAGTTTTACTTTTTAGCTTGGCAAACTATACTGGAACATCCCCATCACATTTGTGCAACTATTGTGTCCGTGGGCACATGTTATCCATCCAGTAGTTGTTGCATCTTGTGGAGTTTACACATGGGTAGACTGTTGTTTACTTTTCTCCTCTGACAGCATGCAAAGCATGTCCTAGCATTATGAAAGCCAGCCAGTACAGTAGGGAAGAAGCTTCCAGATCAGTGCCAACTTGATTTCTCCATGTCCTATGACTTAGAGATAATAAATGAATGCAGTGACAGTCTCTTTCCGACACGACAGGGCTGGTACGTACGTGAGCTCGTGGCATCTGTGACTATGTACACAAGACCCACACAGGTTCAAGTCAGATAAAATCCCAGCATGAACCGGGGAGAGGGTCATGAATCCTCATCTATAGCTGAGGAACTATTGGCAGTTGATGGCTGATGGAAGAGGCAAACTTTGTTTTCTTCAGAGATACAGACCCAGAAGAACTGCCCACGCTCTAGTGGATGGCCTTCCACCCATGTATATACTAGCAGTGTTAAGTATATTCAGTGAGTATAAAAAAGAGTATGAAGTTGGGACAGGAACATAGTAGGGGAAGAAGGGAGGGGAATGGGGATGGATTTGATCAATGCCTATTGGTCCAGAAACTTTCAGAAGGAGCACATGCTATTCTTGAAGCTTACATGTGAACATACTGCAGGCACCATGTACTCTACACCAGGCCTCATTCAGCCTTCAAAACATTTCTAACTCAATAGTAATTGGGTTGATTTGGGGATACTATTTCTAAGGATCCCTGTAGTAGTCTGAAGAAAAGTCATTGGAAACAGGCCATTTTGTCCAGCTGAATCATTGTCAGAGTGTGGCCCTGGACCATATGAGACTAGCATCACATAATGAATATACTGAAAATAAAAATTACTGGTTCCATTCAGATCTATGGAATTAGAAGCTCTGGAGACAGGCCCAGCAATCTGTGTTTCCATGAGCCCTTGATCCTGATGGGAGATGTGGTATGAGAACCATCAGCCTAGTCAGGAGTTAGAAACCATACCAGTGACTAAATGAACATAATAGAAATATCTGGATAGAATATTTTAATTAATTCAAAGAGTATGAACAGGACCAAGTTAGCAAGGAGACAGAAATATCACTCAAAAGAAACAGTCTATCAAAGGGGAGAGATTAGAATTATTAAACTTGGATTCAGATGATGCTGTTCTTAAGGCTGAGTCACTTCTGGAGGCTGGAGCTGGGCCTCCAAGGAAAGGGAATGGGTAGCAGCCCTGAAGTGTGTTCACGGGGTAGTGGCTAAACTCGGACTGGAACCAATTTCTGTTACAAGAACTGGTACTGCCGTAAAGCTGGCCAGGTGACAGCTGAATCAAGCGGTTTCCCCTCTGTCCTCCAGGATTGCAGTCTCTGTCTAACAACCCCTACTGGCTGTGGGGGGCAATGTTGAAATGGGATAAATATGGTCTCCATCCCGGCCTCACAGAAAAGACTGTAAGAGGAGAATTAAGACATGACCTTAGAAATTGGTCAAGATACTTGAACTTACTGTTCTCAAGGAATCTTATGTGATCTCCAGACAAATCCTTTGGCTAGGCTGTCATTTAGAGCATAATGATTGGTTGACAGTGCCTCGTGCCCAGGACAGGGTTCTTCAGAAAGCAAGATAGACTCCTGTTGCCCTCTTCTCACACTGAGATGGTTAGGGATTCTTCTCCCTTCTACTGCAAATGAAAGCCAAACAAGAAAGCGGGAAATAGGATAGCTGAATGAGAAGGGGTTCAAAACGAAGGGAGGGACTAAAGGCTGGGAATGTCCACAGCTTCTATTTGGCTTTAAGAGTCAAACATCTAACAGAATTTTCTAACCTATCTCCCAGGAACAGTGGCATTCATAGGAAAAATGAGTTCCTTCTATTTCCCCTGAGCTTGCTTGGGCCTCATAAGTTCCACAGTTATTCCAGAGCACAGTCTCTTGGACTTTGGAAAGGGAAAATCACACCTAGTTGAGGCGTTCTCTAACAGTAGGCTGCCACAGCTCCGGTTCATGATGTTCATCCCACTTCAGTCCCTGTCAGCCCCGTCTTTCACCATCGAGACACAACTGCCAACAGGACTGAGATGTATCTCTTTCTTCCACAATCTGACTCTTCCAGGAAAGGAAATAAATGAAGCTTAGTGGAGAAAAGAACAAGCATAATTTGGAATGGAATTTTGAAAAAGAAACTTTGAAGGTGACAAAAATAAATTATTTCTCAGGCAACTGAAAATAATGAGAACTCCATGAGAATCGTGGATATCCAGAGGGAGGTGCCTTTCTATTTCCCCATGAATGCTAACCATTACTTTTTTTTTTTTTTTTTAAATTTTACAATACAATTCAGTTCTACATATCAGCCAAGGATTCCCTTGTTCTCCCTCCTCCCGCCCCCCTCCCCTCCCCCCAGCCCACCCCCCATTCCCACCTCCTCCAGGGCAAAGCCTCCCCAGAGGACTGAGATCAACCTGGTAGACTCAGTCCAGGCAGGTCTAGTCCCCTCCTCCGAGACTGAGCCAAGCGACCCTGCATAAGCCCCAGGTTTCAAACAGCCAACTCCATGCAATGAGCACAGGACCCGGTCCCACTGCCTGGATGCCTCCCAAACAGATCAAGTCAATCAACTGTCTCACCTATTCAGAGGGCCTGATCCAGTTGGGGGCCCCTCAGCCATTGGTTCATAGTTCATGTGTTTCCATTCGTTTGGCTATTTGTCCCTGTGCTTTATCCAACCTTGGTTTCAACAATTCTCACTCATATAAACTCTCCTCTTTGTCATTAATTAGACTCCTGGAGCTGCACCCGGGGTCTAGCTGTGGATCTCTGCATCCAGATCCCTCAGTCATTGGATGGGGTTTCTAGCACGACAATTAGGGTGTTTGGCCATCCCATCACCAGAGTACCTAACCATTACTTTTTACCATGTGACCTTAATTCCCACCATGAAGATGACTTTGAAAACCCCATATAATAACATCTTTTTGGAGTGAGAAAAGGATGACCAGTGGGCACTAAATAATATAAATACATCTAGTGAGTTATTACATGGTAGGGGGACTATACTTTGTAATTATGTACACCAGATTTTGAATGTTTATGAGAAAGTAGTTTGAAACTTTTCCAAGTAATGATACTTAAGTAATGATAACTGAAGGTAGAGATAATGCCTTACACCTGTAATTCTAGCACCAGGGAGACTGAGATAGGAGCTTTGGTGTGAGTTTACATCAGGCTACACACTGTGTTCCAGGCCATCCTGGGATACAGAATAAAATTCTCTCTCTCTCTCTCTCTCTCTCTCTCTCTCTCTCTCTCTCTCTCTCTCTCTCTCAAAGTTATAAGAAAATAACAGTGCTTGAAGCGGTATATTTAACTTGATTTGAACATTATTTGATTATGCGCATATTGTAACATCACACAATAACCTATTACATGCACAATGGGTTAGTTTGAAAATAAAATATAGCTATAACATCTGCCCCCCACCAAAAGCAAAGTGAGATACATTGTGTACTACATGTCTGGTCACCTGTCTTGGAAAGGTCTAAGAACCTCCAACTTGTCTTAATATTTGAGGTGGATTCCTTCTCTCTATCCTAGCTTTAGAACTTTTCTCCTATATGTCTCATTTCATGCAGAGCAAATGATCTACCTCAGCTCATACTCAGCTCTGAACCAAAATGAGTTTAAAAGATACAATGTAAGCCTGCTTGTCCTGCCCAACTGTCTCTTTGTGGAAAGGACTCAGTAGTCAACTACTAATGTTCAAGACATCCTCTAGCTTTGAAAAGACTTTCTAGAGAGCAGAAGACAAGGTATGAATCTTGATCCTGACATTCATGGCTCTCCATCATCCAGTCACAGTCTTCACTCTTACAGTACTCAATCCTCAGTTATCAAAATATATATGCATATGCTTTCTTCCTACTCATATATTTCAGCTACTGATAAAAATGCTACTGGACCTTTCATCCACCTCTTCTTGGGATCCTTCTCCATCTGAAGCAGTCTGTCTGTGGCTTCTTTCTGACTGTACACATCACCCATCAATTCACAATGGGAACAGCTGGCATGCTACCACAGAATGCCTATGTACTCCCATTGTTCTGCCTTTCTCTGTTTCCAGTGAGAATGTGAAAATCAAAGACAAAAACTATAATATATATTCCCTTTAACACTGAATACACTTAAAATCTGGGGCACAGATATGGAATGCACAAGTCAGTGTTATTGGTTGCCAAAAACAAAAGTTGAGGCAATAAAAAGATGCTATCTTGGAAAAATATAGGCAAGAATTCTATAAACAAATACTTCATTAAAAGGCTTTAATAAATAACTCCACAAGGCAGAATGCCATGTTTATAGGTGGGAAGATTTAAAATTACAAGAACTTCAATCTGCCAATTCAAAATAATTTTAACATAATTCCTA
Organism: Peromyscus maniculatus bairdii; assembly: GCF_049852395.1. Classification (NCBI taxonomy): domain Eukaryota; kingdom Metazoa; phylum Chordata; class Mammalia; order Rodentia; family Cricetidae; genus Peromyscus; species Peromyscus maniculatus. The sequence continues at coordinate 115,411,348 of NC_134855.1, read as the reverse complement.
TGAAAATGAAAAATGTCTGCAGAATTTTTCATAGAATTTGATTTCCAGATTACAAAATCTATATGAAAAAGAAAAGACCCAAATATAGCCAAGCCAACTTTAAAAAAAGAATGGGGATGAATGGGAAAACCAGTTCTACCAAATATCAATTATTTGTGTGTATTTGATACTGAGGCACAGTATAGTCTCAGCATAGGAACAAGCAAAGGTCAGAGGAACAGAATGGAGACCCCAGGGACAGACTCATTGATGCATGAAAGTGTGACAGGAAAGGAACTGTAGATAATTGGGGAAACAATGGATCAGGAATGAATGAGGCTGACAGGACAGCTTGTCACACTGCTCTCCATGCTCCATGTCACATTCAAGAATCCAGTCTAGGTAGCTGAAGAGCCTGTCACTAAGATATAGAGAACTCAGTTTATGATTTGAGGATAAGACAGATTGTCTTGAGCCAGCAATATAGCTCAGTGGGTAAAAACACCTGCCACCAAGCCTGATGACCTAAGTTCAGTCTTCACCCCCACATGGTAGGAGAATGACTCCCACAAGTTGTCTTCTGATCTCCAATGCATGCCATGGCACACGTGCTCCACATCCCATTCCACTACATACATAAATAAATAATTTAAAGGATTAGTTTATTTTTAATGTATGACCACATCATTTGCAAGAATATTATACAATAAGACAGAATTGTTCTATTGTAGCAGGAAGGCAAAGTGATGTGATTTCCAAAGAGAACAATTCAACAAGAGCCCATACACTTGAAGACAAATACATGTAGTGACCCAAAATGCCACCAGGAGAAACAGACCCAGGTAACAATGCTCTGAGGCCACTCACACTGTCTCAGAGACGTTACTGAAAATTACCTGAAAGTGAATGCACATGAGCTCAAAGTTCAATGCAATGTCCAAATAACACCTCCAGGTCTTTAAAAGAGAGGTCCGACACCACAAGTACTTGTCCCAGTGTTCCCAAAGAGGATAGAACACTTAGCAATGACAGTGATTCTGAGTTTGAATTAGAGAGCAATGGCATGCTTTGCTGTTCAGTAGCCACTCAGCACCTGCTAGCTACATAGATACGGGTTAAACAAGCCTAGTTCCCAAAGATGAAATACTCCAAGACTGGCTTTATATCTTGCTAACTATGATTCCCTTGAAAATTTAGCTCAAATACATTTTTACAGCTGGTGAAAGGATGTCCTGCAAACTAAAACATGATCATGTCAGCCATTTTAATTGTTTCTCACCCGGGACACTGATCAGTAGAACTGGGTTTCCAAGAATGAAAAAGGCTCAGCTTTTGATATGAAATGCTCACAGGCCAGGGCATTTCAGGCTCCACTTTTGCAGCCAGAACAGATTCATTATTCTGTCCAGTTCATACCAAGAGAGAGGCAGACAACTGTCAAAGGTAAAGGAGGCAAGGTTTCCAACAAGGGGCCTATCTTTTGTCTGCTGCTTTTAGTGGCTTCCAAAGTGACCTATTAAAGGTATACCCCCAGCCCCCCAAAAAGGGAAAAGAAACTATAGCTTTGTATTCCCAGCTCATGTATCTTCACTTGCAATCTTGCATTCAATTTCAGTGTAATATGAAGAGGCCTATTCTTTTACAAAAAGTTCCCTCTTCCCACCGGGCTTGTTTGTTATTTTATGTGTTTCTGCATCATTTGTAGACTTCTCTTTGATCTGCATTCCTCCTGGATGTGGGGTTTCCTTTTCAGCTACCAAAAGGAAAGCGGGTTTGTTTGAAAATCTGTTTATTTGGATTTTTTGCTAGCCTAAAGTTCCTATCTTTGTCAGGATGCTCAGAGCATTTGCATCGGCCAGTCTCAGACAGCGCTTGCTTTTCCCCAAGGAAAAGGCAAACTTAGAAAGAATGCAATTTGCCCGTTTGTATTTGGAATACTCTGGGAAAGGAGTTTCAGGGGGTTCCATTTAAAGCCTAAGATTCTTCACCAGACACAGCTCAGCAGCAACGGTTCTTTTATACTTATGCTGAAAAGAATAATTTCTTCCTTTCTCATGTTTACTTGTGTGTATAACTGAGTGTATCTACACCTGTCACCACGAACATGCACCCTCCCCAGAGAAAATAAAGGGGACAGGGTGATATCCCTGTCCTCACTAGGCCAGCATATATAACAGAGGAATAAAATAAATCATATAAAGGTGACAATAATAGCCCATTTCCATTTCAAGAATGTTTTCCATTGGAAAGTCAACTCTTGATTCAGAGTTGCAACTAGCATCCAGTTCTGACCAATGGGCAAAGGCTATGTGAAAGACACTGAACACACCAGGAATCCTTGGGAGAATGGAACCATGGTTACAACATGAAGGATGCTTCCTTGGCAAAGAATCACGTGGTACACATGGTGCATCATCCACTGGATGCATCTAGAAGCGTGTGGCTAGAAGCAGATAATGATGTGTTTCTGTGGGTGCAGTAGATTAGTTGTTGAATACAGTCCTGGATTCTTTAAAACAACTCTGGGGCTTACTGGGCATCTGTAAGTAGTGCTGGCTCTGGACCAACACCTCTTCCTAGGAACAGTTCTTAGGAAAACCAAAACTGGCTATAGACAAAACATAAGGAGGAAATAAAAGGCTCTCTGAATAGGGAAGACAGGAGACATTCTCCCACATCCTCCATACGCCTCTGTGACAGAGAAACAGGAAGTGTCCCCCAAGGACCTCACCAGACAGTCAACCTCATGGGGCAGTTATGGCCGGGACCCTCTCTTTGGAGACTAAGACAGAAGGATTCAATCTGGGAATCCAAACAAACTTAAGAAAACAATAGGCAGGACCAGGAAGGAATGGGAATTATTTGTCTGTTTTTAATAGAATCCTGCCTTGAAATTGCAGCTTTGTGCTAGGGGAAAAAAAAAATCACAGTTTTCTTTAAAGTTACACATGAACAGTTTCTGGCTTCAAAAGACAGAGATCAAAATAAACTCCAGCTGTTGCCTAAGAACCGCCCTTCTGTAGGACAGAAGAACCCAATGTAGGTACTGCAGGACTAGTGAGTTCCCAGCATAGGGCTGGAGAGGTAAGAGCAAAGTGCAATTGAGGCTTCTCGGTACCCAAGGACTTGCAAATTCCAACTGGAGCTAAGATGTGCTTGCTTATACCCAACACTGAGCTGCTTTGATTTCTCCACATGGCCATCCATAGGCATAGCCTCCAGTCACCAAAAAGCAACAACCTATCCTTATCTCTCTCCCCTTTGGTAACCAAACCTCAAAAAACTCAACTGCAGAACCTAAAAAGGACAGTGACGAAAGTGGCTTTGTTGGAACAGATCATTCAGATGGCAGGCTGCTCCTTGAAAAGATACCTGCACATGTTTCAAGTTCTATTTTGGGGGCCTAGAAAGAAGATGAGGTGGGTCCCTAACTAAATCCAACAGAATTTCATCTCAGAAGATGGAGGTGGGTCCCTAACTAAATCCAAAAGAATTTCATCTCAGAAAATGGAGAAGAAACAAAGGGATTCCTTGCTTGAAATGTCTGAAGACTCGAACTTCAAAGGAAGAACAACAGTGTGACAACAAGGTTGTCAAGAATGTCAGTAGGAAGGGAATGTCTTTCTTCCAAAATGTCCCCCAGGTACAAAACAACAGCAAAAGCAGAAAAGATGAGGAAAGAAAAAGCTTCACTGTAACATAGACTTGACATTTGCAAAGTCTTAATGATACATCTGACCCTTCATACACGGCTTACCCCTTCGTATCTCATGTACTCAGGTAAGACGTAAGAAGCAGTGGACCTTCTGGAAAGGACATGGACATTATATATTCTATTTTCCACTAAGTTGTCTCTAAAACAATGCTTGAGTCCTATCAAAGAGAAGCTACATCTTAGAATAGGACATCAACTAACATCACCTAGAGAATTTATTAAAGTTTAATCCTATCTCCCAAAAGAGAAACAGCAGTCCATCTTCAAGAATCCACAGCTGAGGGAGCTAGTAGGAAAGGGGAGACTAGGCTGGGACCCTTCAGAGTGTGGTCCTCTAAGCAGCAGCGGTGGTGGTGGTGGTGGCGGTGGCAGCGGCGGCGGTGGCCCCAGGAAAGGCCTTTTGCCAAGCATATTCCTGGGCCCTACCTAAGATTTGCTGAGTCAGACTCTTTGAGGGTCACCAATCCATGTACCAAATTCTCAAGGTGATTCCTGCTTAAGCTCTAATGCTTTGCAAAAGGATAAAAGGATTTTATGGAACTATCTAGCAGCTCTCTGAGAGGCCAGCACTGGAAGGACTTTGTAAATTATAGGAAGACCACTTGAAAGAGGGCTGGTTGAAGAGACTGGGTATCTTGGTCCTCAGAGTGAAATGAGAGGTTAGTAACTGCCTCCTGTGCCTTAGTCTGGAGACATAAAGCCCACAAGGATGCATGACCTTTGATCTCTGGAAAAACAATGGACTCTTCCTGCCACCCTTTTCATTTTTCCTGTGGCAGTGAAAGAATGGGCTCAAGGGCCTAAAGCAGGACCCAAGTAAGCAGAGAGACTCTTCACCGGCCTCCTTGCTGGAGACAATCTCTTGACTTTACCTCAGCTGCCCCCTCATTAGGATCTGCCTCACAACACACATACCAGGGTCCTCTTTCTCCTCACCCAACTCACTTCTGTTTCCTAGGTGCACTCAGTCAAGCCCAGAAATTAATTTTCATTGCCAAATCTAACCCCACCCCCATCCTTTCCCCTGTGGAAGCAAGTCTCTGTTACTCCTGTTCTAGATGCTTCCATTTCAATTCAAAATTAACCCAGTAAATCTTTTCATTGGACAATTATTGTATATATAAAACCTACTGCCCAAGCTTCTGGTTGAACTCTCTATCTCTCTATCTATCTATCTATCTATCTATCTATCTATCTATCTATCTATCTATCTATCTATCTATCTATCCATCTATCTATCCATGCCATATATGCAGCAGACTCTTTTCTCCATCAAGAGTCTCAGAGCTCAAATGCACCAATCATTATGAGGTTTATAAGAATTCCTTTTGGCTTATTTTCTTGGCTATTTTTCTGTATTTTCTTAGTTTTTTGCCTATGTGCTCTTGGAGGTCAAAGGAGAACATTAGGTGTTCTAGTTTATCTTTCTGCACTTTATCACTTTGAGGCAGGGTCTCTTAATGGAACCCAGAGGTAGGCTGGCAGATGCCAAGCCCCAGTGATTCTCATGTGTCCAGGTCCTACAGCAGTGGGGTTGCAGGCACATCTGGCTACACCCAGCTGTCTGACACAGGTGTTGGGATCTTACCACAGGTCATCAAGCTTTAGAGGACTCATACAGTGACCTAGCTTTCTAGACCAATTAACTTCTGTTCATTCTAAATAAACTTCACTCATTTCCCTTAACTGAGATTCATTTATAGGTCTCTATAGCATACTACTAACAACCACCATTAAGCTGATAAGGGGCATCTCAAACATGTAGAGAGCTTATGTGCCAAGAATCAAGTTAAGTTCTTTATTCACATTCCTTGATTTTGCTATCCACCATAAAAGGATGAGACTATCATTGTATCCATTGTGCAGATGGGAAAACAAAGGATAGAGAAACTATGGAGCTAATCAATGGTAGATCTGGAGTTTCCAATCAGGTCCAGTAAAATATTATTCTTATAGAACAATTGTAAGATGCTTTTGCACATGGAACATGTCCTTCTAAAGTGTCTCTCATTTGTTCTCATACCCCTAATATTCATTCCCATCCTACACATGCAAGAATGAGCGAGGCATTTTCTCAGTCCCTATCTTGGTACAATTCCACATCCCAGTGTGTTTATGAGTCCTAAAGCCTCTCTCATCCTACACTCCTGGGTGAGACACATTTTGGAGGGTCCCTTGTGTAAGAGAAGGTGCTGGTAAGGTCATCCTTCTTCTCACTTGTTTTGTGCAGCCAAGTGCCAGGAGTTTCCACTGTGGCTACACGTTGAAAGATGTGAAACATCCTCAGTGCTCAGGCTACAACCTGGACCAATTAAATCAGGATCTCTTGGGTGGGGCTGAGGCATCAGCAATTTTTAGAGTTCCCCAGGTGATTTTATTGTGTAGCTAAGGTTGTCTGTGATGACTACAGGTTTAATGTTCCTGGTACAATTCTGATACATTTTTTTACATGCCCTATAATTACAAAGTTTACATGGTTTTCTCCATATGCCTCCTGGGCCATCTAACATAAGGTAGAAGTTTAAAAAATATTACCCACAAAATGATAAAGATTTTTCATGGGGTTCATATAGTAATCTTCCTTATAAGGAACTCACCTTTAATTAGTCACTGGAGACCATTTATTCTCTGAATACTGCTTGGGTCCTGAAACAAGCCAAAAGGAATGTATTTTGTGTATGAAACTTCCTATGGTGTTTTGTTTTGCTGAAACTGTAGGAACTAGGGAACTCTTATAGGGAACTTCTTCCAAGTCTGCAAGGATGTGGCAGGAGAGTCTAAGAATGTGTTGCTAATGACACATATCAGTGATTCTGGAATATAAAGGATATATTTGATGCTAACAGTATCCTATATCCACATTTTCAAAAATTAAAGAATTCAGGTGGAAGCCAGCATAACAACGAGCTGGTCTGTACTCATAATCCCACTACTCTAGAGATTGAGGCAGGGAGATCTGGAGTTTGAAGTCAGTCTGGATTACATAATGAGTTTGAGATTAACCTGAACTATACATCCAGACCCTGTCAAAATAAAAACAAAAACATCACTAAAACCCTAAAAGAACTCAGTTGCTCACCTATAAGACCTTACCCAGTGGGTAATAGCAAGTTTGGAAGATAAGGAGTTCCCCTCAAGCCATCTCCAGTTTACCTCTGCTCCCTGACTCTCTTTTCAGAAATGAATGCACAGAAAAAAAAAATCCCAAGTGTCATTTTTCTCAGAAAAGTTTAGCACTGTTGAGCAGGGGTGAGGACTCATAGCTTCTAGATTAGAGAAGACTTGGTTTCTTGAATAGAGTGTCAAATCCTGTAACATTTCTCATCTCCTTTCTATAATACATGAATTAAGCCCAGGTTTACCTTGGCAGACAGTACTTCAGGGAGAGAAAGGGAGGGAGCAACAGGAGCATGAGAGGATTTTCATCTGGATTTAATGAAATGAGTAGCTTTCAGGTTGACACAGGGGCTGAGCTGGGACAGGGGACTGTCCCTGCAGCTGCCCAATGAAGGACAGAAGAACGAAATTGCTAGAGCTCTGTTAGTGGTATGTGTGCTGAGGATTGTTCTCAAAACATTTCAATCTTTTGGGGCGGGGAAGGAGCTGCTCTCAAAGTCATATTATCTGTCCACAAGCGTGTGTTTGAGGGGGGAGAGGTGGACTCACAGCCACCAGCAAGCAAGAGTCCATGCAGACCTCAACAGATAGAGCTAGAAGGGGTCTAGGGAAAGAGCTTTTCTAGCTTTCCTCAAACCTGTGACTTCAACATTCTCTTGGTTGGCTCTTGTTCATGGTAAATCCTCACTGAGGTCCCCAAAGTGAAATGTGCCCAGTGGTCAGAGGCCAAGAGAGCTCAGAAATAGCACTAATAATGTTGCTAGGATGAATGCTAAATGGTGTAGCCATTGGGAAAACAGTTTGTCATTTTCTTACATAGGGATCAAATAATTCCACTTCTTGATACTCATCTATGAGAAATAAAAATGTATGTTTAAGCAAAAATCTGTGCATAAGTGTTGCTAGCACCTGTATTCATTAAAAATAAAGGATTAAATGCAAAGATTTCTCAATTGGGGATAGACAAACTGTGGTATTAGCATATCATTCAGAAATTTAAAAGGATAGAACTTACTAACAAATGCAAAAAAAATATGTGAATCATAAGTACATTCTGCTGAGTCAAATAGTCTGACTCAAAATACCACCAATTTTGTGTTCTATTCATAGGACAGTCTAGAAAAGGTAGAGCTATAGAATCTAGAGGGCAGGACTGTTGCGTAGGAGCAACATGAGGTAATTGGGCATGATGGGAACGCCTTGTGTCTAGACTGCATTTGTCAAAACTCACAGAACACTACACCAAGAATTTCAGATGGGTCTGGTGGCAAAGGACTATTCTAGCAACTTGAGAGGCTGAAGCAGAAGGTCCTGCCTGAAGTACAGTGTGGATTCAAAGCTAGCCTGGGCAGTTTAGTGAGACCTTGTCATAAGAAGTTTTAAAAAAAAGGGACTAGAGAGCAGGATCTAGGTTTATACGATCAGGTAATGCCATTCCATAGTACTCAAGTTCCATTCCCAGTACCCATGTTGGGTGGCTATAACCAACTGTAACTCCAGCTCACAGACATCTGTCTGGACTCTGAGGGAAAACTGCCCTCACATATGTACACACACACAAACACACACACATTTTAAAGATAACAATTTTTTAAAAGACTTGGAATGTAGCTCAATAGTAAAACACTTGCTTATAGCACACATGAGGCTTTTGGTTCATTCAGCCACGCAGTACAGGAAAAATAACTACAATGGAAAGATTTATAGGCTTTCTTGTTTGTTTGTTTGGCTGGTTATTTTTTGAGACAAAGTCTCACTATGTATCCCCAACTGGAGTTCTTGAAAGAACACCAAAATAGCCTCCAACTCACCTTGAGCTACATGTATGTGCCTCCTAAGTGTTGCAATTAAAGGCCTGAACCACCAAACCCAGCTCAATGAGGAAAAATATTAACATGCAAAATTGGAAAATAAACCAGCAACAGGTTGGAAATTAGAAAAGATATATATATATATATATATATATATATATATATATATATATATATTAAAAAAAAAAAGAGTTTTAAAGCGTGTAGCCTTTACAGTGTTTTCACTCGAATTCCAGACCCCAGTTTGGTTTTGATGGTAATTAGGAGGATAAAGCAGATTCCTTTTGCATGCCTCTGAAGTGAACAGAGACTCACCTTCTCCCCTTTTCCCTGGAGATCATGGTAGCACATGCACAAGCAGGGTTTCTCACTCTAATGGTCTCAGCTCCATGAAGATTATATGGTCCTGGTGCACCTTTATGAATTCATTCTTTTGATATGAAATCTCTTTCTGTTCCCTGTTCAAACTGAAAAAGAAAGAAAGAAAGGCAAATTATCTTGTGTGTGTGTGATCTGATTAAAGTACTATTTAGGACCTCTGTTTTCTGCCAATAGACATCCAGGGTCTGCACTGGTGCTAATAGGATTGAGAACACCACTTTTACAAGCATGATCTCAGTATCACTGAGGAACTTGTGAAAAATGCAGAATCTAACCTTGAGCCTGCCCTCCTCCCATAGAATAAGAATCTGCATTTTAATAAGGTGTCCACAGGGTTTACCTGCAGATTAGAGTCTAAGAATTCTTGCTCTAGATTTAATTGTCCACTCTAATTGCATAATAATCTACAGCCTTCATAGCTACTATGAAAAAAATAAGGCCATTGACTCTCACTCAACCTACCATGACATTTACCCCACTGAGTATTAGCTATGTAACTCTATGGAAGCAAGTAGGTATACAACAGTATGTCCTTTCTGAACCTCAGCTTCCTGTCTGTAACATGGGTATAGTTATAGTGTTGCTGTGGGGTTAAATTAAGCAAGAAAACAACACTATTATACTTCACAACTGACCCAGGGTTACATGCCTCAGTTGTCTCACTTTATTCCTCAATGAACCCAGACTGCTGAAAACTGGTTGGGAGAACACTGAAGCCAAATCCCCAATCAGGTGAGCCATTTGAATGAGTTAAATGATCCAGGATGCGCATGGCCAGAGGAAGAGCCAAATGGCCTTGGCAATTGTCCACTTCGGGAATTAGTAGATTGGCAACTTTCAGAGATTGGTCTTTACAGTAAGACCTTGTTAGCAACGTAAATTCTAGGATGCTACCTCAGACTAACTAGAAATTCTGTACTTAAGCTTCATAATCACAAGCTTTCCCGATGACACTTCTACATGCTAGGAGGGCATTATCAATAATGGTAAACCACTGAATTGTCTGCTTTTATTTAAGGTCTTTTAAAAAGAAGCAATACTTAGAAAGATTTACTGAATTCCTAAGCCAGTCCTTCTGCTTCTAGGTTACTGGTTTTAAGTGTCAGTATTAAAACACATTGGTGTGTAAAAACATGTCTACTTTTGTTATGATGTATATTGCCAGCCATCTACAACAGATTCATTCAACAGCTGGTAATCGTGTTTCTGTTATATGTCAGGCACTGGTCCAGACTCCACTAACAGAATAAAACTCACTTAAGTGATACAATCATCACTTGTAATTGGTTTGTTAATCAAAAACACTGGCTAAAAATGGAATCATGAAAGATGATACACAAATGCTTCACTTCAACAGAAAACACGCAAATTGATATTTGTCTGCCCATTTTTTTAAGCTAAGATAATTTCTTTATTTACATTGGTAGGATTGCATGTAGTCATATAGATAACACATTGGTTTTTTTTTTTTTTTTTAGTATTCATTCCTTAAATTGCAAGGAAAGTTAGACCCATAGAAAACAGTCAGAATGCAAACTCTGATCTCTATTTTTAAGACATTTTCAAGTCAGTTAAAGTTGTCTTGGTCACGTTTATTCAACAAGAATCTACTTTTAGCTACTCATATTTGTTTTCCTCAAGTTATATTTGATTTAGTATGCATGGAAGCAACAGCTCTCTTTTGGCACACTTATTCCAATAGTTTATGTAACATTGCCTGGAATGATGTAATTACAATAACAAGTACAGGTTGGGAACCCACCCAACCGATGATTGGAAAGTTTACCATCCTACCCCTCTTTATAGGTGAATTGCACAAGAACATGAGAACTCAGTCTATTGACTGCAAGAGTTCTCCATGCTGTGGAAGAACACACACACAGCATGTATTACAGGAAGGACAGAGAGCTTTGGTCAATCACCTGATTAGTTTAAAACTTTGGTTACCAAAAGTTTAAGTCAAGATTTGTTGCAGGGAGGCCTGAAAATAACTTAGAGACACTGAGCAGAGCAAGTCTATAGTAATGACATTTTAACTCTTATTCCAGTTTGCTGAGTCAAGTAGAGGCTGCTGAGTTCAGTTTGGTTACCCTAAGCTGCATGTAGCTCTCAGAGGCTTATTAGTGACAATGATCTTTCTTTGGAAGGTTAAGAGCTGACACTTTGCAGCTCTGCTTGGTTTTGTTTGTTTGTTTCTTTCATTTTTCAAATTTCACCCACAGAGGAAGGATCTGTTTCCACAGTAATGCTACCCAACAAACCAGCTCTAAACTTATCTTAAAAGAACCAGTTGTTAATTCTCACAAGAGTATGGGTTGACTGGAAGTTCTGCTGACCAAGATCCATTCAGCTGACCTCAGCTGGGTTTGTTCATTTGTCTACAACTATCTTCCAGTTGAGAGAGAGAATGGCTGGTCATGGATGAGCTTTCTGTAGAAAGAGCAGTACAGTCAACCTAATTCTGGACATCTGTGCTCAATGTATGCTAGATTAGGACTTCTGAAACATTAATGTGCATACAAATCACACAAGGATCTTATATAATTGCAGGTTCTGATTTAGAGAATTCTGGAATAAAGACCTGAGATTTCCAAGATTCTGTGTGTGTGTGTGTGTGTGTGTGTGTGTGTGTGTGTGTGTGTGTGTTTTGGTTTTGTTTTGTTTGTTTGTTTGTTTCAGACAGGGTTAGAAACTCATTAGGTAGCCTGAACTAGTCTTGAACTCTTAATCCCTTTCTTGAGTCCCACAAAGCAGGGATTATAAGTAGATGTCAGGTATATGCCAATAGTGTTGATTCTAAGACTGCATTTAGAGGAGCAAGGGTAGAGTATGATAAAGCTTGCTGCTAGATACTCGTTGTCTGTGGACCTGATTCCTGAAATTCCCCAGCACGACCTCCCAGCCATGGAAGAGAATCTCTTGCTCTCCTCTTCTTTTTACAATAGTCCAGAGAAATCTCTGTCTGATTACCTTTGATGGCAAGGACTCACTGTATAGTGGCTGGTTACAGAAACAAATTTTGTCTTTCTATTGAGTTAAAAGTCAAATTCCATGCAACCTCCATCCACCAATCCCAATATGCCATTTGCAGCATTTCAAGTTGTCTCCTTACTTGTCAGTCTGTCTAATATAGTAGGGGGCCTCCTTTCCCCTCTTTCCTAGATGGACACTCTCCTAAGTCCTTTGGCTGCTCTACTTAAAGGTCTTCACATTAGGACCTTATGTTGCCCTTTCCCAGGCATGGCCCAGTAGGTTAGTATTACACTTAGACATGGTATCCAGTATATATCCAAAAGAATTGAAAATGGGGTTAAAATAAAGATACTTTTATACCCCCCCCCCCAAATAGAATTATTCAAAACAGTCAAATGGTAGACACAACTCAATTGTCCATCTCAAGAGAATGCAGCCGGGCAATGGTGGCACACACCTTTAAACCCAGCACTCAGAAGGCAGAGCCAGGCGGATCTCTGTGAGTTCAAGGCCAGCCTGGTCTCCAAAGCGAGTTCCAGGAAAGGAGCAAAGCTACACAGAGAAACCTTGTCTTGAAAAACCAAAAAAAAAAAAAAAAATGCATTTTTTTAAAAAAGCATAATTCAAACACACAATGGAATCAGCATTAAATTATAGAGAACAGGGGCTAGAGAGATGATTCAGTGAGTAAAGTGCAATTATGAGGACCTGAATTCAGAGCCTCATTACCCAGGTAAGGCCTAGATGTAGTGATACATGCCAATAACACCAACACTATGTAGGAAGACAGGAATCCCCAGACATGGAGACATGGATAGCCAATCTTGTTAAATCATGAATTAACCATTCAGTAAGAGATACTCTGTCTCAAAAATAAACTAGATATTTTTGGCACCCAGTATCAACTCCAGCCTCTGAATGTGTACATATGGGAACATGGAATTGCATGTTCTCTCTCTCTCTCTCTCTCTCTCTCTCACACACACACACACACACACACACACACACACACACACACACACACACTTTCTTTTAAAAAATGGAAATTAATTTTTCTTTGTTTTACAATAATTACCAGAATGGAACCTTTGTCTTTGTGTATGCTAAGCAGACATTCTACTGATGAGCTAGCTACACCCCAGTAGAGGAGGAGAATCCTAACACACACTGCAATGTGCATAGACCTTGGGGACATTTGCTAAGTGAAATCAGAGATAAACGCTGTATGCAGCCACTTTATGTGAAGTACCTAGAGACAGAGAGTTAAATGGTTGTTGCCAGGTGCCCAGGGGAAGAGGAAAGACAAAGGGAGTTATTTAATGGGTTGACTTTCAGTTTTGCAACATGGAAAGCTTTTAGAGATTATTGCACAACATCAATGCTCTAAACACCATCGAACTTAAAAATAGTTCAGTATGGTAAACTTGGTTATGAGTGCTTTACTACAGTTTAAAAAACAAAAATCTAGCTCCCAGACCAGAGACGAGTCTTCCAGAAATATTAAAAGGCTAGTAAAAAATATGCAGGGACTATGGGTGTTGCTTGCTTAACTGCCAACCCCCTATATTATTAGTAATGCAGCTCAGACCATGGGCAAATTGCACTATTAAAGCATGTTGCATGTGTGGTCTAGTAAAAAAAAGAAGCCTCTAAGTTCTTCTTCACAGAAATAGTTGATTTCTCTAGTTTCTAATTGGCTTTAAGAAAAATATTGTTACTTTAGTGCATAAAATAATAATCTTTTGGAAAGTAATTTCCTTTTCTGTTGTCATTTAATTTTTTTCTATGCTTTAACTTTATTGAACAAGGAAATAGGAATTTTGCCACTGTCCTGAAATAATTTCTGAATGATGCTTATAAAAAAAAATCTATGTATCAGCAAAGCTGTATTATGGCTAGCACTGACATAATGACTAGACATTTATAATGGGTCAATATTCCTATGCTTGCTACTATTTGTTTAACCATCCTTAAGCACTCTTGTAATAAAACAACCATAAAAATGATTTACCTTCCAAATGAACAAATTAAACATAAATGTTACAATCATCCAATTTTGATATTCTTAATAACTTCTAAATCGGAGCATATATCAGTTAAAGAGACCATTGGCTTGAGAACAGAAGTGTCAAACACAGACACAGAGTTGTAATTTATTGAGAAACATTAACCCAAACATGAAACACTGTGACCATTGGCAGGTGTAATCATTTTTCTTTGACACTCAAATTTACATGTTTTGGAAATTTTCCCAGATAACTCAATATATTCAAGTCTCTTGTTCTCAAGTTCCAACAACTTCCCTCTCTCCCTAACTCCCTTAGATGTCGAGGTAGATTTCATTCTGTACTTCTTTGGGAAAACTGCCTGCAATCGAGATGAAAACACTCTCCTAGCATTCACTGGGCTATGGCAATGTTCAAATGCTACCTGCTTCTGAAAGTGTAATTTTCTTTAGGTTCCTTTTAGGAAGCGCAAGGTTTGTAAGAGCATTTAAATTGGCAAGTCGCACCTATGGCTCAGTGTGTGAGCAAAGGACTCCAGAATTTCTATGAACCAAGTCATCGAGTCACTCAGGTGTCATCCACAGTCCAGGCATCTCCTTACATCAGTGCCACCGAGAGGACCAGTGAACATTTCTAGATGTTTTGTGAACATACAACTTGACAGCAACAGGATAGTTTCCCCTCAAAGACTCAATTTTAAGAAATAAAAAGTATACTTTATAAGCAGGACCATTTCTCCCCATAGCTCCAAAAGTTACTTTAGTGCATAAAATAATAATCTTTTGGAAAGTAATTTCCTATCACTAAGAACATTGGGTCCTAAGGAATGAAGTAGAGACATCAGTCCCATGCGGCCTAAGTTTTGCGTCTTAGGTTTAGAGTGATTTTCTGTGATTGGTTTGTTAAAAAAAAAAAAATGTGGAAACATAACTCTGTTCACCTTGACAGTGAGGGTGAGGTGCAAGTAGGCCAGGGCAGGCAAAATTATGATATCCACCTAAAGCCAGACCAAAACAAAGTTTCAAATAGCCTCATACTAAATTAGTCTTGATAATGCAACAGACTTACAGTTTGGGTTTTCAAAAGAAAATTAATTCAGCTTTTTTGTGTATGTGAAATGAAGCTTTGGAAAAATATGTTTGTGCTTAATTTATGCTTGAGGGGGTAAGCTCATGGCTTATTTATGATTGCTGTGGAAACTATTTTACTTTAACCTGACTTTTAATATTTCATGTGTGGTCCACCCTTAAGTGGTAGGGGGTTTTCTATGCACAATTCCTTGTAGTGAGGAAAAATGAGAATAATCCAGGAAGACAATCTTATATGGAGACGTTGTACTTACCTGGAGAACTGACTGGCAGAATTTCTAGGAGCCTTGACCAGGAGTCTGAAGCAGTAACCCATTATAGGACAAGAGGATCTTCCAGGACATATAAGTCTTCTTTGTCTCAATTGAAAAGGGACAGAGAGATATTATATCCATAGACTAGGACTTGAAAAGATGCATTAACTTTTCTGCAAACAGGGAGAGAGTGAACCTTGTGAGAGAGCTCAGCTGTTAAGATCATTTGTTGCTCTTTCAGAGCACCTGAGTTCAGTTCGTAGAATCCACAGTGTGGCTGACAAACATTCATAACTCTAGTTCCAGGGTATCTGATGTCATTTTATAACCTCTTCAGGCACTAGGCATGCATGTAGTACACACACACACACACACACACACACACACACACACAGAGAGAGAGAGAGAGAGAGAGAGAGAGAGAGAGAGAGAGAGAGAGAGGTTAACCAGACATATACATAAAACATATTTTAAAAACAAGATAAAAGATTTTAAAGGGCGCATTATATATTCCTCCTCTTTAATTCGGACTATTTACTGCAATGAAGAAAAGAATTAGAAAGACAAGTAATCAGGGAAAAGAGCCATGGGCTTGGGTTACTACCTCCATCTACACCACTTCTAAACCTTGAACATGAATGCTTTGCTCTACCCTGCTGAAGTCCAGGATTTGAGTGGTTTCTGCCATGTTCTTGGAACTTTGGATAACAACAGGTATATCAGCAACTATTTCCTCAGTGTTTTATAATTGATATTTCAAGGAGAAATGTGGAGGAATTTTACAGTGAACAAGTCTATTCCCTAGATTCATTGGTCCCCTTCTCCCACCCCCTCTCTTTTCATTCTTCTGTCTTGCTGAGATAGGATCTCAGGACATGCTGGCCTTGAACTCAAAGTCATCCTCCTCATTCCCAAGTGCTAGGCTCTAAGACTTTATTACTTTCTTTAGGCAGTATAGCTAGCCACCTAGCCATTCTCTACTTTTTATGCATTTAAAGTTACATTGTAGGTCTCATTTCAAATATCCCTAAATGCTTTTGTACTGATATAAGTAATGGGGGGGGGGGCAACTCTCAATCTTTCAATCTCTCTCTCTCTCTTTTTAAACAAATAATGAATGGCACTGGTTTCAAATGTGCTTGTTAGTGAAAGTTGATAATGCGCACACCTGTGTCACCCAACTCCCTATTAAGACACAGATAGTAGCCTTATCTCACACCCAGGAAAGCATCAAGCACATCAAATCTCCAACCACCCACCACCCTTCCCATACTTCATTTTTCACCTGAGACTAGTTTTTCCTGTTCTAGAGCTTTGTGTGAAGGAACTCATACATGTTGTACTCGTGGTGCCGGGCTTATTTCCCTTCACGTGTTGTTCTTTAGATCATCCCTGCTGCTGCATGCAACAATTACTTCTCAATAAATATTGATTAGCTGATTCTTATCAGTGTTGACTAAGGATTTCAGTTGATTAAACGGTTTAAAATACAATCATTATAACTTGAACGTCTCTTGGTAAGTCCTATGGGAAGTCAGTACTCTTCCTTGATGATTCAATAAAGGTGGGGTACATTTTGTGGAACAGAAATTGAGGCATCATCTTTAAAAAATTACAGAAGCTATCCAAACCCATGCAACGGGTCCTAGGGTAACTGGCTCTGAGCCCCTCCTTTCTCTCAGGGGTAAGGGTAATGGCTAAGTGGCATTTTTCATGGGAATGTTTTCTGGACTATTCATTTACAATTGGAAAACAAAGCCCAAAGGCAGGCTATGGCTTGGCAAGGGGAAATGTCCATATCTAAATTCTGTTTAGTAGTAGTTCCCCATTCTCTATGTTGGGGGCGGGTGATCAAGGAAGTAGAGGACAAAGCTTCCACCCAGAGTCCATTGCAGTAAACGTAACTAGCTTCTTGGGGGACTCCCGGCTCACTGGAAGAGCCCCAAGTGAAATTTTTCGAAAGAATCCCTTGTAAGTCACAACTGTCTTCCTCAAATATGCCTTCCCAGGCTCAGAAATGACTAGGGGCTCTGTGCTATTTGCTGTGAGAGTTTGGTATTTATTAGTGATTTGACATTCCTGCTAAGTTATATGGGTGCTTTTCACTACTCAAAACTACTATATTTCCTATTAAAGAAGGGAGCTAAACTCACCAGTGCCCAGGTACTGATCTCAGCTTTCATGAAGCCGAAATTGTTACTAGGAGGACAATTGTAATCCCAGGTAGCTCTTCAATGTAACTCAGGTGGCTGGCTCAAAAATTCTCAAGTAAATGCCTAACTCTACAGCCTCTTTCCAGGTGGCATGGACTATTGGATACAGCTTTAAACTTGAAGACAGCTTTAGACCTTAGGACCTCAAGGACGGTATGCTCTAAGACCACTCCAGCCTTTATGGGCTGTGCCGCTTTTTTTTTCACACCATCAACCCTTTGCTTTAAAACCATCATTGAGCATCCTAACTTGGTGAATAGAGGTGAAAGTGAGGAGTTGAGTGAGAAGTGGGGACTATTGTTTCTGGAAACTTTAGTGGGTAAAACCTGCATTGGATTAAGATTGGCAACTGGATGCTTTGCGTTAGTGATAATTGGTGGGAAAGGGGCTGGGGGGTATTGAGGAATGCTCAGGTGGCTGCCGCCTGGGCCAGGTGTTTCTATGACCAGTTGCAAACTCATTCTGATTTTGGCTATGTGCTTCCCAATTATGTATTAAGTTCCCCAGGAATGATCAAGATGGGGCTCACTGCCATTAAGAAATCACCGTTTTCCGGTGATTAAAACGCCCAAGATTGCTGAACTATCTTTGGTAGCCTTGAACCAATGTACTGATCAGCTTTCTTGACCTCACCAAAAGGTACCTGGTACTATCTATACTGGGCCTCTTTAAATGTAGATCGCCACAAATATCTATTTTTATGTTATCATAATTCAGCATGTTGGAAAGTATTTTTCCCTTGACCCATCAATGCCCTTTGTCTAACAGGAGGCGGGTTAGAGGGCAAGACTGATCCAGGAAAAGCCACACTTTTCTTCATGGCAGGCCCAATGCAAGGTATGAAACTCCATTCGTCCCTCAAGTCCTTTCATGGAAATCTGTATTCCTAAAGAGTTCCGTTTAGACTCAGCTGGAAAGAGGCTGGCAGAGACTTCAGCCAGACTGCGGGTTCCCTTTGACCTTGATTATGACCAGGAGTGTCGCTGCTAATTGCAAGGCCTAACTCAAGGTGGAAAATGGCATCGGTTTCCACATCACCCAGGAGAAGCCAAGTTCTGTGGCCCGCGACAGCGGCGAGGTTCTTTTCAGGCGGCTCCTCGCCACCCAGAGAGCAACACGGAGGCCGCCTACAGGTGCAATCCCGCCACTGCGCGGGAACCGGAGGCTGGCGCAGCCCTCGGCGACTCTGCAAGCCCTTCCCGAAGCCTGAGCAGAGCCCCCGGGTGCACGCCGCCCTCTCCCCCTGCTTCCCCACGCCTCTGCCCTGGCGCGGTCTGGAAAGGAAGCTGGGAGCCCTCTGAGGCTCCACGGACTGAGATTTGGGAAGGGATGGCGCGCGGCCGAGGCTTTCCCTCGAATTTGCGGCAAGTCTGGCTCCGGGAAAGTTTTTCAAAGTTCCCAGCAGCGTCTGCCTAGGTCGCCTCTGCGGGGCGAGCAGACGGCGACAAGCGCGCCAGTCTCGCCGCCGCCAGCACAGAACTCTGGGCTCGCTCGCTGGGAGCGGCCCGGGTTCCCGGCGGGCAGGCCCTCCTCCCCGGGCGAAAGCCGCAGCTGACGCAGGCGGCTCGGAAGGCGGAAGCCGCCCGCCCCAACTGCTCCGGCCGCACCGCGGCGCCTACACCTGGGGCTTGCCTGGGAGCTCAGGCCGCGCACCGAGGGGGCGGTCCGTCGGAGGCACTCCGGGCGTCCCGGAGCCACCGGCTCCTCCACGTTCCCCCCGGATCCTTCCTTCCTCCCGGCCCGAGGTCCCCAGGGCAGTGTTTTGCGTGTGGGGTCCCCCGGACGGCAACGCCACCCGGTACATCCCGCAGCCCCCCAACCCCTTCTAAGTTCCTCCCCTCCCCATCAACCGGGAGGAAAGGGGCGTGCCCGCTAGGGGACACGCCCCTTATGAATATTAACAATCGCGCATGCGCCTTGTTCCGCGTGCTGGGTAGAGGTGGCCAGCCTGAGTCGCGGCTCCCAGACGGGCTCTCCGGGTCCCTCTCTCCGAGAGCCAGGCGGGCACGCGTCATTGTGTTACCTGCAGCCGGCCGGCGAGCTAGGCTCAGGTTTTTTTTTTTCCCCTCCCTCCCCCGCGTTCCATGCAGCTGATCTGAAAGGGAATAAAAGGCTGCGCATAATCATAATAATAAAAGAAGGGGAGCGCGAGAGAAGGAAAGAAAGCCGAGAGGTGGAAGAGGAGGGGGAGCGCCTCAAAGAAGCAATCAGAATAATAAAAGGAGGCCAGCCTCTTTGCCTTCTGGAACGCGCTGTTCTTGAAAGGGCTTTTGAAAAGTGGTGTTGTTTTCCAGTCGTGCATGCTCCAATCCACGGAGTATATTAGAGCCGGGACGCGGCGGCCGCGGGGGCAGCGGCGACGGCAGCCTCGGCGGGAGCACCAGCGCTAGCAGCGGCGGCGGCGTCCGGAGTGCCCGCGGCGGGCGGCGCAGCGATGCGGTCCCCACGGACGCGCGGCCGGCCCGGGCGCCCCCTGAGCCTTCTGCTCGCCCTGCTCTGTGCCCTGCGAGCCAAGGTAGGAGTCTCTCTCGCTCTTTTTCCCCGGACTCTTCACCCTTCCCTCGTGGCGTCCTGGACGCGGGCGGCTGTGGCTCCTAGAGCAGGCTCCCGCCGAGTCCTTGGGCACCAGGCTCCCTGACCCTGACTTTTCATCCAAGAGGCTGCAGTGGGTCTGGGAACGCCGGCTCCCCAGATAAACTCCAGGAGGAGTAGAGTGCGTTCATTACGCTCTTGGCCCCTCGGGGCAGTTCTCCCATTTTTTTCCCTTCGCACTTAGTTTTTATGCCCCTGAATCAGGTCAAGCCCTGAACCTAGTTTTGCAAAATTATTTTCACTTGCCGCCGAGGAGTCTTCGCGGCTTGGGAGTGGGGGTGGGGGTCGCAGGGAGTCTCCACCTCCACCTCGAGAGAAAAACTTTCTCATGAATTGACCCTCCTTCCTCGCCGGCAGGTGTGCGGGGCCTCGGGTCAGTTTGAGCTGGAGATCCTGTCCATGCAGAACGTGAACGGAGAACTGCAGAATGGGAACTGCTGCGGCGGCGCCCGGAACCCCGGCGACCGCAAGTGCATCCGCGACGAGTGTGACACGTACTTCAAAGTGTGCCTCAAGGAGTATCAGTCCCGCGTCACAGCCGGCGGACCCTGCAGCTTCGGCTCAGGGTCCACTCCTGTCATTGGAGGCAACACCTTCAATCTCAAGGCCAGCCGTGGCAACGACCGTAATCGCATCGTGCTGCCTTTCAGTTTCGCCTGGCCGGTGAGTGAACGACTCCCGGACGGAGTCGAACGCGGGCGGAGCTCTGTATTCCCTTGAGAAGGATTTAATAGCCCCTGGCTTGAAACTTGGCGCTAAGTGGAGAGGCTTTTGAGGTGGCGAGTCTGAGAGCTCATGCTATAGCCAGACCTTGAACAAGATGGGCCCGGCAGGTCTTCCATCCTCGATGGTGTTTGCTTAGAAGCGTACTGAAGTGGGGACACTGAAGAGGATTGGAAGGAGGGGAATGCCCAAGGATGCTAGTTTTATACTTGCTACTTGCAATAGCCACCCCCAACCAGGAGGTAGTTGTATATGATCTCTTTGCTTAACTAATTAAAACTCAGAGCGCCCTGGAAGGCCACTGCGCACAGTCTGCCCTGCGAACGCTGTCCAAGTTGGCACCCTCCCCTTTCCCGTGAGCCGCCCCGAGGGCGGGTGTGTCCTTCCTGCAGGGTGTGGGGGAGCCCGTTTCCCGCGACTTCAGGGGAGATTTTGGTGTGTTGGAGGGCGCTCTCCCAGCCTGGGATGGCGGCTGCAGGGGTGTCTCCGGCTGATGTCCAGGCTTTAGTCTGTGAACCCCCGCCCCCTGCCGGCCCCTTCCTCCCGTCCCAGCTCGGCATAGCCTTGGCAGCCTTGCTCCCAGCGGTTCCCCAGCTCTGGAACAGCTGTGTTTGCAAACTTCTCTGGGAAGGGCGGGAACACACTCGTCCGGAGGGCACACAGCCTCCGCAAACCCTTCCGGGACTGTGGCAAGGCTTAGAAGGGGAGGCCCGCTGGAAGTAGTGTTTTCGGGTGCAAGTCCATGCACCCTCATCTCCCTTCTGGGCCCTCGGAACAGCTTGAGACCGGCGTACAGCTGGCCGACTCTGTAGCAAAGCCCTTGCAACATCCCAAAATGGGTGGAAGGAAGATGGGTGCGATTGCAGAAGGGGAGGAAAGGGAAATGGTGGGGGTGTGCCCGTTGTCCAGGAGGCGTGACTCGCTGCCAGGACTGGTGCTTGGCCAAGCTTGAGCTCCGAGGGTGGGTGGTAAGAAGGGGGAGCTCTGTGCCCCGGAGGATTGCTTTCCGCCACGTGCTCTGATGGGGTGCGCTCTGCTGCCTCCTACCCGCGGGTTTGGGCTGTGATTTGAAACTCAGAAGAGGGGCGGGAGAGGAGCCTGTCTGGCTCAGTCTGTGTGTGAAGCTGAGCTAACTGGCTCTTAAAGTCTGCGTTTACAGGAGTTGGCCTTTGCTGTGGGTTGCGATAAGACATTTATCAAAAACATGCTATTAGAAGGGTCTTATTTTGGCAGGGGACTGCTGCTGTAGGTGAAGTTCTCTTCAGATCTGCGGGCTGTGTCTGTTGTGGGATTTCACTTTTACAAAGAATGTTTGTCTTGTTTGTTAATCCCCTATTAGGGAGAACTTTAAGCTAAAGAGGTTGGCCACCTCTAAATCTGGCTGGGTCCAAGCTTAGGGTGAATACTGGCTGCCCTTGAACTGTGTTTAGAGTTTAGGAGGAAGGGGCCTGCAGGTGGTTCCACCCTCCCTAGGATCAGTCCGACCCCCTCGCTTTTCACAAGACCATAAAAGGAATCTTATTAGTGATGTGGAAAAAACGGCAGGCCTGGCTGAGGTTTATTTTGGAGAGAGGGGTCAGAGGGAGGATGGCTTGGATGAAAACAGACAGGCTTGTTCCGCTGGCTAGCTGGGGAAAAGTGACCTAGAAGTGTGGCTGTGCTTTCGACACCTGGCAGAGTCCTTCACAGACAAGGAGCTGAAATGGTGGGAGTGGCTAGCAGGTTGCCACCACTGACTTGCTGGTATTCTTCGGTGCCTTCAGGCCCCACGGGTCACCAACCGCGAAACAGACCCGACTTTTCTAGAAAGAGGGAGACCCACTGGGTCAGCACTGAGAATGTGGTTCTTTTGAAGCCGGGCCAAGTGCATGCATCACTCATAAACAAGTCTCCACCCTGCTGCCCCAAAAAAGGCCTCCTGTGAAATGCAAGCTTTACTTCCCAAGAGAAACTGAAGTTTGGGTGTATTGTTTTAGTTTATTTCCCTCAGTGTGGTTAGAGAAACGCTGCTGTCTGTAGCTTCCAAGAGTGACTCCAGGGTGAGTGTTAGCTTCAGTGAAAGCCTTAAGCTTCACAGTGTTAATGGATAGCACAGCTTCCTTCACTTGGGTAATTAACATTAGGAGCTTGTCATCCAAAACTGCTCTCCAGGGCTGGGGGTGTAGCTCTCTGGCAGAGTATATGCCTAGACCCCGGGTTTGACTCCAAGCACCACAAATTAAAAAAAAAATCCCTTGGGTAGTTAGAATGTGGTGCATAGATAATAGAATTGGAGAGACGTACATAGAGTTTAAAAAGCAAACAGAAACTCCAGGCTTCCTTGGCCTCTTAGCCACATAAGCTGCCAACCCCTAAGCAGGCACAGTTGTCATTTGGGCTAAGTCCTCCTAAATTGGCTTACAAGGGAAGGGAAACACTGTGGTTGGCAAAGCTGGGCCAGTGAAGAAGGTCATGTAATTCCTGTCTTTTGTTTGGTACTATGGCCCCCGTTCATGGTCTGCAGAGGAAGAAGAGGAATGATTTGGTCAGCTATGACACACAATCTACATTCCAGCAGCATGTGAGGCGCTCTGAAGTGGGCCTCCCTGCTAGATCACTATCACATTCGGTCATACCCATCTTGGGCTACATCCCACTTGGTATCAACTGCTCTGGTCTGAGAGTCCTGTAGCTTTGTGCCAGTGGCTTCTGATTGTGTTGTCATCCATGCTGCAAGGGAGCTCAACTTGCAGCTACTAGCTTGATTTATTATTCTCAATTTTGGGTACTAGGGTGATAAGATCATCATTATGACACATAATTGGGCTTAACAAGAAATGATTTGGGAATAACCATTAATAAATCACTGAAATGGTTAATTTGCACCTCCCCAAATTAGTTCAAAATCCCAGTAGTGCCTGCTCATTAAAAATGCATTACTGTAATTACTTCTGTTTTTGAAGACCTCAGTCATATAGCTGCATTGGTGGCCCTATATTGTAGAGACTGGGGTAAAACAAATGGAGTATCTGGATTTATCATTGAATACTTTTGACCCCATTCAGAGTCTTGCTGAGATGAATTATTTTAGGAAAAGCCAATGAAATGTGATTGTAACATAGCAGACGGATGCCAGCTTGAGCCCTTCTCACACTTACAGCCCGAGTAACTAAATAACAAGGGTTAGAGTCAAGTTGCCATCAGGTGGTTAATCACAGGGTATAAATTACCAGTCCTTGGGTATGTTTATGCCCTCTGACATCTTTCCTCTAGATGTGTGTGGACACAGGGAAGACAGAAGAATAAGGTTCTCTTCAAGTTAGCTTTTTCTGTACCTCACCTGCACGCTTACCCTGTGTGCAAACAGCATCCTGTGTATGTGCTCAGCGCAAGGAATGTTCCTTGCATGGAGAGAACAGTCTTTTGCTTTAAGAAATCTGCCCCAAACCTGTTTATGTTGCAGCAGTGGGTTTTGGGGGAACATTGAGGTAGGGTGGCTTATAAGCACAGTAGAATTGCTGTGATCTGCATGGACTCCTGTCCCCGGGTACTTATTTTGTTTCTAATAGTTTTCCTTCTCTTGCAGGTAGTATAACCCTCTGTTTTCTTCCCCCTTGTCTTGTTTCTTAGCAACTTGCTCAAATCTCCAGTATTTACAGGAATTTGCAACCCACCAGCTAGCTCCACATGCATAATTCTATAGGGACTCAGAACATTTGTAGAAAATGGTGAGGCTTTGGGCTCAATGCCTTTGGAAGCTGAATGGGTCAGAATAAGAGGCAGCAGCACTGTCGTTAGCTGCATAACTTCACAGAAAGCCTAACATCTTTACAAGTACCGGGACCTTCAGGGACACTGTACAGAGGACAAGTGGGAAATTTAGCATGGAGGGAAAAGGCTGTTTGTGAGAAAACAAGGCCAAGGCCATGAGGAGTCTTCATATTTTACATGTGAAAACAGGAATGCAAGCAGAAGTCTTGACTGGCCAGATTCAAAGCAGCCGCTGTTCCAGTTGAAGAAGGGCCAAACTTGGTCCCAGTGTCAGGCTTTCTGGATTACTTAACAACGTGAGGATGCATAAGCTGTGGGTGTGCATACAGCTAGCTTGATGATCCATAGTGACACATAGTCCTGAGAATTCTCCTTGGCAAAGTTCTAGAGACATCCCCCTAACCCAAGGTTTTGGGATTCAGGCTGCTCAGAAGTGCCATTTGACCCCGGTTTTTAAATATCCTTAAAAATTAATTAGAACAAAATAGACTTTAACCTTTTCTTCTAGGGGCTGGAGGATGCATTTGGTGGCATGAAAGTGAAGATTCTGACGTGGTGGGGAGGGAGGTGGGTCTTGGGTTCAGAAAGCTGCTGCTGGCTTCGGATTGCTGCTTGGCCCACAGCAGCTCCTTGGCCCTTATTCATGGTGTCAGTAACATCTCTTATTGGAGCAGCACATGTGTGGGGAAGACATTCCCAGGGTGGCTCCTAGTGGTTAAAGGGGGCATGTAAATAATCAGACTGAATCCTCCACCAGCTCAGCCCAGTTTTTATGCACTTTTGGTAAATAAGTAGAAAGGCTTCTTGTTCGGGCTTGCTCTGTGTGAACTGGATGGTTGTGCTTGGCTGGCTTCTTGGTATTCTATCTATTAACCTCACCACCCTTTTGTAACTGGTGCATTTAATTATCAGTGGGATGCCTTTCAAACAGGTAAGGGTAATGATGGGAAAGGGGCTAGGGGCCTCTCATTGAGAGTCTCAAATCTGGATATGAGCTCTGGGGCCCCTTGGTGAGCCTTTGAGGTGGGCTTTGATGAGAAAATCACCCTTTGTAACCAGATCACACTCTATTGACATGTCAAACCCTGCAGAAATGGTCGCTTTCTATGACTGGAGCCTCAGCTTGCATGCACTAGGGGAGTGATCTTTTCTTCACCCCTCACCTTGCCAAAACCCTAAAAGACAGGAATTGTGTGTGCCCACACATGGACTCTCTGAAACCTTTTTTGTTTCACATGTTTTGTGACTGGAATATTTTATACTCTGGCCACCCAGACGCAGGCAGGACAATAGGGTTGGCTGGACTGACTGAAGTGAGGATTACGGAGAAGAATAGGGCCTCTCCAGAAATACTGCTAATACAGGACAAGTGACAGGAAGCAACAGTTGAGTCAGCAGAGCGCATGCAGGGCCCCTGACAGACCCGGGGCCAGCAGGCTACCTACAATGGCTGTGTTGGCACTCGGGGCATTCCCAGGATGTGCATGCCTCTGGCGGGCCTGCCTGTCGCAGCGGTCTGGGGTTTTGGACTCCACACGCGTGCTGTTTGGATGGCGGTTTGTTTGTGTCCGTCAGCTTGGCAGGAGGGGAGGCAGCCACTTCTTAGGGCTTGGTTTGGCTGCCACTGTTGCCAGGAAAAGGAAGCTCCCAGCTGCCAACACAATCACCTTTGTTTCTTACATCCCCCCCTGCTTAATGTGGCAATTATGTGCTTACTGCTCTGCCCAGTGCCAAGGTAACCGCCATGGAGTAGGGCAGGACAAAGAATGAACCCTAGACCAGCGGCTCAAGTGTGGAGGGTAGGAGGAGGTGCCTGGTGACCGAGCCTTGGTAAGGCAACCTGGTGACTGTGGTATGCCTTGGGGACTCTGATGCCAAGACTCTTCTGTAGGTAAAATGGCTCGGAAATCTCCCAAAAGGCCATTCTGAAAGCTGACCAGTCTTTTTTAATGCTTCACAAGAATGGAAGTCAGCTGCCCTGTTGCCAGATGTTCTTGAGCCTGGGGCTGGGAAGGGCCAGATGGAAGATCTGGTAACTATCATGCCTCTTGTCCCGTCCCCCCCCCCTCCCCGCCAGACTACTGCTCTGGGGGAGACTAGGGACACAAGAAGAAATCCAGGTGACCGACCCCTCAAAGTCCTTTATTGTTTGAGCCCCAGCAAAACTCAGGATTTGCTTTTTGTTTGGTTTTGGGTGTGAAGTTAAGATTGAGCAAAACTTGCCTTGCTATGCCTCTTCCAAACCCAAAGTCCCCCCAGGACTGGCGACTTGGTCTCTGCTGGGTGGGGATGATTTGTAGCAGCCAGTCACATGTGGCTGATTTGCAGCTGGGTGTCTGCTTGAGTGGCAGGAGGTACACATGGTCTAGAATCTCAGGGTCCGGACATATAGTTGGGGATGTACAGAGGTCAAGCGTGGGCCTGGGAAAAAATTACAGCTCCCTAGCAACTAATAATCATTGCCAAATTATCTTGATTGTTGATCTATAGTGTGGGGATGGAGTGGGAGGGAAGAATGCCTCTTAATAAAAGCCTTGGAGGGAATCCTTTCTCTGAAGGCAGGGCACCCATGCCCCAGGAGACCTGGAACTCTAATCCAGGCTCGCAAGAGTGAGCGAAGTCCAGGCTTGACTACTGTCACTGCAAGCCCCTACCCTAATTTCTGGCCCCAAATTCCACCTCCCCAAAGGAAGGCACGTAGTTAAGGGATCATACCATCAGCCCCATGGGGCTGTGGTACAGTCCTTTCCCCTCTAGCGGGGGGAATGTTGGTCAGCAACTTTTGAATCCAAGATGAACCTGGCAGATGGCTTGATCTCACAAGTTCTTGTGCAAGGTCTAAGGATGCCTTCTGCCTTGAATGTGAAGCTGAGTTAATACTGCTGTGCCAGCTGGTTCTAAGGCACCCTCCTTTGCAGTGGTGTTTGTGGGTATTATGTGTGTTTAGTGCTTGTGCAAGTCTGTCAAAACTCTCGGTATCAATGCATTTAATCAGAGGATTAATTACAGCAATATTGTTGAAGTGAAGGATGTGGGCCTCAACGTGACCAACAAATGAAGGGCTTAATTATACAGAATCAGCCACACATCTGGCCTCATTTCGACTTGGCTCTCACCATGAATCAGTAGAGAAATATAATTTCTTGCTGCTCTTCGGGACGAGTCCTATAATTTGTAGGAAGTCCTAGGAAACTTAAAGAGGCTGTAAATAAGGTGTAACTTTCACTAATAAAATATTAACGACAATAACAATGTATTTGGACCCACAGCCACCAACAGGAGAGGGCTGGGTATGTGTCCCAGCTTGCCCGGTTTTGCTTGCTTTGTGAGCATTTTCCCACAGTTATCAGTGAACGAAATGGAATCCTGCTGTAAGTATGAAACATATTTCGGCTGAATTCCAAGGCAGGGTCTATCACGAGATATTTTTGTAGTCAGAGCAGACCTGCTGTGTCACTGAGAGAGTAATAAGCTGGCCTTGATTTATGAATGAAACCTCCTGCTTTTCTCCCATGCCTTTACCCTATCGGTGCCATCTCTTCCCCTGGCAGCCCTGTTTCTGGTGGCATTGTGGTTATCTGAACAACACAAGCATTGCATGGGTTCATGGCGGCGGCAGTGGCAGAGCAAGGCTACACACACACCCATCCTGTGCCTTTTCTCCACCGTGTGGTTCTGCAGTCCCTAGACAGGCTTCAGCAAGCTTCACCTCAGTGCCTATTGTGAGGGCAGATTTGGGTAAAAGTGGAAATTTGCTAATGGCTTGGGTCTTGGGGAGGAGAGGGGGAATTCAGAGACAAGCTTGGAGGATAGCAAGCGCTTCAGTAGACCGGCTGGCATCGGGCCAGTATCCAGCGAATTTGTTTAGTTACCTAACTGATTATTCCAGGAATGTTAGATCTTATTGACAGATACGTTCATCAATAAATATGACCCACGGGCGTGCGGTGGCTTCTCCTTTGTACTTTCTCCCACAGACTGCCGCAACCCACCCCACCACCCAAGCTAGGTTGCTGCCTTTGTCTCAAGTCTTTGAGCCTACCCCTCCTTCTTCCTAGAGTCACCTGATACTTGTGGGAGCTGGGATGGTCTCACACAGACAGGGCTTTCAAAGGGGTTCTGAAAAGGAAAAGGGGGCCTCCCTGGGGACTGCCCTCACCGGGGCCCAAAGCGTAACCCTAGCAGTTCTCTCTCCGCACAAATACCTGAGTAGGTTGGCTTGGGATAAATTCTTTGTGTGGGTTTTTTTTTTTTCTTTCTCTCATGCACTAGAACTAGGGACTGAATAGTTTTTGGGAAACCTATATGCTGTGTGTTCCCATATAGGGAGGTCCTGTTTTCTGATCAGGTCTTGGGGCTGCGTGCTTGCTTGCTTGATCTGAACCCCAGTGTGCCCCTGCCCGGGTGAACGGAGTTGTCAACCTGGGGTGAGTGCTGAAGAGAAAAGCAGAGGCTGGTCTGGCTTCACATATCCAGCTGCCTTTTTGGCTTTCTATTTTGGGTCGGCAGAACACACAGGGAGGCCCAGAGACTGCAGCAGCCTAGAGTTGACCCCCTCTGTCTCAATCACTGAACTTTGCTTATCTGTCTTGCAGAGGTCCTACACTTTGCTGGTGGAGGCATGGGATTCCAGTAACGACACTGTTCGTAAGTATCTCATCAGGGAATTCTTCTCTTAAATGCTTGCGAAGTGTAGTGCTTGGCAGATCTCCCCGAGGAAAAGTCCCCAGTGCCCCTCCCCCACCCGCTCCACATCCCCACCCTGGCTGAACCTGTCTGTGGAGCCTATTCCTTAACTTCCTAGAACTTTCATCTGAAATATTAAGTAGCCAGAATAGACTCCCAGTTTACTCAGTCCTTGCAAAAAAAGGGACCTAGATTATCTCTGGATGGAGATCTTAATGGTTTTACAACTTTAAAACCTTGTAGACTGCTAAAGGATCAAAGTAGTGACTTCTGAAAAGTCCTTTTAAACTTGAAGTGAGCATTTAATCTCTCATCAGAAAGATAAAGCTGTGGAGGGAGGTGCTGGGCTCTAAAGACCAACCTTAAATTTCACTTGGTGGGCAGGTGAGCCTCAAGCCAGTCTGAGTTTCCCACACTGCTCACCACAAACCTCCCATTGAAGCAGAATTTCAGAGCCCCTGAAGTCATGACCTGCCCTGTCCCTTCTGAAAGATGGCTCTGTTTTCTAGGCAGGTTGCTTTTCAGGCCTGCAGAGGGGTGTGTGGAGGGGTGGTGAGGCAGTGAAGGTGTGCTCTGGTGACAGTGGTCAACTGTAACTTAACGTGTTTTCTCTCACACCAAAATCACCAGAGCTGGGCTTGTCATTGGAAAACCTGATTCTGAAATTTTTTGTTCTGTTCAGGAAGAATCCACATTTTTACCTCTGCCCTATGCTCCCAGAATGTCTTGTGCCTTCTGATTCTCTGGCTTACCGGTTATTTCTTTTTCTTTTCTTTCTTTTTTTTTCCCACTACTAATAACATCTCTCTCCCTTGTCAACATCACTGTGCTTTTCTTCTGTAGCTGAAGGTAGTCAGCACCCAGATGGGCACAGTGATGACTGCATTTAAATTCAGTGGGCAGTTCAGCATGGCTGGATCCTTGGGCCTCTTAGGGTCACAGAATCCTTGCCCAGCCCTGATGTGAGACAGGCTGCCTGTCATTTGGGATGTCCTCTTGCTTTGGCATCCAGCTATTTAGACTGTAGCTCTGCCTAGGAAGGAGCCTGTGGAAGGCCAGGATCTGAGCTATCTTATTGTGAAGGACATTTATACTTTGACAGTGTTGGTAGGGCTCTTTGCTGGTCTTGCTTATGGTTGACGCCAGCCAAGGTCATGCATACCTGTCTGTTCTCCCCTCCACAAACAAGGAGCTCTTCTATCATTCTCCCTTATGTACAATGCAATGCACAGGGGAATAGAAGAAGTGGACCTTCTGTACACTGGTGCAGGGAGGGTATTGTACTGGTAGGTCAAATAATCCCATGGATGGATCAATGCCCATCCTTGACCAGGTCAGGTTGTCTGATAGGGACCTGAGAGAGGATTCCTTCCCCAGCATCTGTGGAACTTCTGCTATGCTGTCTGTCATCTCACACTCCAGAGCTGTGCCTCCAGGGACCTGCAGCACATCCACAGATCCCCACATTCATCCACATTTCTTGGCAATGGAAATCCCTACACTTTGGAAATCCTGGATATCTCTTCCTAGGCTAACTAGTCCCTGGACAGGAGACAAGGAAAAACTGAGATGAGAACAAAGTGCTTTCAGATCTCCCTCTCTAGGAAGAGCGGTTGACATAGTCGCAGATGCCCATTGCAGTTAAAGAAACTTGCGTTATGAGTTTGGTGGTTTATTTACTTTCCTGTTCACCCTCTTTATCTTTCGTCCATGTTTCCGAGGTATCACAAATTCAGCGGTCAGAGCCAAATTGGAGGTGTGTCCTCTCTAAGAGCACTCCCTTTTAATGGGCCCCTTTCTGGGTAACAAGCACTAGTATTTGGACCACTAGTGCCATAAGCACATCTGGAAAGCCCCTATGTTCTCTTTTATCATCCATATCTGCAGAGCCTCCAACTTCTGAACAGTCTTGTCCTTTTACTGTCCGTAGGAATCCAGCTGCCTCTTGCCATGTCTACTGCTGCTGCCCTGGTCCACATCATGGACTGCTTGTATCCAAGTTAGCATTGGCTCTGGTCAACATCCAATATCATCTCCATTCTTGTTCCATATTTATCTTATTTTTCTTGAGCATCACATTTGGCGGTCATCCTAATAGTAAAAGCCAACTGCTTAATGGCTTCTCATGGCTCTTGGGTCAGCTCTTGGTGTGCCTTTTCTTCCTTTTCCTGGTGGCTTGTCTTAACACACATGTCTACCGTGTCTATATCCTAGGCATTCTTTATCCATTTTTATCCTTGAGTATATCACATTTCTTTCTTGTCTCGGGACCTTGATGTGTGTACTGTTTGTTCTTCCCAGGATGTTTGGCTCCTTGTTTTCTTTACCCTCTGCCCTTCCAAAGGCTTTGAGGATGCCAAGGAGCCCAAATGGTATGGGCTGTCCTTTGGTAGCTCATCAAGTTGCAAACACCCTGGCTTTGGATGTAACTTCTAGGGAGATCCCTGAGTTTGGCGACAGAATTCCTTTTCACATCAGCTCTGCAATTAACCCTAATGAACAGAGTCTAGACCAGATTAAGCTCAGGTGCTTCTGAAGTTCCAAGGCTGGCTCCCACCCTCAGTCTTTCAGTCTTTTCTAATATGGATCAGGACTGTAGAATATAAAGATCCAAGTTTCTCTTATTCTCCCTGAGCAAATGATTTCAGTATATGGTAATGTTTAATTGATTGATGGGTAAGCATAACCAGGAATCCTTGAGACCAAGTTCTGCACACAGCTTAAGACTTCTCAGCTGAGGCCACTATCTAGGTTTTCCGGGTGGTCCGGAAAGAGCTGTGTTCTTCGTGTTCCCTCCTCCTTTCTTCTTGGTGTGCAAGGACACGTGTGTGCTTCATGATGCATCTTTATGCCGCTGAAATGTACTGGGATGTGTGCTAAGATTCCTTTCCAGTCCTAAGGCTGGGACTACCCCAGGTGAGCTGTCCCTGGGACCGGTACTTGGTGGCCTAAGCTAATGGGAGAGCTGAGTCAGGGGACAGTGTAGAATCATCCTGCAGTAAACTCAGACTCCGTAACTCAGACAGCGTAGAGCATGCCATATACTGCAGCCTCTTGCTTCAGTGGGTGTGAAGTTGTTTCCATAGCTTTGTTAGTCTCACTGAGGATTCCGAAGTTATCATCTTCACAGCATTTCCTGAAAGTAGGTAGAAAGTACGCTCAACTACACAGAGTTCCGCATCATTTAGCACTCTGGTCCTGACTTCTGGTCTGAATGATTGTTGATATCAGCCCGAAAGAAGCTAAGACACCTTTGCGACTTGGCTACTGTGTTTAACAGTTCCTTCATTAATCTCTTATAACCACACAGTAATAGCCCACTACGTTGCTGAACAGAACCTGCAAAACCAACAGGCAGTTAATGGAGAGGCATTTTTGCCATTCTTTGGCTGTGTATATTTGCAAAAACTCAAGTACAGTGCTGCTTGCACGTGGTTCTGTGTGTTGCTGGATGTAAGCCTGAAGGTACATGGGCTTGTTTAAGGCCTTTCCTGCCCACACCACACTCCAGACTGGCTGGGGCTGTGTTGGTTGTGTATGGAGCCACCCAAGAGTTCTTCCCCTGGTCACCTGTAGGGCTTGTCTAGCTTTGTCAAGGAGCACAGGCCCAAGGCCTAGAAAAACAGTGGTGTGGGTGTGCAAGAATCACAAAGACATTGCAAGTAGGTCCTAAGTTGCCTCTCCAAGGTGGCCTTGAATTTGACAAGGTGATGACTGGCAGGTTTAAGAAAACAAACATAGCACCAGGCTGAGTGCTGACTTAGAGCCCCGTTGTCTGCTCACATCCTTCTGCACCCCTTGCTCCTGGGGTTTGGAGCTATTTTAGTACCTGTCTCTTCTCTGAGACTAGATTGCAGGTGACCTCAGTGTAGAGGCCAGGTCTTATTGCTTCTGAGAACTGCTTGGACTCTAGACATTTACTTTGCCTAGCAGGCATTTTTAAGGAGCCTGACTTAAAACAGACACAAACATGATGATGCCTCAACCTACCTGTCTGCAGGCCGAATTACTCTCACATCTGCTGGCGTAAGCTTATGAGAAAAGTGAAAGGTTTTTGATGCTGCCAATGGAATGCCAGCTTGAGAGAGTTTATGAATGCTTTTGTTTGTTTTTCATGTATTGCAATCCACCCCTTGGCTTTCAGGGGAGAAAATAGAACTTTTCCAAGAGAAACTTGAAAGTAAAATGGAAATAAAGATCACTAACCTTACCTGGAATGGTAAAATTTCTTTAAAAGTAAAATTTGCTAAGGAGCACCCTTCTATAATATTTAGGAGTTTTTTCAAATAAGTGTGGCCAGCAATATGTTAGGAAAGTTGGCAAAGGACACAGCAGAGGAACAAATACAAATGGTCACTGTCACCGAAGGCCAGTTAAAACAGACACTGTTTTATCTATTGGGTGGAGATCAGACTATGGTACTGCTGCTGATGCAGTTCTTTGTGCTGGTGGAAGACAGACCCAAAAGGCTTTGCTGGCAGGTAGTTGGGGAATCATCCGTGGATTTACTGTTGTCTGTGTACATATTCCGAATCTGCACTAACGGTCTTAGGGTATTTCTTGCTGCTGGCATCCACAGTCATGAGTGGATGCATTCAACATGCTTGTTGCATCTCTGAATAGCAAGAGGCTAACTTCAATGACTTGAGTGCCTATAGATCAGGGATGAGTTGCATTGATTTAATGGTATTTCCAGGCAAGAAAATATATGAAGCATGTGGCAATGAGTTTAAGTGATGAATTGGCATACAGGGAAGAGGGTACAGCTTTTTCTATAACTGTTTTTTTTTTTTTTTTGTACTGTGTGTGTTTGTTTCTAGTCTGAAAGTAGCCAAAATTGTCAGAGCAGAAGGTGCTAATATGAACATTAATGAGTTTCATCTTTTTCCCCCCTCTAGAACCTGATAGCATAATTGAAAAGGCCTCTCACTCAGGCATGATAAACCCCAGCCGGCAATGGCAGACACTGAAACAAAATACGGGGATTGCCCACTTTGAATATCAGATCCGAGTGACCTGTGATGACCACTACTATGGCTTTGGCTGCAATAAGTTCTGTCGGCCTAGAGATGACTTCTTTGGACACTATGCCTGTGACCAGAATGGCAACAAAACCTGCATGGAAGGCTGGATGGGTCCTGAGTGTAACAAAGGTATGTGTGCCTGCCGCTGGGGGCATTGACAAATGCCATTGGCTTGTGTCACTTTTGGTGCCAAGTTCTCACCCTTACAGCAGTCAGGTGGCAGGGTGGGATGTTACTGTTATCTTGGACCAAAGCATGAAGATGCTGTGTGTAGAAGAGTCTGTTGGTGCCCTGTCCAGATCCCCTCTACCAGCTGGTGTCCCCATCCCCCAGCTGCTGTGACTGTTGGCTGCTAACAGCTCGCAGCTGCTCCTTCTCCAGGGAGTTGTCCTTGGCCAAGCGGGAGCCACTCTCTGCCCCATCCTTGCCTGGAACAGTTACTGAATGACTGACATGGGGAGGGGGTGTTACAAAGGCCGGCCCCTTTGCTTTAACCCTGTGGAATAAGATTCACACTCCAGGGGTTCCCCTGGGATCTCGCTGAAGTCAGACCCCAGCTGAGACCATACCCTTGCTCAACTCCTCCTTCAGTCTCATCTGCCTCCCCACTCCTCTCCCCTATTACCACATCTCCGCCTCAGACTGTTTCTGAGGAGCCTGATGCCAAACAGGAACAGGCTAGGCCAGTGATGGTTGAACAGACAATGCCATGGGGAATGACTGCCCCTGGACTCACGTGTCACTGCTGCAAGTTTCGCTGGGCATCTTTGAGGCTGTAGCACTAAGGTGGAGGAGCGGGGTGTGAGATGGTTACCTTGTACTTTCATATTCCTTACGATTGAACCCGTCCAAAGGAGTCTAGACCTTTAGAGTCCCTCACTGCCTTTTGTCCCTTATGCTACTAAAATTAAGTAATTCTAATTTCTAGCAAATAGAGTTGGGGATCCCAGGTCATATGCTGTGCCCTCACGGACATATAATGTACCTTGCTGATTTGCACAGTAATTAAATAAACTCCTTTGTTTATCTTTGAATTGTGAGGGAGGGGGCAGGAGAGGGCATAGGGCCTCTTGGGCAGTATGCCCTTCTTCAGTGCTGGTATGATAGTAGTTTCGTTTAAAGGATGGCACTTCCGGAACTGATGACAGAAGGAATTGCTCGATATAGTTTCAGTAATTGTATTTTAAAATTAAAAAGCAATTACTTAAATTCTCTAATGTCAGTGTTGTTGTTGTTTTTCCCCCGAAGTGTCTGCTTGATTTCTTTCTTTCCCATGAGTGAGTATAGAGTTGCTTTGTGAGGCTACTTGGCCACAAGATTAGCCTGCCCTGTCCTTTAGCCCTGGGGGATTGTTGAAACCAGGCATTTAGTGGGAGGCTCCCCCTGAAGATCCTGTGGTGGGACAGGGTCAAGGTGGGAAGGCAGGATGTCTTTATCTGTCTCTCGGTGAGGGGAACTGGGCCCAGGCAAGGCTCAAGGAATAGACATGAGAAGGGATTTCCCCCACCATCTATCTTCATTTTGTCTCCAAACAGTATTGTACTTTCAGGATCTGCTAACATGGCAGATTGACGTTTAAACCTGCCTTTGTTTATTTGGGTCCCCGATTTTATGCACTAAGCCATTCTCACGACAGTGGCCCGAAAGGCATAGGCAGTGCTGTGAACTAATGAAACTTTCTGGTTTTTTGCAGCTATCTGCCGACAGGGCTGCAGTCCCAAGCATGGTTCTTGCAAGCTTCCCGGTGACTGCAGGTAAATGACCAACTGATCTTCAGTAATTTCTCCTTTTTTTTTTTCCTTGTTTTCCTCTTGGATGCAACACAGAGACTGACTTCATTGTGAATGTGCCTCTTTTTCCTTGGAGGATGAAAAAGTTGGGTGGTGGGGGGTGTGCACAAAACAGGCACATCCCAAGCTTATTAAATCATACCAGCTGTTTGGTGGAATGCACTTCTCCTTTGGTGCAAAAAAAAAAAAAAACACCAAGACTTAATGGGCATAGCTGGCATCTTCCTGTATTAACTGTTCCGTAAATTGATAAGACATGTTTGTAAATCTTCCTTAAGTGCTGATGGACTGGACTGGGATGCAGCTTTGTTTCCTTGTGTCTCCTCCTCCACCCTGGCTTTTCCTCTGTCACCCTCCCCCACTTTTCCCATCAATAGGCGAAAGTCCAGCGTTCTTTAGAATGGGATTAGTACAATCTTCTGGCCCCTTTGCAGGCGGGAGCTGGGCCGGTGCTGAGAGGTTAATGGCTGTGCTGGAATCTGCTCAGTTGAGTCTGATGAATGTAGACTTCGCTGCTGGCCTTTGAAGTCTGTTCTTTATGGTCCGGGACAATACTGAAGCCAAGCGGAAACCTAGCCTGCCTGTTTCCCCTTCCGATGCCGGTTTGGGGGGCTTTTTGAAATGTACATTATGCCAATTTGGAAAGGCCTTGTTTCAGGAAATACCTTTGGTGTCTGTGGCGCTTTGACTGGCCTCACGCTTTATTCTCCCCCAAGCCTTTAAGAATTAGCAAATCCGATGAGACACTAAGTGGACCCCTCAGTCCTGTGGCCTTTGCTCTCGAAGGCTGCTCTGACTTGAGCCAAGGGCGGTTTCTGAACAGTCTAAAGGCACAAACTCATAGCACGAGGTACCCAATGCTCTCACTGAAATGTAGTTCTTGATTTTTGAGGGTGGTTATGTTGTACCCAAACTATAGAATTAATAAAGAACTGTTAGAAGTGTAGATTCCTGGCGCTACCCAACTGCCACTGACTTCCCAGCCCTTAGATGGGCCTAGGAGTGTGAATTTGACAACCTTACTGAGGGATTTCTCCCTTAGTAAACACCCAGGCTCCTGCTCTAACTGGTCACTTATAGGCTTGACCTTGATGACTCTTAAGTGCTCCCTGTGTTCTCTTCCTGAGCCATGGGAGGGCTGACTTGAGGCTGAAGAGAGATTCAAGGCAGCTGGAAGTAAACTCAGAACAGGCTGTCCAGGAGTTGTTTCTTCCTGCTTTCTGCAAGTTGATTTGCAGGAAGCGTGAACAGGATTTGCCCACTACAGATGTGCCTAGTCGCTGGTGACTGTGGCGTCTGCCTAACAGCCTCTCTGTCCTAGACCAAGCAGAACGCCACCTACAGTGACTCTGCTAATGGAGGTTGTTCTGGAGAAAGTAAGAGTGCCAGATATGCTCGGGCCCTGGAGCCTGCACCCTGCTCAGATGAGTATCAGCGAGCCGACTGAGAGATGTGTGCTACTGTCATCAGAATAAACACACGGCTGGGCAGGGGAGGTCCCTCCCAGCCAGAACAACAGGCTTTGTTTCCAGAATTGAGCCCTTTCTCTTTCCAAGTCTCACCTCCCACTCCCTGCCCAGACACGCACCAGTGCCCTTATTTACTCAAGGTGCAACTTTCCCACACGCCATTTGCATAGTCTCTCAGGCCAGTTCCTTCTCTCTGCCTTGAAAGAATATCAAAACAGAACCTTCCAGCTAAGGAAGTTCAGGTTGGGTCCTGCTCCAGAAATAGTTGCATGGCGAGTTACCTGTAAGTTGTCTTTTGGATTATGTATTACATGGACTTTTTTTTTTTTTCCTTGACTTCACTGGTTTTGTTGTGCCCAGTTAGACTCAGGTTGCCCCTTCCTGGGTGTACAGGCTGGTTTAGTGCCAGCCTGCCAAAAATATCAAACTTAATTATGAATCATCATCTCAGGAAAGTGTCTCAGTTTCTCATGAGAATGCTAATCATCTATCATTACACTGGAATAACTTGGTGGATGTCTCTGTTAGGGTCAGGATTTTTATTTGTTTTTGTTTGAAGTCCTCCATGGCCTCCTGTGGTTGCTTTTTTATGCTTGGGCATTGAACCTTCATTAATTAGGAGGTTAGGTTGGGTCCTCAGCTGTCCTGCTTGGTTTTATTAGACAAACTGAAGAAGCATAACCATCCTTCACTTGGGACATTGAGGGAAGACATCAGTTCTCTTATGTCTTCTAAGTTAAGAATACTGATCTGACAGAATGGCTTCCTACCCTCCTACCTCCCATTAACTTGGGTATCTGCTTCTGAAAATTATTCCCACTAAATGACATACTTTGTTCTTAGGTCAGTCTTTTAAATAGTCACCTGTCATTTCAACTGATGGTCTAGTTTACAGACAGCAGAAGCCTGTGTCTGATTAACTTTAAGCCCCACATTCTGGTGGCTGTCAGTGTTTGGGTGTGGATGGCTGTCTTGAGAAGTTAGGAAGTAGTCAGGATTCTCAAGGGTTCAGTGGCTTCTCAGCCTGGGTGATTAGCTAATAGCTAGATTTCTATAATTTTCCCATGACCAGGATTTGCTCTTTGCCTCCAGCTCTCTGGAACTGAAAGCCCTTCCTTCTGGTTGGGGAGGGAGGGAGGACCACCAGGGGGTGGTTTTTTTTTTTTTTTTCTTCCTCCAGAGTCACAGCTGAGAGGTTTATACAGAGTTGGATCTGACCCTGCATTTCCCTAGGCTCTGCTCTGGGCTGATTGTGCAGGACCTACATTTGCTCCATCTTCATGCTCCGGCTGCTTGTCGGCCCCTGCCTTTCCCCAGCTCCTTTGTTAGAGATTGATTCTGAGAGGGAGGTTCAAGTTGCAGAGGGCTTGGAGACCTTGCCCTCTGCTACCCCAGGTGAAGGTTTATGTTTGCGTTTCTGTTTGGGCATCAAAAGTTCCATGTGACCTCACAGGAGTCTGTTGAACAAGGTACTTATGAGGGAAACTCAACTCCCCCAAAACTACATAAACCAAGCTGACCCCCGTCTTCCCCCTCCCCCTCTTGTTTTCTAAAGTGAGAAATAACTATAAATCAGCATGCCTGGTCGGGGTAATGGGTCATGAATTATCTATGGGATTGTTTCCTAGCACTCTTGCCCCCGTCTCCTTCCTACAGAGATGGGTGTAGAGATCTCCGTCTTTGTAATGAGGTCGCTCTCCTTCCTTCCTGTTCGATTCCACAGAACCAGTGAGCTGCTTCCCTGCCACCCCCTTGTCTCACTGAGTTCTGTGCACTGGGGTTGTACGGAGGATGGAGTAGGGCTTCACGTGCAGCATTGCCGAGTTGTATGGCTGTGGTCGACAGAAGCTCCTTCCTCTTGTACAGTCTGTCCTGACTAGGACCTGGGATTGATTTATGCCAGTCCTTACCCCTTAGTTCATTCCTGGGAGCCTGAGAAGAGAATGGCTTTGTGGAGGGCACCCCATGCTGGCCGCTCCCCAGACAACTCTCCTTTTGTCAGGGGAGGCTGAGAGGACACCCTTTGTCCCAACTGTGAAAAGTGTTCATACAGAACTCCCTGCAAGTCTGAGAAGTCGGCTATCCTGTCCTTCCTGACAAAACAGAAACAGCTGTGTGTTACAATTATGTGCATCGCTGGCTGCTCAGAAGGCTAAGGGTGGGTTATGCTGTCTGTCTGCAGGTGCCAGTATGGTTGGCAGGGCCTGTACTGCGATAAGTGCATCCCGCACCCGGGATGTGTCCACGGCACATGCAATGAACCCTGGCAGTGCCTCTGTGAGACCAACTGGGGTGGACAGCTCTGTGACAAAGGTATGACCACTGTGGAGCCCTGGGGGTGGCGTGAGAACTTGACAGCAGTTGGGGGAGCTGAGGTTATGTGGTAGAACAACATTAGTACCACTTGTGGTTTTCTGGTGTTGCTGGAGCTAAACCCAGGGTCTTGCGGATGCTAGTGCCCTACTATTATAGGTACACCCCTGGCCCTGTTGAACTCTCTACAAGGCCTCTTATTAGGACTATTTGAATTTAAAGTTGTAGGTTGATTTTTTGGGGGTGAGCCATATCTTTAAAACTTGCATGGCCTAGAACTGGGACCAGTTAGCAGGTTTTTGTTTTGTTTTGTTTCATAATTTTCGGGTCTTTGGGCAGATCTGAATTACTGTGGAACTCATCAGCCCTGTCTCAACCGGGGAACTTGTAGCAACACTGGTCCTGACAAATACCAATGTTCCTGCCCTGAGGGCTACTCAGGACCCAACTGTGAAATTGGTAAGTGGCCCAAGCTGGGCAGGACCCCTTTGCCTTCATTTTCTGTCCACTTTGTTTAAAAATCAAATAGTTTTTTGTTTCATTCTTTTTTTTTTTTTAAAGACACAACATAGGGTAGGTAGGGAAGGGGGGTGGGTAGGGAAGGGGGTTTGGATTTGGGAGAATTTGGAGGAGGAGGTGAATATAATCAAAAGTATATAATAGGAAATTCTTAAAAAAAAATAAAATTTGGAGCTGAGAAGTGGTAGCTTGAGGTGTCAACATTGATGGTCACCAAAGGATTTTTTATTATTTGTAGCTAAACTCTGTGACGCAAATGCAGGACAGGGCTAGACAACTGATGAACAGAAGCTAGCTTATTTTGTTTAGAATTAGTTAGGATGGCATTGTTTTGATAATAGTCTTCACACATACTCATGGAGAACCATGACAAATCGAAAAATCCCCCCCCCCCAAATCAATACACTTAACACACCTGTAAAAAAGATGGAACAGCCCCTGTTATCCCAGCCCTTCTATGAGCCTGTGGAAGGTCTCCAAATCCCTAATGCTTTGAGGTGGTGTTGACAATGGAGGTTGCGGGATTTGAAATGAACCTTGGCTCTAGCAGGTATTGAAAATCTGACTTGAGACAGCTTAGTTGCAAAGTTTTTACCCTAGTCACCCCACAGCAGAGTTACGTCACAAACTTGCTTTTGTTGCTGTTGTTGTTATCTGCCTAGGCTAATCGCCAAGGCAGGAGACTGGATGGTAGCAGGAAGGGAAGGAATAAGGTGTGCCACATGCTTTACTCCCTCACTGACCCGCTTTCTCGTCTCACAGCTGAGCACGCTTGCCTCTCGGACCCCTGCCACAACAGAGGCAGCTGCAAGGAGACCGCCTTGGGTTTTGAGTGTGAGTGCTCTCCAGGCTGGACTGGGCCCACCTGTTCCACAAGTAAGTCAGTCCCAGGTTTTGTCACTCACGTGTCTGTTCTGAAAGACTGTGTTGAGAGGGTTTGTGGGAGAGACCTGGGCTTGTCCAATGTACATGTTAGTGGTGGGAGAGGAGTGGGTACATTCAACAGTTTGGTGCGTGGTCCAATAGCACTTGGACAATTCCCAGAATCCCCTTCCTAACCACTAAGGTGGCTGGTGATGTGTCTGTGATGGATAGAATAGATGGATAATGCATGTGAGTTTTGGACTTGTCTCCTCTAGTCCTGTGGTACAAGAATTCAGATCAGCCTTTGAATGTTGTCAGAGGGCTTTGAGAGCAGGAGTTGAGTTGCACCTTGGCTGTGAGGTTTGACCATGTTATTGGGGTGCTTCTCAGTGAAGAGCTCCGGTCACACACAATACTAGAATACTAGATTGCCACTAGGCAATCTGTGGTCTTTAATGAGTTCCTGGAGTATGAGGTTCAGCCAAGCCTGAAAACCACTGTCCTTGGCACCTTAGGAGCAGTATGTGGCATGGTTAAGGATGTGGGTTCTGGAGGTAGTAGGTGCCCCTGCCCTTGCCCTGACTTCTGAAGCCCCTGCAGTCCTTTCAACCTTTCCTGCGCCCTCTTTAACCGGGGCAGAAGCAGTTCTCCTCTGTGAGGGTTGTCAGGCAGAATCAGTGAGCAAATTTATAAATCAAGTGTGGCACACATTATAAATGAATGAGATCTCTGATGGGGCCTTTTGCAGCCTCTGTGTATGTGAGTTTTGA
Organism: Peromyscus maniculatus bairdii; assembly: GCF_049852395.1. NCBI lineage: Eukaryota > Metazoa > Chordata > Mammalia > Rodentia > Cricetidae > Peromyscus > Peromyscus maniculatus. The sequence goes on along the minus strand of NC_134855.1, from coordinate 115,369,311 downwards.
AAAAACTTGAAAGCAATTCACAGGAATAAGATTTTCCATGTGTAAGAAGGTTACATTTCCATGCCTCCTCTTTTTGATCTCTGAGCCAAGAAGGAAAGAGTTCTCTTAAAAGTAAAGATAAAGCAGATACGAATGTCCCTTGTCACCACTAAGTTGATGCTCTGTATGTCTCCAACTACATTTCTTTCCCTCGCTGCTTAGGGACGGATTAACTGAACTAGGGCAGTGGGGGATTTAAAGCTAAAATCAAGGCTTGGGCCTTTTCATTACCTTCCTTACTCATGGCTTTCCTTAGACTTGTAGCAGGCGTCTAGTTCCTAGGTGAAGGCTCTTCTTCTGGAGGGTGCTGCTGCATTATCTAATTGCCAAGTGGATCAAATGAAATTAAACTGCTGCCCCTCTCTTGTTCTGGTTGGACAGACATTGATGACTGTTCTCCAAATAACTGTTCCCATGGGGGCACCTGCCAGGATCTGGTGAATGGATTCAAGTGTGTATGCCCGCCCCAGTGGACTGGCAAGACATGTCAGTTAGGTAAGAAAACTCTTGTGACTGTAATTCTTAGCCAAGGTTGGCTCTGTTCATTAGAGCTGTGAGGAAAGATGAGCATGTGGCCAGCAGTGAGTGTGTGTGCATTTGCACTCCATCATACTAAGTAATTTATTATCAGGGTCTAATGGGCCTGGGAGAAATAACTTACATGCAAATGGCCTAGCATTTTTTAGGTCCTGTGGGAAAGTCCTGGGATTCCTTGAACCATGTCAATCGTCTGTCCTAGGAGTGTTCAGCTGGGTTCCCAACAGGGATGACCTCTTGAGGGATAAGCTGTCTGCATTCTCTTTGCCACATTTAAACCCCAGCAACTGCACTGGGTTTTGCCCAGAACTGCCTGGTGACTTTCTGCCATTCTGTTGGGGGCTGGTTGTTAGCCAGCAGCCCAAAGGAAAGTTATCAATTAGCATCTCTTATTGGATAATGGCTGGGGAGAGGGCTCTGATGCTCCAAATAGAGGACACCTACTCTTTCTTATTTAGCTAGCTTGTTAAAATGTCTCCTGTTTCAGAGCAGCTCTATGGTGTTTCTTTTCAAGGGGATGGTGGTGGTGGGGGTGCAAACCCCTGTTTGTCAGTGCTCACCCTTGCTTCTTTTCAGATGCAAATGAATGTGAGGCCAAACCTTGTGTAAATGCCAGATCCTGTAAGAATCTGATTGCCAGCTACTACTGTGATTGCCTGCCTGGCTGGATGGGTCAGAATTGTGACATAAGTGAGTGACTTTGTGTCTGTTTTGATTCTTTTCTTTCTTTCTTTCTTTCTTTCTTTCTTTCTTTCTTTCTTTCTTTCTTTCTTTCTTTCTTTCTTGCTTTCTTGCTTTCTTGCTTTCTTGCTTTCTTGCTTTCTTGCTTTCTTGCTTTCTTGCTTGCTTTCTTGCTTGCTTTCTTGCTTGCTTGCTTTCTTGCTTCTTTCTTGCGCTCTCTCTCTCTCTCTCTCTCTCTCTCTCTCTCTCTCTCTCTCTCTCTCTCTTTCTCTGAAACTTGGTCGATGGTGTCTCTTATCTATTTAGCCCCCTGCCATCCATTTGTCTAACAGAAATTCCCTAGTCAGTAGGGTGCTAGAGGATGTCAGAGGCCTAAGCACTAGAGTAGGGGAGGGATGGAACCCGCCGCCTGCCGTGTACGAGCTGTGTAGGCACTCTGGCTGAATAGAAGGAAAACCTTATATTATAGCGGGAAGGGGATGTTTGTGGAGAGGGAGTGGACAGGCTAGCAGAGCAAGGAAAACATACCATTCATCAGGCTTGTTAGCTGCTAAAATTGGGCATATTCTGATAAGGTGATTAAAACAATGATGTGAAGTTTCACTCCCTTGTCTGGGAGGATTAGGGAGGGTCCCCACCCAACGTAAAAACTTTATCTCACCGGAAGCACAGGGAAATCTGATTGAAACTTTTATCAGCCCTGTACTTTTCAGGTAAGCCCGATTGAATGTTATGAGCCTCTTTAACATGATGATTTGTTTATTTTTTTTTTTTAGATATTAATGACTGCCTTGGCCAGTGTCAGAATGACGCCTCCTGTCGGGTACGTAAGTCATTGCTTAAATGGGAACAATCTTAAGATTTGCATGTGATACTAGGAGAGCCTTGTCCCTGTGGGATTACAAATGCGGGTGAAGTGCTGAGCTTCTCACCAACCCTGGCCTTTGAGAGCCATTTAAAGGTGTGAATTCAGAACTGCTAGTCCACACCAGAGCTTAGCATGAGGCCATGTCAGCGAATTGCCAGAGCCACAGCCGTCACGATAAACCACTGATGTTCTGTGTTTTCGAATACGTAGAAAAACATGCATGTGTTTCTCTCGCCCTTCTCCTTTTCCAGGACTTGGTTAATGGCTATCGCTGCATCTGTCCACCTGGCTATGCAGGCGATCACTGTGAAAGGGACATCGACGAATGTGCTAGCAACCCCTGCTTGAATGGGGGCCACTGTCAGAACGAAATCAACAGATTCCAGTGCCTGTGTCCCACCGGTTTCTCTGGAAACCTCTGTCAGGTGAGTGGAGGCAAAAACTGCAGATAGCCAAGCTTTAACGTTGAAACCTTTTCTCCGCCACCCTCCCTTGCCCCCTCCCCACCCTCCCCAGTCCCCTGCCCTACTCTAGTGCTTAGGCCTCTGACATCCACTAGCACCCTACTGACCAGGGGATTTCTGTTAGACAAATGCGGGTGGACGCGGGTGTTGATGAGTGAGTTTCTTCCTGATGACTGTGGCCTGTGTGCTTGGCTTTGAGTTGCATTACACATAGCCCCGTTTCTGCTCTGTCACTCTGCCCTGTGATTTCATGATTTTCAGGGATACGGCAGGCCCTGAGGGTCATATAGGTCTGTTGTGTGTAGGGTGCCTCCGTGTAGAAGTGGTTGGGGGGGTCAGTTGTTTACTGCCCAGAGACGTGATGGTGACACCCCTGCTTTCCTCTGAACCTCTCCTCCCTACTCCTGTCCCTCGGCAGCTGGATGTTGATTACTGCGAGCCCAACCCTTGCCAGAATGGTGCCCAATGCTACAATCGTGCCAGTGACTACTTCTGCAAGTGCCCTGAGGACTATGAGGGCAAGAACTGCTCACACCTGAAAGACCACTGTCGCACGACCCCCTGTGAAGGTACCTCCCGTCCCCTGGACCTGTCTGCCTCTAGACTACCTCCTGCCACCTCCCCTTGAATAGTGGTTATGGGGAGGAGGAAGGCTTGCAGATGGGAAATACTTTGTCGGATCACTTAGGGAAACAAGAACATATGGAGCTAATCTGTCAGGCTGCCAGTTGGGAGACCCACGTGTATGAGTAGCCCAAGGGAGAGAATGTGAAATCCATTTGTCATTCCAGTTCAGAGGTGGCCGAGTTTGTGACAAAAAGAATTACTCCAAGGGGCACTGTCAGTGGCCCTCTGTCGCAGTGGGGGAAGTTTTGGGTTTGCATAGGTTACAGTAGCCATGGCAGGGTGTTGGCCGCTGACATTTAGAATGTCACTAGTGCTTGACACTTGTGTGTGTGTGTGTGTGTGTGTGTGTGTGTGTGTGTGTGTGTGTGTGTATGTAGTTCATTTAAAAATAAGTACATTGGCCTAGAGCTACTCTATTGGGTAGTATAACTTTAAACTTATGTAGGTTTGTCCTTTGGCTTTGCTAAGATAGAGAAGGAGAGCCAGGTAGTAGTGTTGCACACTTTTAAGTCCCACCACTCAGGAGGCAGAGGCAGGTGTTTCAAGGCCAGCCTGGTCTATGTGAGTGAGTTCCAGGACGGCCAGGGCTACGCAGTAAAACCCTGTCTCAGAAAAGCAAGAAAGAAAGAGATGAAGTGTGAAGGTGGTCTGTCTTCTTTGACAAGCATTTAACAAATCAGATGTTAAGGTGCGATGTACAAGTAACTTTAAAAAATATTCTGTCCACTCGGGACACTCGGGAGTCTTAATTTTACCTATCATAGGAACATTGTTGGGTTTTGGTCCCCAAGTACCTCTTGATATCTTAACTCATTAGCCCAAGAGTGGCCCTCTCCAATCAGGCAGGCATGGGCTAAGTCCTCTGCTTAGAAATGCTGTCTGTGGGTGTGCGGTTGGAGTCTGATCCCAAGCCTGTCTTCAGTGATTGACAGCTGCACTGTGGCCATGGCCGCCAACGATACGCCTGAAGGGGTGCGGTATATCTCCTCTAACGTCTGTGGTCCCCATGGGAAGTGCAAGAGCCAGTCGGGAGGCAAATTCACCTGCGACTGTAACAAAGGCTTCACCGGCACCTACTGCCATGAAAGTAAGACTCCACTGGGACCTGGGAGCCCAGTGGGTACCGAGCTTGGGGAGCATTTGTGTTTGAATTGCTTTAGTCAGAAACAAAGGTAGAGGAGACCAGTAAAGGTTTATTTAGGTATCATATGGCAGTGTTGTAGTCAATTGATAAGACCACCAATAGCCTCTTGAGCTTCCCAAGATGAATCTTACTTATTCGAGTGGTCCCTCTTTTCTGCAGAAGTTTCTTCCTCAGGCAGGCCTACCAAATGAGCCAATGTGTGAGGGTCTTAAAGAAAATGGGGGAGGTACCTTCTAGAAGTCTCTGGCTGGAAAGGGTGGTGGTGTTTCCAGGTGCATTCTCAGAAGGCAGCTGTGAAGGTCACCAGGTAGTGCTGGATGACATGATGATGATGTGCCCTTCCGCTCATTTTCCCTTGTGCTTCCTTTCACAGATATTAACGACTGTGAGAGCAACCCTTGTAAAAATGGTGGCACTTGCATCGATGGTGTTAACTCCTACAAGTGTATCTGCAGTGACGGCTGGGAGGGGGCCTTCTGTGAAACCAGTGAGTTGCTGCTGCCTTGGGGGACAGATGGCTCCAGGGTGAGGGATGAGGGTGGGTGGGGTGGAACGAGGTTACCACCTTCCCTTGGGAAGCCTTTCTTTGCGGTCTTTCTGAGATTTCCATTACGGTGGCTGTAATGGCCTCATCTCATGTATCTCCTTGGCATTTATTAAGGCTTTTCTGGACAACAGTGGGGAGGAACCACTGCTGGGGAATGATGGAAATAGATTGGTAGTTAGATTGAGTGCCTGGAAGGAACCTCTCTGATTTGATTGTAATTTCTGTACATCTTGATTTTAATTGCCATGGGCATTCCAGAAGATTGTATCCTGTCTTCATAACTTGTATTCATTCTTCCTACCTGGGAACTTCTTGAAAAGGGTGATTATATTGAAATCCTAGGACCAACTCACTTGTTCTTGGGAGGCAGCATAGATAGCCAGGGTGGGAGCTCACCATAGGAAAGGTGCCCCTTATTATCACGAATGGACTTGGAATCTTCTTCAGCTGTGTCTCTTTGGTTCTAGACATAAATGATTGCAGCCAGAACCCCTGTCACAATGGGGGTACATGTCGAGACCTGGTCAATGACTTTTACTGTGACTGCAAAAATGGATGGAAAGGAAAGACTTGCCATTCCCGTAAGTGTCGCTGCCAGGGTCCCCCTGTCTGTCTTCTGTGGGAGAGGAGCTCTCCAGCACAGACACTCATGCTCTAAGGTCTTCTTTCTTCAGGTGACAGCCAGTGTGACGAGGCCACATGCAACAATGGCGGTACCTGCTATGATGAAGGGGATGCATTTAAGTGCATGTGTCCTGGTGGCTGGGAAGGAACAACCTGCAACATAGGTAACCTTCTGCCTTAGGTGGGACTTGCTGTGTGCATGGCCATCGTCTGTGCTCACCTGCCACTAGGCTCCTGGGACTCAGTGATCATGCTCTTGGGTCTGGTTCTTGCCCTGTCAGACCATCTTGGATCCTCAGGAAGGGGTGGTCTTAACCTTTTGTCTTACAGCCAGAAACAGTAGCTGCCTGCCAAGCCCCTGTCATAATGGAGGCACCTGTGTGGTCAACGGCGAGTCCTTCACCTGTGTCTGCAAAGAAGGCTGGGAGGGACCTATTTGTACACAAAGTGAGTGGCCTCCCTTGAATTCTTCCTGGGCTACTGCAGCCTGTCCTTGACACTCATGGGGACTTGGAATCGAAACCAGAAACACTGCTGTTTGATGTCTGCTTCTGTATCACCTGGGTCCTTATTAATGACTTGATGGGATACAGCCCTGACCTGGCCATGAGAAAGTCACCCGTGAGATAAGTGGGGACAGATGGTTTCTCTGTTCCCAGCTCTGGGTCTGACCAGCAGCCTGCCTCCTTCCATTCCACCCCCGCCCCCTGCCCCCATTCCCTACCAGGGCCTCTTCCTGTGTACATGTATCCCACGGCAAATGAAACTGAGTATGATCCAGGCCTGCTTCCAATTTAGACTAGGTTTTCAACATATCTGACTGGTGTTAAGTGTGACTTTATCATTTGAGTGTTATGGAAATAAGCAAATGTGATTTTTACGGAGACCCCCAAAGTTAAGTTGTTTTTTTCTTTGCAGATACCAATGACTGCAGTCCTCATCCTTGGTAAGTGTGGCAACCGTTTAAGCTAGTACTTGGCTGTAAGGTGATGGGAATCTCCAGGGATGAAGTTGAAAATGTAGGTTCTGATTCTGGAGATCTGTGGTGTGGGGCTGTGTGTTTCTAACAAGCTCCCAGGTGACCCTGTCCTGCTGCTCTGTGGGCCACACTTTAATTATCCAGGTTGTGTCTTCATTCAGAGCAATGATTCTCAACCTTGGGCTGCACACGAGAATTACCTGGGGAGCTTTTAAAAGTCCCAGTGCCTGGGCTGCAACCGAGACCTAGAAAATTAGATTCTCAGGGGGGTGGGACCTAGGCATCAGGATCTTTAAGCGCCTCAGTCAGCAGCAGATATGGCCTGGGGTGAAAGCTGATGTCTGTGGCAGGCATGGCTTCATGTGATGGATGGGTTGTAGACCTGGATGTTGGTAACAAAGGTCACCTTTGATTTCCTAGTTACAACAGCGGGACCTGCGTGGATGGAGACAACTGGTATCGGTGTGAATGTGCCCCGGGTTTTGCTGGGCCGGACTGCAGGATAAGTAAGTACCACTGTGTCGCATTTTCCCATGGCTTTCCTCGTCCATCCTCCTCAGCATTCCAATCTCTCATCTTTAAGGACAATTAAGACCATGGTTCCAACTAGTCTCCTTCATCCAGCTTGGATTTAAATACCCCTGGCTGATATCCTCGCTGGTCATTCTCTGGGTGGCACAGCCTGCCTTGTTCTCAGGGAGCATGTCAGCCATAGAATGACAGCTAAGCTATGAGGGGGCCCCGAGGAAAGTGTTTGCTTCCCTCGTGACGAGCATGAAACCATGGTCAAGCTGTTGTCCACGAAGGCAGCTGGGTCTCTGGCTTCTAGAGACTGTTCTGTAGTCTAGGCCCGAGAGAACTGATTAGAATCAAAAAGTGAGAGAAAAACCGAATTCTGAGGGTTTTTTCTACTTTTAAAAACATCTCTCCTCTCCCTACACACATACACACACACACACACACACACACACACACACACACACACACACACACACAAGTGCAGAACTTGGTTGGTCTTTTTCTCATATTCTTTGAAATTTTAGTGGTATTTGCAGTCCCACAGTCTGAGATGGACTGGACTTCAGCGCTAGATGGATAGGTTGTATCTGCTTTGCCTTCTAAATCAGGCTTTGGCATAGGACTGTCGGGGGGCCACAGTGGTCCCACCTGTTTCTGTAAGTGAAGTTTTACTGGCACTTGGCTACACTTTTGTTCTTTCTCATTGTCTGCACCTACTTATAGCGTGCCACCAGAGTCCAGTCATTGGGACAGACTCTACGGCCTAATGGAGTTCAGATTCTCATTCTGACCCATGATCAGGGAGCAGTTGCCAGACTTGCTGTGAAGTGTACAGTCAGAAGAGAAAGAACCTAAGGAAAAAATGCTGCCTCTCCAAATGTTCTCAGCTTTAGAAGCCAGGACAGGGGTGGTCGTTGGGGGCCAGTGGCAAATAGAGGCTTTATGAGCGATGAGTGATCTGTTTGTTGGTGTATGTGGAAATTCGCCAAGCTTGTACTTAGGATCTGGATGCTTGTTCACGTTTGTCAAAAATAAAAACCTCTTTCCACTAAAGCCTGAACTTGAACCCATTTCTCCTAGACATCAATGAATGCCAGTCTTCCCCTTGTGCCTTTGGGGCCACCTGTGTGGACGAGATCAATGGCTACCAGTGCATCTGCCCTCCGGGACACAGTGGTGCCAAATGCCATGAAGGTAGGTGTGCTAGGGTCTGGCTGCCTGTGTGTCTTCTGAGTTGAGTGGGCATTGAAGTCACCATTTGACTTTTCACACTGAGGGCACCATGCTCAAGGAGGAAGGGAAAAGCAGGAAGGTAGCTGTTGATTTCTGTTGCCACAAAATCACTGTGTAGCAAACTTCCTTAACTCCTTAAAACCCAGTGGCTTGCAGTATCCATTTTTGTGGCTTATAGCATGATGGGTGAGCAGAGTAATGATTGCAGGTCCAGTTCTGACTGACTGATCATCAGCTCTCTCTGAGGCATGTACTTTTCACAATAGATGACAAGCACATTGGGGGAAGGGGGGTAGGAGGCAGTTCGACTGTGAAAGCTCCATTCAGGGGTCTCTCAGGTCACAAGTGCTGACACTGCTATGGTCACATGACCAAAAGTGAGCAGTCAGTGGGGATGGCCAGTGCCCGTGCCTGACATTGCAAGAGGAGCTGTCATCATGTGACAAAGGACATGGGTGTAACTATTTCTTAACAGGGAGGGGGTAAAAAGTTCAGAACTATGATCCAGTCTGTGGAAAAGGAAACTCCTCCTCAAGTGTCTCCACCTCTCAGTTTCAGGGAGATCTTGCATCACCATGGGGAGAGTGATACTTGATGGAACCAGGTGGGATGATGACTGTAACACCTGTCAGTGCCTGAATGGACGGATCGCCTGCTCCAAGGTAGGGCAATGGAAGTTGCTATAGTTCTCAAGTGTTAGTCATGGGTAGACATTCCTGCTAAGCCACTGGCTCCTGTTTTCTCCTCCACAGGTCTGGTGTGGCCCTAGACCTTGCCGGCTCCACAAAGGGCACAGCGAATGCCCCAGTGGTCAGAGCTGCATTCCAGTCCTCGATGACCAGTGCTTTGTGCACCCCTGCACTGGTGTGGGCGAATGCCGATCCTCCAGTCTCCAGCCAGTGAGGACCAAGTGCACGTCAGACTCCTATTACCAGGATAACTGTGCAAACATCACTTTCACTTTCAACAAAGAGATGATGTCTCCGGTATGTAACTTCTTTAACCGGGGATGGGAGTGTGTCTGCTTCTTTCAAAGCAGTATGGCAAATGAGGGGGTCCATCTACTTCTCTATAGCCATAAGTTGTCTCTTAGAATGAAGTGAGGCTTGAATCTAGACAGTTGAGGCCATGAGCCTTTTTTCTTCCATTGTTTTACACGAGTGTTTACATGTTTTTGTTTTTAAATCATTGCAGGGTCTTACCACCGAGCACATTTGCAGTGAATTGAGGAATCTGAATATTCTGAAGAATGTTTCTGCTGAATATTCAATCTATATAGCCTGTGAGCCTTCTCTGTCAGCAAACAATGAAATACATGTGGCCATTGTGAGTATAAGACCATTTCAGTGCTCATTATTTGATTACCAGGGAGTTAAGTTAGGCAGTATTAAACAGCAATTGCATCGAAAGCATCAGTTATCCTTGCTGTGGTGTTTTTTTGAGTGATGACTGCCATCTGATAATTCACTTTTTTTCTAGTCGGCGGAAGACATCCGGGATGATGGGAATCCTATCAAGGAAATTACTGATAAAATAATAGATCTTGTTAGTAAACGTGATGGAAACAGCTCACTTATTGCTGCTGTTGCAGAAGTCAGAGTTCAGAGGCGTCCTATGAAAAACAGAACAGGTGGGTGTCCATTTGGAACGTATCCTTTCCTGGTGGCTGTGAAATTGATTTGACCACATCGTCCAGGAAAGCCATCAGCTAGGAATGATGACAATCAGTCACCTATTGCATCTTAGAAGCCCCCTTTCTCGACTGAGGAAACTCAGATCCATCAATCTACTTGCCCAAGGTCACAAAACCTATGTTGGTATTGGCTGATGAAGGCAGAGAGATGCACCTGACCCTTCCCTGCCACTAGCATGCTGTATGTTCTCTCTTGTTGGCAAGCTCCCATGAAGGAGTGTGATCTGGATCCACTGCAAAGTCCTGGGGCAGAGAAGTACCTGCCCTGAGCTGTTGATGCTGCTCAAAGGCAGCTTTGGCTTTTTGATTCTAGCACAGCTAGTTGGTCCTGAGCACTTCGAGGCTGGATGGATGGCTTGATGGTCTGTCAGGATATTCAAATTCCCCTTTTGATGATCTGGAGTGCCACCATTCAGGATGATCAGAAACTAGGGCTTCTGACTCTGGGGGAATTTGCCTTGTTAATGCTTGTATTGGTTTTATTTTGACTCTGAAATTGGCTTTGATCCTGAGCCACCAAAGTAGCCAGACTCCCTGGGACCAGAAGCAACCCCTGTCCTGTGAAGTTGGGAGGGACCATAGGAGTGCCTCTCTGTTTAGCAGGTGCCTCTGCAGACAAATATCTTAGAGGGTTGTGAAGTGGCAGACTGTAGCTGCAGTTGTGAAAAGGGACTTGTCCCCACAGTGCCCCTCTCAGGAACTGAATACAGGAGAACCACTGTTGGTGTTCTTCCGTTCCCATGGTGATAGCTCTTCTTTCTGAGTTCATTGGTCTTTTGCCTATCTTACAGATTTCCTGGTTCCTCTGCTGAGCTCTGTCTTAACAGTGGCTTGGGTCTGTTGCTTGGTGACAGCCTTCTATTGGTGTGTTCGGAAGCGGCGGAAGCCCAACAGCCACACTCATTCTGCCTCCGAGGACAACACCACCAACAATGTGCGGGAGCAGCTGAACCAGATCAAAAACCCCATTGAGAAACATGGAGCCAACACAGTCCCCATTAAGGATTATGAGAACAAAAACTCCAAAATGTCCAAAATAAGGACACACAACTCCGAAGTGGAGGAGGATGACATGGATAAACACCAGCAGAAAGTCAGGTTTGCCAAACAGCCAGTGTACACACTGGTAGACAGGGAGGAGAAGGCCCCCAGTGGCACACCAACAAAACACCCGAACTGGACAAACAAACAGGACAACAGAGACTTGGAAAGTGCCCAGAGCTTGAACCGGATGGAGTACATCGTATAGCAGACAGTGGGCTGCCACCATAGGTAGAGTCTGAGGGCACCCCGGGGCTTGTAGTTTCTTTAAACTGTTGTCGTATTCCAGTCTGAGGCTGTTGACGTAGAATCCTGTGTTAATTTAAGTTTCGACAAGCTGGCTTCCACTGGCACTGGTAGTTTCTGTGGTTGGCTGGGAAATCGAGTGCAGCGCTCACGCTATGCAAAAACTAGTGAATGTGCCTGCGTGTACATTCCCCTGCAGCCGACAGACACATCGGGGCTCCCAGGAGCTGCCCAGCCCTAGCCAGGAGCTTCCACTTGTGCCAGCGGTCCTAATGGTGACGCAGCATTAGGATCATAGTTCTATTTATATTTATTGACTCTTGAGTTGTTTTTGTATATTGGTTTTATGATGACGTACAAGTAGTTCTGTATTTGAAAGTGCCTTTTTGCAAGCTCAGAACCACAGCAACTATCACAAATGACTTTATTATTTATTTTTTTTATTGTATTTTTGTTGTTGGGGGAGGGGGGCTTTGATGTCAGCAGTTGCTGGTAAAATGAAGAATTTAAAGAGGAAAAAATGTGTCAAAAGTAGAATTTTTGTATAGTTATGTAAATAATTTTTTTTATTAATCACTGTGTATATTTGATTTATTAACTTAATAATCAAGAGCCTTAAACCATCATTCCTTTTTATTTATACGTAATGTGTTTAGAACTGAAGGTTTTTGATAGTGTTGTAAGAATATGACTTTTTTCCTTTTTGGTGAACTTTTCTCATTACATGTTGCCTGTAAGCCAAAATTAAGGTGTTTTGGAATAGTAGTTTCTTTTGAAAGGATAAGATAGGCTTCTTCACCTGGGAATACTGATGGAATTTTTTCTTTCCGATGTCAGGTGTTCAAACACTTCCTTTAGAGCATCACTTTAAGACATGTTTTAAGGACTGACTGGGGCAGATTGAGAATTAGTCTAGAACAGGTTTTTTTTTCCTTTTCTTTTCTTTTTTTTTTTTTTTTTCCTGCTTTAGACTTGAAAAGAGACAGGCAGGTAATCTGCTACCGAGCAGTTTAAGGGAATGAGCTGAGCTATGATTTGCTGTAGCCAGAATGTGAGTGGTTGAATCTCATTCAAAATATCAAATTGTGTGAAGGCGGAAGCACACCAATCTTACTTTGTAAATTCTGATTCCTTTTCACCATTCGTATGTAACGCTGAACCACTTGTAGATTTGATTTCGTTGTTGTCTACTGCATTTAGGGAGTATTCTAATAAGCTAGTTGAATACTTGAACCATAAAATGTCCAGTTAGATCACTGTTTAGATTTACCATAGAGTACACTGCCTGCCTTAAGTGAGGATATCAAAGTGCTATTACCAAGTTCAAGATCAAAAAGGCTTATAAGACAGAGTAATCCTGGTTCACCGTTGAGACTGGGAAGATACTTTGTATTGTCCTATTAGTGTTATATGAACATAAAAAATGCATCTCTGATGTGTTGTTCCTGGCAATAAATTTTGAAAAGTAATATTTATTAAATTTTTTGTATGAAAACATGGAACAGTGTGGCCTCTTCTGAGCTTATGTAGTTCTTGCTGGCTTTTCCATCCCACTGTTTGGTGCTGGTCATTCAGTCTGATGGAGCATCTGGAAGGGGCCAGGGTGACGCACTTTTGGAGGCTTTCAAACAGCAAAGCTTATCTGAGTTCTTAAAAAGAAAATCTTGGGGCTGCTGTGAAGGCGGGAGCTATGGGATCCCTCGATTCCCTGGTTATTTGACAAGTGTGAATACTGCTTGAATAAATACCACTGGATTAATGGCTTGCAGTGTGGAGGTGAATTGTTTGGGAGCACTCATAGGGGATGCCCACTGCACTAACAGAGTTTTAGACAGTTTGGGATTGGTGTGGGATGAAGACAGAGACTTAGTGCTCTCTTGGGTTTTTTTTTTTTTTTTTTTTTTTTTTTTTTTCTCCTCCTAGCTGTTTGGGTTGGATTAATAATCATACCCTGCTGTCATTATGTAACACACCCTATGGCTTTATGTGTATGCCTATCCCTGGAGGTTCACTTTGCCACACGGTGGGTAGTCTGATGTTGGGGTCCATCTAGTTACCACCTTGACCCAGGGAGTGAGTATTGGGCTGCCTCAACATGCAGACTTTGGGTGACGGATATCTGACTTCCTGAGAATTTCTGTTATCAAACTCTCCTCCGTATCTGTAAAGGGCAAGAGCTGAGGCTCCTGGTGGCTCCAGGGGCCTTGTCTGTTCCCACACGGCAGGGTTCAGGAAGCTGGCCTCTGGTTCTTCAGCAAGGGATGAGTTGTGAAAGCCACATGGACACATTCCAGGGGCTGTGCAGAGTCACCAGGAATTCCCTGCTTCTGGGTAGGAAATCAAAGCTTACCTTTCTCAGAACACTCCCCGGCACCTAGCATTCAGGCTTGTCCACAAGCCCCTGAACTGAATGGTATAACACAAACGGGGTTAGCCGACGTTGAAAAGGCATGTTCTGTTTTTGTCCTTGGGAAGTTTTCTCTTTTTCTACCAGGCTAGGGATTATTTGCAGGTGAGCAACTCATTTTAGAATGGATGAAGGGTTTTAAGTGTCCCCTGAACCTCTGCATGAACAGAAACCATCAAAGGATTCAGTGTCTCTACCAGCTCTAAGAGTGCCTAACAGTGTTTTGTTTGGGTGCCTCATTGAGGTACTTCAGAAGGACCCAGATAGGGATGAGTTTAGATTCCCACGACATCTTGCCTTGATGAAGCAATACTTTGTCATTAATCTCTGTGGGTAGACAGCTGGTTTCTGCAAGGTGGGGTCAAAAAAAAAAGTAGGGACCCTATAAGCCAGAAGACAGTCTTGTTAAACAGCACCAGATTCAAATAGCAGTCTGAAGTAATACCTTGTTCTGGTGGTTTGTAAACTTGGATTCTGCAGGACTCCAGAATTCCTTGGATAGCTGCCAAGTAGTTTTGTGCCAAGAAAAAAAAAATTAATGAGCTTCTGCAGTTCTCCATTCCAGGAGAGAAGTGATCTTGAGATTCATGGGTGTTGCCTTGACGAGCCTTCGGTCCCGACACTGAGTAGTGGGAGGGCATAGGTCAGACTCCTGTGGGCACGGCCTAAAGCCAGGATTGCAGAGAGAAAAGGAAGCAAAGCAGGCCTGGTTATGCTGGGGTCAGGGGTAGAAAAGAGGACTGAGCTTCAATACTCCCAGAGATGTTCACAGCCCTCCTTAAAAAAGCATTGGGAGAGAAAAGTTCTAGTCCAGAATCTCACTAGCCCGAATCCTAAGGTTAGAATATACCATGAGACACCGGACGACACTTAACCTGAAGCGGGTAGCTTTACCTGAGAAACTAGCCCCAGATTCTAGACAACTGCGAAGTAGGAGGCAGGTGGACACTTTACTTAACTAAATGCAGGTGAGACTCTCAAGAAGCATGCCTCCCACTTTCTTCAGTGCAGAACTCCAGGCCCATCCCAAGACCCTGTAGGATCAGAACCCACCAAGGTAGGATCTTAGCAGCTACATTTCCAACAAGCTTCCGCCTCCGTCCCTTCCCCCTTTTGCTTACACACAGTAAAAATTGAGAACAACTCCACTGAAGTACTAAAGTATATGCTCTTCATTAATTACAATGTTTTTCCTCCTTGTTAAATGAAATTAAATAGCCTGGAAGCCAGTTTGTTGCTAAATTACCACCTGACATCATTTTTAAGTAAAATGATTACACTGCCCCTTAAGCAAGTTGTGGTCTATGTGATTCATCTTTATTAGCTGATCTGAGGGTCAGTGAGTCAAAGTTAACTTATTTAGTAATATTGCTTTGGTAGAAAGGAGCCAAAGAAAGAAGAACGTATGGTTCCCACCTTCCTAAATGTTATACCTGCTTGTTTCACAGTGAACAAGTAAGCTGCTAAATATCAGCTGCTTTTAAAGAAAAAACAAAACAAAATCTGTCCCAGAGGCCCTTCGGGGTTTGGACTTCAGCTGAACGAAGCTCCACCACTTCCGTTTTGACTGGGTTGCTTTCTTGCTTCTACTGGGAATAAGAAACAGGAGTTCAGAGGTTCCCGGGCTGGGAAGACATAAGCATGGGGTTATGGGAAGCCTTCTCCTGCTAATGTGTATTTATACTTTGTAAGCTCTGATTCATCCAAGCACTGGAACACAAATCTGCTTCCTGAGGTTCAGTTTTTAAATAGATAGTTTGCAAAAACAACAATTATTTTTCTTAACATTTTTCCCCCACTGCACAAGCAGCTAAACCTCCTGGCTCATACTATGTCAGACTCTAACAATGCCAACAAATGGCTTGGTTATCTAAGGTAGAATGGGGCCCCCTAGGCAGTTCTTTGAGGTTCTTGTCCCAGAAGCCTTAAAAACAAAGTTTAGAGGTCATTAGGACAATCTTGTTGCATCACTTCAATTTCATGCGATTGTTTCTCGGTGTACTAAAGGTAAGGAATTTTCCTTGGTGAGCAATTGCTTTCTGGTGGTCATGGAAAGGGCAAACAAGGTTGGGAGTGGGTGCTTGCAGGACTGTGGCAGTGTGGTCGCCTGGCAGTCAAGGGACCTGTATGGCATCCTCTGAGACCGTGTCAAAAGGGTGTGGCCCCCTTGCTTTGGACATAGATTCTAGCTGCACTACTTGCTCTTGCATGCCAGGTACAACCTTTCTGGCATAGAGTGTGTTTCTTTCAAGTCCAAAGCAGCTTTTACAAGTCTCAAATTATGTATCATTATGCACGGGTCCAGTATTAACCTGTGATATGCAAGTCAGGGAAATTATCTTACAGTAAAGGCTCTTAAATCCAGTAAGAACCTTGAATGGAAGTCTGCCCATAGCCTCCGCAACCCACCCCTCTGAAAATACCCACACCAGAGTACTAAGGGTTGAATTCTTGATCCACAGAGCAAAAGCAGACACCAGCAACTTGAAAGATGCAGCTTTGTTTTAAAGTCATATTGTCCTGGCAGGGCACGTGTGGCTCCTGGTGATTCCAGGGGAGGCACAGGTTTGCAGCTGCCCCTCTAATGACTACTCAGGTAGCCATACTGATTGTCCCCTCTGTGGTTAGCATAAGGAGGGTGAAAAGCTTCTTTGCTTCATCCTCACAGAGACATGTGAAAAGTTGAAAAGTCTTCATCACAGAGTTGCCGAACGCTAGTATAAGCAGTGATCTTCCCCATCAAAGGATCCCAGAAGGGCAAACTGAGGCCTCAAGAGGTTTGGGAATTGTTCAGACAGCAACAGCCAGGCCTAGAACTTGGGAGCCCTTCCTTCCCGGGCTGCTCCGTGTTGTGCTTCATCTGGGAACTTACCAGATTTATACCAGGATCTAGCCTTGGCTGAGATCTCCATGAAGCACTGTGATTTGTGCTAAACAGGAAATAAATACAAAAGCTCATGGAGCCTCCAGGGAGAAGACACCTGTGCCATACTTGAACTGCATTTACCTTGATAGTGGCATCTCTGAGTTGGGGAGAAATAGGTATTTTCTGAATCACAGATGAAGTCCTAGCCCTTTGGGGCTGTTGCTTTGTTCTTGGGAAGTTTTGGACTTCCTCTTTAGGTTCTGTTTCATAGAATTAGAAAATGAATTGCAGGAAAGGGGGTTCAGAAAGGAAACAGACAAGTCTCCATAGGTTTCACCCTTCCCTTGCTTGTGTGCACATGCAGTTCTATACATGTACACACACACACACACACACACACACACACACACACTCATAAAACTTCATGGGCATTTTCAAAACTGTAGTGTCACTACTGGGTCTGCTTGCTTCCTTGATGCAACCATCTTCTTGGGGTATCTGGTAGTAGTAGTTAATCAAGGCTCATCCCATGTTCCCTAAACATGCCTACATCATTGAGAAGACTCCTTCTATATTATAGTAGAAAAAAATCATCTGATCATTTATAATTACTAAAATCCAGATTGAATGAATGAGCCAAAAGTGGTTATGTGCACTGGGTATCTGGTCCCTACAGCTAGCTGCTACAGCTATGTCTTCACAACTGTCTGGTCACAGCTCTGCTTTCCCTCACTAAAACGCTACTCACTCCCTGTCTTCTCCCACTCAGGCTGATAAATTAGAATCACCCCCCTGAGTCATCTTTTACCTATCTGTCCCTATTTGCAATGTCAGTGTGGCCAGACCATCCCTCTGTACCAGGTACCCACGAAGGAATGGTTTGGATAAACTCCATCCTGTGGAGAGAAATATAAATCCTCCAAATTCAAGTTGGAACCCTCAAATACTCTCAGTGGGTTCCCTATGGCTTTGTAGTGTTGGAAATAAATTTTAGAAAGTTCATATCACAATGCAGCAGCATAGGGCAAATGTGGATGGCCTTCAGGTTTGAATAAAACTAAGGCAATGTGCCCCTGGGGTAAAGAAAAGGGAGCAGGATGGGATGAGATGGGAAGAGGGTCAGGTCTCATCACGCCCTCCTTTCTCCATCCACACCCAACTATCTCCAGCTTCCTGGGTGTTCTCATTTGAACAACGCTGGCTGTAGTACAGTTACCAGAGAGGTTCTAAAATATTTCTTCCAGCACTTCTGCTTCCACACTGGCCTGGCTCATCATTTGACTGTTACTTTCACCCTTTTGGTGTGCAAGCCAGACCGTATGTATGCTCAAAGGCAAGAGCTTTTGGGCCAGACTTCCTTGATTCCAGTAACAGCTCTTCCATCCACATTTCTGGTTTTGGAATTTTTTCCCACTAGGGCCTTGTTTTTGTGCTTTGGGTTTGGACCAACTTGGAGATTTCCACAATTCTTTGTGCCTCAATTGCTTTGCCATGCAGTATTGAAAACACTATAGGAAAAAGAAAATAGGCTGCTATTAGTTTTTCAATTGTGATATGATAAGATCCATTAAAAGATGAAGGTATTCAGTTAGATGGACACTTATCAAAGAAGAGGTACCGGCTGGAGGATCTAGTGGTAGGCCAAAATCTGTGATGGCCTTCAAGGATTCCTGGCCCCTTGTTATTGAACAAATACTGGTACTACAGTGATGGATGTTTGTAAATGTAATGTCTCACTTGGGTAGTCATTAAAATATAAATTTCCCAGGGACACCAGATAGTCACAATACCACAATAATGTTTTTTGTTTGTTTTTAGAAGAAAAATGTCTCTGGTCATGAAAGGAGATGTCAGTGAACTCAGTGTATGAGATATTCAAGGCAATGGAGGTGTCTCCATTAATGAGGTGGAGGAGGGCTCATGGCAAAGACTTAAGAATGGCTTCTAGGAGATTCTTGGCATAGCCAGCTGGGTGATGGGCACCCTTTACCTGCTGTTGCAAGGAAGGAGGTAGCAGTGCAAGGGAGTTCAGGGATGGACCTTTGCCTGGTTGAGCCTTCAAATGAGGATAAAATGTAACTAACATCCCAATTTCAGTGTTATAAGGCACTGAACAGAGGACCTGGCTAAAGGGTGTCATAAATGATGAGGTAATTGATTTATGCACTAAATCCATAGCAATTTGTTATACAGCAATGGAAAGCTACAACCCTCTTATAAAGAGGATTGACCCAGGCTGTGCTCACATCCAGACACTCTGGTGGTGACTATACAAAGGGTTGCCTTTTTCCTTGATCAGTTCAGTGCCTGCTACCAGTATAGCAGAAAGAAAAGCCCATTTAGGATGAGAATGAACTATAAGACTACAAGAAACAAAACAAACAAAACCAAGCAAACATACGAAAAACAACTTGGGGCCCCGTTAAAGTCCACACAACTGTGTGTTCTGCATGGATACATTGCTGACTATAGCCTTTGACTAAAGCAGTTCTTTCTCCATCCTCCCACTAAAATCAGTGCCCAGCTCAGGTGCCTGGCTTTGGGACATGGTATTGGATCAGTTTCCTATTGTTGTGAAAGGACCTGACATTTGACTACTTTTAAGCCGTTTTCAGTAGATTGGGCATTCTAGAAATACTTTTTGTAATAGTTCCTCCCCTATAGAGCTTTTCCCAACAATTATGTACACGCCATGCCTGTCACATTGCATAGTGGTCTTCTCCACCCCGCCCCCCACCTCTGGATAGAGAACAGACTAAATGTCAAGACCAACCTTCTCTCTCCCTTGTCTTGCTCTCATGTGCTGGGCAGCTGGTCTAGGCAGACATGCATAGCTGCTAGCAGAGCAGCCAAGGGATCTTGCAAATTCAGTGGGCATTCCTAAAATATTATAGGACTGTGGGATTAGACCTAACAAACATGTAAAACAAGAGCCTAATTCATGTACAACCAGGGTTCAAGAGAACATCAGATTTGATAAGAAATGTCATCTTCAAGGGAAAGCATGCTGTAGAAAGTTCATAGATGAACTTTCCAATTAGAGACTCTTTAGTTTCACAATAAAACTCTTAACAGTAGATACACTCCTCTGCCCCCTACTCCTTTACACAGAGAGGCCCTGGTTCCAGAGATACTTTTGGATGGACAGAGCCCTTCTCACTGGTGAGCCACTAGAGAAAGCTTTCCCACGTGTTTCTTGTGCATCTCCTACTGTGCAGAATGGCACAAGGAAAAGCTTACCAGGGTAGCATTTTAAGGGGGGAATATGTAAATAAAACCATGCTGCTGTTTCACAAGCTTCTGGCATCCTTAGAGGAAAGAGGCTTTTTCCAGGCTCCTCCTCCTGGGATATGTACCAAATGCCCAGCCCAACTCTGCTTTACCAACTCAACCTTCCTCTGACAAGAATGGATGAGCTGATATGAGCCCTCCCAGGCACCCACAGTGGCTTTGGGAAAGAAACCTGTGTTGTCACCAGACAGGCATGTTAAGGAGTCACTGGGCCTAGAAAAATTTCCAGTCATCCCATCACCTGCCTCCTCTGGAGAAGGGGCTGCCAATCTGCCCACTGCTTTGGGGGCAGGTGGAGAAAGGGTGTGAGGCATTTAGTAAGAGCTAAGTGTGTGTGTGTGTGTGTGTGTGTGTGTGTGGCGTGGTGAGTGTGCTGAGCACAGTGACAAGCAGCAACAGAAGAGCAGGCGAAAGGGCGTGGGAGACTGGGGACTCCTTTATAGCAGCTCTTCTGCCCTAAAGCAAGTCAAATCCCTGCTGTGGAGTTGCTTTCTCTTCCTCCCTTTTGAGTCTTCTGTGCTGAAGTGACCTCTTCCCCGTGGAGGTCAGCGCTCTGCTCACCCTGACACAGTCGCCTTCTGGGGCTTGATCGCCTTAGAGCCCCAGGAAAAGATGTCTCCAGCTAGTTTCTGAGAGAAAAGCTGTAGTAAATCTCCTGCAGAAGTTGGTTTTCTTTTTAAAGAAACCACAACACACACACACACACACACACACACACACACACACACACACACACACGTCTTCTGGGAACTCTACAAAAAGCAACAGACAAACGCAAACTGTACATCATTATAGAAGCCTCTCACAACTTACTTTACCCTCTAATATAAATCAGGCTGGTTAATGAATGAGGTTTTAAGAAATGTAACTGAACTTAAAACACAAGGTCAGTATCTCATCCTAGGTAATCCTTTGCAGGATGAGAAAGTCTCCCGGTTTTCCCACAGGGTTATTTCACATGCGCTTTCTGAGCCAAAGTATTTTAAAAGCATTCGTTCTTCCGTTGCTCTGCCAAATGCTAGCTTGAGATTCACATGTGCTTTTAGAGAGCCTATTAATGATATTAATGATCATGGATCAAAGGCAAACCCCAGAGGTTTATGTAGAAATTCCAGACAATTATTTAGGCACTTTGAAAACTCATCTTCCGAATGAGGGTAGCAGTATCTCAATGTGGGGAATGGTGTGTGTGTGGATGTGTAGGATCTAACACAAGAGAATAGAGGAGCCTCAGAAGTAAAGGAAACACATCCCTCTGATTAAAATGCATAGCTATTAATTGACACCTTGTCCCTAAAGACTTCGTTGTCTCATTTGTCTGAAAGCAGGTGTACTTTGGATTTGGAGGAAGCCCTCTTTTAAGGGATATTTGTCTCAGTCAACCCTGCCTCTCAACATCCAGGATTTACATACGTACAAATAGCCCATTTTGAAAAAGTAGTTCTTAACTATGGCATCACATGAGAATCATTGTTTGAGGGGCTTTAAAAATACAAAAATGCAGGCCCAACCAACCCCAGGGAGTTACACTGAGCTACAAGATACATAGGTGATTCCAACTAGGGTCCACTGTAGGGAAGCCTTTCTTTTTTCTTTTTTCTTTTTTGGTTTTTCGAGACAGGGTTTCTCTGCGTAGCTTTGCGCCTTTTCCTGGAACTCACTTGGTAGCCCAGGCTGGCCTCGAACTCAGAGATTCGCCTGCCTCTGCCTCCCGAGTGCTGGGATTAAAGGCGTGCGCCGCCGCCGCCGCCGCCGCCGCCGCCGCCGCCGCCACCGCCGCCGCCGCCGCCACCGCCGCCGCCGCCGCCGCCGCCACCGCCACCGCCCCCGCCCCCACCCCCTGGCGGGAAGCCTTTCTGAACAGATGGCTAAAATTAACATAAGGTTGTGGTATGCTTATTTCAGTACTTAAACGGCTTTGGGCTACACTTAAAATATTAGACAATTTTGACAGATGAAGGAACTGAAGCCTGAAAGGGCAGCCTATCTTTTGTGTGGGTTTTGCCACACAGTGTACCAAAACACTAAGAAATGGGATTACCCATTCAGTCATTCTTCACATTTCACATACAGCTCTCATTACTTCCCCCAAAGTGACACTGAAACACATGTGGAGGGACTGGTACAGGGGCCACCAGAGAACTCTATTTCCAAGTGACCAGAGGCCCAAGGGACTGAACGTCAAGGTGATGCAGAGAAAGAGGTGGTGCAGAACTTCAATCAGTCCTGAATCAGGACCAGATGCTCATGCAACATGTGAATGAGTTCACTTGGGAGCAGGACAGAGTTCTCTGAGAAGGTGTCAAGATCATGAAAAGCCCTTCCTAAGAGGTCCATTGAAACCCAGTGGGAACAGACTCATACTGTTAAGACAGCTCAGAACCTTAAGGGTCAATTTAATCTTAATGATTCTCACCAGGTTTCCTAAACCTAAATCTTTAAGGCTGGTGGTTCAAATGGTTCCTTTAACTTAACAAGATTTCCAAAACCCAAGAAATGCTCCTGGGAGGAAAGACATTCTTACAAGCAGAACATAATTGAAGAATAACATGTTCAGAAAAGGGTGCTTTGGATATGCATTATTTGAGCTTAATTCACTTGTTTTTGAACAGCATCTCTCTCCTCCTCCTCCTCCTCCTCCTCCTCCTCCTCCTCCTCCTCCTCCTTCTTCTCTCTCTCTCTCTCTCTCTCTCTCTCTCTCTCTCTCTCTCTCTCTCTCTCTCTCTCTCTCTCTCTCTCTCTCTCTGCAGAGGCAGGACCCAGACTTTGAGGTCAGTGGGAGCTACGTCGTGAGTTTGAACAAGGGGATATAGTGAGACCTGCCCCCGCCTCCTGCCCAAAGTAAGCAATTTGGAAGACAACACAAAACCCAAGTATTTATTCATAAAACAGGTACATTTTCACTACATAAGTGGTTTCATTCTCAGGACGGACTATTTAAGCTACTTAACTGAGAGGTCCAGGGTTCTCCTGGAGATTTGGCAGTGTCTAATTCCCCCTGGAAACTCATCCTGTGAATCTGTCAAATTACCACCTGTTAGCACCTACCAGCTGCTGTGGGGAGCCAAATGCATGGTTTGACTGCGTTTTGCTTCAATAAACTACAATTCACAATCTCCAGTAAGAATGGTGATGGAAACTTTGATGTAGCATGGTGATATTCTGCTGCTATTGAAACTTACCTGGCTGGCTGTACTTGAAGACCAGTCTGAATGAATCCACATGATAAAGAAAATTTCATCCACGCAAGGCCCTGTAATGCTACTTATTGACATACATTTGCTCCTTGTCACGTTAAATATATATATAGAAGCAAAATTAGAGGAGATTCTGCAGATTTCTGAGAATTTAATTATACCCTGGAACTGCAAGACTGGTGATATATATGATTAGATTTCTGTACTTGAGTTAACTTCATTTTACAATGCTTAATTTATTTTGTACTGTGGAAAGCTTTAAGCTATTTAAGAGAAACCAGTTTAATTTTGACTTTTTTTTTTAAACTTGCTCTAACATGTTTCAATTCATCACTGTTTCAATACTGGGGAATGAACTCTCTTGTCTTGACAAACCAAATGCAGTGATTTCCTCATAAGAGAAAAGAAGAAATTAAAACAATTTCCATATTCCAGTCTCAGCATGCTGCACAGCCAGGTTTTTGGCTCTTGAGAAGTTGCTTGTGATTCAGAGGGCCATTCACTACCGTTTTGTGGAAATGTTACAGTAAAGTCTGCCAAGGAGCTTAAGGAAACACAAATGCCGCCACTGATCCTAGGCCATTCTCTTGGGCATAGAAGTTTCCTTCCCTATGTGTCTGCCCCAACTGGGCTCTTTCTGAAGCCAAAGGCACAATCTCTGCTGGAATCCAAATAGGCCCTAAAACGCAAAACAGTTATACTGAGACCCCATCATCATCTCCAAGATACAATTTGAGAACGTTCATCCAGAGATAAACTACATTCTCCAGGAATCAAACTACATATTTTTTTGTGACTTTTTCCTTCTTATTTGTATCTTAGGGATCAAATCCAGAGTCCTACACATGCAAAGCACCCACTTCATTAAGAGCCCATGAGTCTTGTTTTTTAAAGAAGGAAATGCATTTCCATATTTCTTTAGCATGCAACAAGGGAGCAAAACCCTGTAGCCATTCCTCTATTCCCAGTGCCAAGTGACCCTTTACACTTAACGAGTCATATGCCTATCTGGGTGAGTTAACCTCCAGTGGCAAATAGAAGCAATTGTGCAAGAAAAATATCAGATTATTTCCACACTTTGTTTGTCTGTTTGTTTCTTTTGAGATAGGGTCTCACTATGTAGTTCTGGCTTTCCAGGAACTTACTATGTAGATGAGGCTGGCCTTGAACTCAGTGATCTGCCTGCCTTCCAAGTGCTAGGATAGAACCGGGCCCAGCCTTTCCCACAGGATTTTAAATGCCCCCCGTCCCGTGAGGAAAAAAAGAAAAAGACAAAAAGACCTAACCAACTGTCATTTATTAGAATGTCATTTGAAAGTACATAGAGGTGGCTTAGAATCCCAGATACTGAGAAAGTTCTTTAGTTATAATAACATCAATAGAATTGGATGGACATCTCCTTTAAGTGTCAGAATCACAGGGACCTGAATATAAATTTATTTTGAAGTATCAAGGGATTAAAGAACTTGTTTTTGACTATCAACACTGACAGGGTCTCAGACTTTCAAATGCCAAATTATTACAATTGTTAAGAATATAAAAACTCATATCATTCCCAACAGTAGAAAATATTTAATACCCCACCTGATAAGTAACAAAACACTTGGGATTACTTTTCCATTTGTACATATACTCATAAAGAATTGTAAAACCACTCAAGAAACAAGAGATGCATATGTGTTTCAGATACACTGAAGAAAAATGCTTAAAGGCAAAATTCCTTAAACATATGCCACAGTGTGGGAGCCCAGAGCCATTCCCTGCTAATCCTGTTAAAATCCATTGTGCATGAAGGCTGTGAAAAAGACCACATCTATGTACAACCCAAATATACTATTTTTTTTCTCCCCAGTCACAATAATCATTATTTCTTACAACAGAACAGATTTGAAAAACAAAACATTTCTTGAAAGCAAATCTTTCATTTAAGTACAAATAAGTGCTGAGTATGACCTTAATCATTAAACAATTAAAACCCTGTTTATTCCAGGTCAGAATATCTTGATTCTGGAGTGGGAAGCACCCATTATCTCATAAGACTGGCTTTGACTTTAGGATCTTTCTGAGTGATCTGCTTCTTGGTACATAATGGGGGCTGCTCATGCTTCCACTGAGGATTCAAACTGCTGGAAATCGGCTCTCAAGAAAAAAGCTGGGGGAAAGGAAAGGAACACCAGCAAGCAGTTTCTGGTCCTTTGAGGCTGGCATGGTCAGATGAAGCTTCCAGGTTGACAACTTAGGGCTTCTTGTCTTTCTTGAGAGCAGGCTATACAACCAAAGAGAATATTTTAATGCCCTCTGAATTTTTCCAAATTGGGAACTGGAATGGGCACTGAGCTCCCTTTGGGTTCTGGTCTGTCCTAACTGTAACTGCAATACTGGAGGCATGAACACGGACAAGGGCAGGCCTGGACCACACAGAACACACCTCTCCCATGTCTTCGCCTAAGGCTGAGATGTACATTTCTGGCAATGACAGCTCTCACAGCTCCCTAGGTGCTGTGTCCATCCTATAGGAGAACCTGGGAACTAAGTGACACACACACCAAACCCAATCTAAATGGTTCACAAGTCCAAGGGAGCACAGGGGTGTACATGTCCACGGGTGGCCCCGGTTGATGGAAGCCATGGTAGCCAGTCTGGAGGAAATAATTCCGAGGGAATCATCTTCAACGTTAGTGTTATTTCAGAATCACAGCTCCTCTCAAACTCCAATACTTGCATTTTGCACAGAACCACATACTGAGAACCACAAATGTATTCTCACTGTCAGGTACGCAGTTTGAGGAGCAGGGGGCCTGCAGCACACGGCACTGTCCCTCTGTATTCTATCAGGAGTTCTTCACAGTGATGGGGTGAGAATGCTCAACATTACTGACTGCTCCATGGGGTCCTATATACATGTTTTTCTCCTTGACAGGTGACTATCTGTCAATACAATATTTTCTGGAGACAGTTATAAACATGATGAGAAAGTAACAAGCTTATTAGAAAAACAGCCTCTAGGAGGTGACTGTGAAGTCTAATCCCAACACAAACAGTTTTTTAAAAAGACTTGTTTCATGTGTATGTGTGTTTTGCCTGCTTGTATGTATACATACCATGTGCAAGCCTGGTGCCCATGGGGGCCAAAAGTGGGTGTTGTGTCTCCGGGATCTGGGGTTCCTGATGGTTGTGAGTCACCTTGTGGATCCTTGAAACCCAACCTGGGTCCTCTGCAGGAACCACAAATGCTCTTAAAAGATGAGACATCCATCTAGCCTCTAAATATGTGTTTATTTAAAGTAATTACCCCAATTCTTTTCAAATCCCAGGAACTAGACACTCAAGCTTTTCTTGCCACTACATCCTCTGCTAGAACTTTGCAATTTCTTTCTCTTTTTGCTCGGGCCTCCTTGAACTGTAGCTAATCTTTCATCAGTTGCAGCTGAGACCGTTTGCTGCGCCTGCCCTGGGCTGTTTGTCATGAGGTGTCTGGAGGAGAGATTTTCCAAAGCATGCAGCTTGTCTTGAGCTGTGGCTTCTGCCAGATCTTGATTCAAAAGCAGCCCTGGATCTGACAGCTCTAACGCTGGCAAAACACCGACAGCTGTGCTCTTCTCCACCAGCACGTCTCCTGGGACGAACCCATCACTTCCAAGAGAAACTCTCCTGCGGTGGTCAGAGTCTTCGGCAGAGCCACAGTTCCTGCCTTTCTGTTGTGTCTTGGCTGCTCGTGGACTTTGCTTTGGACCTGGTGGTGCTGACTCATAGCTACACAGAGGGCTCCTGCTTAGAAGCCCCGACTTTAACCACTCCCCGGGATGAGGTTGTTGCCGGCTGCTAGTGTCTTCTGGCTGAATCTGAGAAACATTTTCCAGCTCTTGAACAGGAAGCCCCCGGTGGCTCTTGGCTGCTTTTATGTCATCCTGTGCTTGACCCATGGATTCTGACGGGAGAACGGCTGAGGCATCCCTCCTCCTTGGTACCACGGTAATGACTGAGTCACTAGATCTTCCAACAGGGTCCTTGCTGCTCTGTGATTTGCTCCCAGCACTGCTTTTTGCTTCAGTTCTTCTCACACTAAAAGGGACAATAATGACTGTATGGCATGTGAGATTCACAATGACATGAATTCCTCCAAACCTGTACCCCTTGGTTGTTACACCTGAGAACAAGGCAGGTGCCAGCCGGATTCTCAATACCCCAGCATATCTAGGAAATCCCCAAAGTGTATGTTGAATATAGATTGGATTAAGTAATAACCTCCACATTTTCCACTAAACTAGGGTATGTTCTAAGTTTTCATTGCTGGTTCATCAAAGGAATCATGATGGAATCACTTTAAAATGGAATCATTTTAACTAAAGCAAACAGGTATGCATTTTCAGATGTCAGAAGCAAATACTCCCTGGGGTTGATATACTGACTTTTACTAACAGGGAATGCTTAGATAACATTCAAAGCACTGGATGTGTGTGCACATCCACACATATTCACAAATATGCACACACACAGTTTATATTTGTGAGTAAATACTAACCTGAAAATTCCCTCATGACATGACATTTTAAGGTATTTCTCAGAAGGTGTCAGGTTTATTCATCAACCATATGGGAATAAGCCTCAGTTAAATGGACTTGGTCAGTCCAGGAAAATATTCAGAAAACTAACATTAAATAAAGTACAACCACGACAAGCAGTATATCTACCCGATCTGTCTATCTATAGATCTGTCTGTCTGTCTATCATCTATTTATGTATATATCTATTATGGATCTGTCTATTATCTATCTATCTATCTATCATCTATCTATCTATCGATCTATCTATCATCTATCTATCATCTAACTATCATCAATCTACTTATTTATTATTTATATATTATCTAACTATCCCATATCTATCTATCTATCTATCTATCTATCTATCTATCTATCTATCTATCTATCTATCTATCATCTATCTCCCTATCTCCCTCTTCTACAGGATACATAATAGACAAGACAAACTTTAACTACAAAACAAACTTCCAGGGCAGGACAGAAACTTCATAGGAAATTGAGAGACTAAAGCCCTTAATTTTGGCAAGGAGTTGACAACAGTACATTTACAAAGAGCAAGAAACTTCTTCAGCCACTAAATTTAAGCATTGAAGCTGGATTATTTACTTTGGCTAAGCTTTGTGGAAAAAAACCCATAAATATGTTGCAGTAAGGGGCCCAAGGACTGCCATAATTACACGAAAGTCAGCAAGCATCTCACAAAGGGAATGTAGTTTTTAGGTCTGTCTGCAGTTACCTCAAGAGCTGTGTGAAACACACCAGCAGCAGGTGCTTTTCATCTTCAAAGAGCTTGTAATTAATCACTCCTTGCGACACACACACCTGTGAAGCAAGGAGTCTATTCCCACTGTCCAGAAAACAAGAGCAACAGGAAGGTGGGAAGGACATGTATTAATATATGGCTGTGGGCCAGACCAATGGCAGAGGGGCTTCTTGATTAGGTTCCATACACTCTCATTAAGTTAGAGACTTCTGGTGTCTACACAGGCAGTCAGAGAATGAGAAAAGGAGACATGCTGGACTTACAGTTCTTGTAGAGCATTTCTCTTGAGCTTTGTACCAGGAGAAGGCGAACTCTCTGCACACTCAGCAAAATAGTCAGATACTCCGTGGACGGTTCTTTTTGTCTACTCCAAAAGATAACAAAGGTTAAACAGGAGTCTGTCAGCTGAACACCAGAGAAAACAGTTACAGGAGGAATGCTTTACTTCTGTCAATCCTAGGTAAAACAGACTACTATTTTAGGCCCTTTCAACTGCTTTCAGTTGGGATTTTCTGGTGTCACACTGGTTTTGTATTCTTCTCTACACAATTCATGCATTAGTATAGACCACAAACATACAAATCCATGATGTGAAACATTCGGATCCCAAGCTATCTAGAACAATACCTGGTCTCTCTGTGGCTCCAAAGGGCAGAATCCCTGAGCCAGCAGCACATGCTTATGAGAAGACAGTAGCCAGTATCCTGAGACTTCTGAGATTTCCTCCACATTCCCCTTAACTTTAACAATATAGTCTTTATTAGCCTTAAAACAGTATCATTAAACCTTTCAATATTGGTATTTTAAAAAATGGAGTTTTCCAATCTTGGTTACTAAAAAAAAACAAAACAAACAAACAAAAAAAAACAACAAATGAACAATAACCAAAAACCCTGGAGTCTCTGTCTTCTTATAGTAGTCATCACCATGATTTTATACACAAATTATCTACCTTTAAAAAATATACCCACAAAGCTTCATAAAGAGATAATTACAAAATTTAAAATTCTGCCAACCTTTGCCAGAGCTGACCCATGTCATGTTTTTGGAATTTCTTCCCTTAGGTTGGAAGCTGATAGTCTAGATAAGGTGTTATCTGTTCTTGTTTCCTGGGATACCAGGTATTCTTCCCCACCAGATTCCTATAAAATGCTGTGACCACGTGGAAGTTTGGTACCTATCCGTAGGTCTTTGTTTTATGTAGGCTTGCTCAGGACTGAACAGTGCTAGTGCTTGAGCCACTAGTAGATTCCACGGCATCTCTGACAGCTTGATCTAATCGGTGCGCACAACACTAAGTCAGGAGGGTTCTTGAGCTCTGGCCCATGCCTATGCTTCTGACCTGGGCCAAGCTCTTTCAAAGACATGTCCATTTGTAACCTGAATTGGTTTTAATTGTCAGTCAACATAGTATAACTGGCTATTCTTGGTTATATGGCATTGTAATGTGTCATTCTTTTAGTTTGTTGTTCTCTAAAATTAATTTTTGGAAAAGGAATACTTCAAGTTAAATCAGAGGGGGGAAGCAAAAGAGGGTAGGCTGAGAGAGATTGGGAGCGATGGAGATTTATGTGTGAAACACTTCTAAACATGTCCTGCATGCCCTGTAAATACAGTTGATTTTCCCCTCACAGCCACACCCTGTAAGTGCTGTATTTTCAGAGCTGAACAATTAACGTAAGGAGCATGAGTCAGGCTTTGAACAACTCTGTGGGAACCAGAAAGCCTTTTGCTATTAGGAATGATGTAAATTCCCCAAGGCTGGAAGAAGTCCACAATGGAAGGCAGACAGGGTCATAAATAACAACAATGGGCTCTGCACACACTGTATAAAGTATGATACGGTGACAGTGACAAGCTCTTCAAATCTCAATCTCAGCGTGGATTCAGCCACGGACTTAGTTATGTTTTAAAACCACATGTTTTTCCTCCGAGAACTTCAAAAACGTCTTTAAGAAATACAGCAGTCTATTCTTGTCTTAAAGCCCTCTGACAACGGGGTCAGGGATGTCTCTGGAAGAAAAGTGACAGGGGGAAATGTCCAGTTCAAAAAGTATAAAACCTGCAAAATTCAAAAAAGAAAGGGGCAGAAAAGGAGGGGGAGGGAAGAAGGGATGAGATGGGGTGAGGAAGGGGGGAGATAGACAGAGAGAGAGCACACAGATACAGACACACAGACAGACACACACACACACTCCTGAGGGGACATTCAGCAAGTCTGGTCTCTAGCTTATAAATTAAAACCACATTCAGCAACTTGTTGAAAGAGACATATTTACATTTGTATGAAGACTGGGTGGGCAGGAAAAAAAAAAGATTAGTCTGCTTCAGTCCTTGAACTGTCAGGACTCATTAGATGTCTCTTGTTCATGCATTTCTAGGGTCAGTTCACATCCCTTTGTTACCAAATCACAGCTCATGGTCTCTAGTGCTATGCCCCCACCTCACCTCAAAAATCCTAAAGCAGCAGCTATCACCTGGAAATAGGGTTCCCCAAAGGGATTTTCCCCTGATTACCGATTTTCTTATCTGGCATAAAAATAAAACCTGCCGCTTATCCAGAGACAAAACTCCTAAATGTAAATACATGGAGCACACTAGTAGGGACACACAGGGATGATACCACTACTTTAGATTTCATGTGAGAAATGAGCTGACCTTCTTCAAGAACACAAACAAATCTACCATCTTCAAAGTGGCTAGCATTTAACTCTGTTTTGTTTTGTTTTTGTTTGTTTGTTTGTTTTTGAGACAGGGTTTTCTGTATAGTTTTGGTGCCTGTCCTTGATCTCACTCTGTAGACCAGGCTGGCCTTGAACTCACAGAGATCTTTCTGGCTCTGCCTCCCAAGTTCTGGGATCAAAGGTGTGCACCACCACCACCTGGCCTAGCATTTAACTCTTAAGTCCACAATAAGCATGCTATGGAGGTCAGGTACTCAGGAAGTAGACTAACCAGGAGGTGGCTATTCTTTATAACCTGGAAGCTTGCTGTCCGTCTAGGCCAAGGATAAAGTTCTGTGAATATCATTTCTTGGCATACTCTGTTCTTAACCATTTGACCAATTCCTACCACTTCATTTTGTTTCAATTTTTGGTAATATTTTAAGGGTTCTGGTTTAAAGAGGTCTACCTGAGAAAGTACTAAAACAGAACTGGAACAAGGCTATTGACCCCAGAAGTCTAACCTAAGGGGATACCTTGCCTTCAGTAACTTGTGTAGCCCAGGTATGCCCCAGGGCAAAGGGGTCAGGCCTTCCACTATCTCTCTGGAGACCAGTGAATACACTTGAAGCTTGAAGCCAGTCCAAGCATGCCCCCTTCTGTGGATCCAAGGGGAAGGTTGATCTGGAGAACTGGACAAACACAATGAGGAAGGACAGTATGCCATGTTGTCTGCTCTGACCTGGGGAACATTAAATTCCTGGACAGAAATCTGGATGACAGAGGCATCCCCACCAAAACAAGATAGGCAGCCATGCCACAATTATTGCCTCCAATCAGAGAACACACAGGTTTAAGATGTCCATGTAACAGTGGCCAACATTCAGGCTGCAAAGGCACCTGGCAACTGTGACTACCCTCGGAGTTCATCCTACAGTGACTTGAGTTATAGAGCAGCAGTCTCGAACATTGTGGGACAGATGAAGGGACGGGTTTAAAATGACAAAGAAAACACCCACTTGCTCTTGAGTTAGGACCTCCTCATGGAGTCTGTAAGAACAGATGGGATTCTCAAAGGCCAGCAGAAGACTGCCTGCCTGCAGCAGGGGGACCAGGGGCAGTTTTTTTTTTTTTTTTTTTTTTTTTTTTAAATAGATTCCTAGGACTCATGGTGGAAGTTCTGATTCACAAGGTCTGAGGTGGGGCTAGGAGATCTATATTTAGGTTCCCAGGTGATTCACACTCTGCTGATATACAAGAAACAACACTCAAGATGGAAAGCCATAGAGAAAGAAATTAACCTGGTACAACGAGACAGTGAGACAAAACTTTGCAAAGTGGGCTTGCATTATCCAGCAAAATCACCGTGGGAGATTGTTAAGAAATGGGACAGATTCCACCCAGAATCTACTGCATTTGTTCCCTAGGGGCTGGGGTCAGGACAGGTATATTTTAGGCAAGCTCCCCAGTAATTCTTTTTTTTTTTTTAAATGATTCTGGTAATTTTATTACAGTACATTGTTATAATTGCTCCATTTTATTTTTGTTGTTAATCTCTGACTTTGCATAATTTATTAGTTGAACTTTAACAGGGGCATGCATTTATTTGTTTTTAATTATTTTTTTTTCTTTCCTTGTACATACCAATCCCCATTCCCCCTCCCTCCCCTTCTCCTGCTCCACCCCACCTACTCCCATCCCACCCTCATCCACTCCTCATAGAGGGTAAGGCCTCCTTCGATAGTCAACCCAGGCTGGCATACCATGTTGGGGACAGACCTAGCCCCTCCATCCTGTATCAAGGCTGAGTAAGGCATCACACCATAGGGCATGGGCTCTAAAAAGCCAGTTTGTGTACCTGAGATAAGTCCTGGTCCCATTGCCAGGGGACCCACAAACACTCAAGTCACACAACTTTCACACACATTCAGAGGGCCTAGTGTGGTCCCATGCAGGTTCCCCAGCTGTCAGTCCAGAGTCTATGAGCTCCCACTAGCTTGGGTCAGCTATCTCTGTGGTTTTTTCTATCATGATCCTGACCCCCTTGCTCCTATAATCCTTCCTCCCTCTCTTCAACTGAACTCCAGGATCTTGGCCAAGTGCTTGGCTGTAGGTCTCTGCATCTGCTTCCATCAGACACTGGATGTAGGGTCTATGATGGCAACTAGGGTAGACACCAATCTGAGTTCAGGCGAAGGTTAGTTCAAGCACCCTCTCCACCGCTGAGTCTTACCTGGGGACAATCTTATGAGTTCCCGGAGTTTCCCTAGCTGCAGATTTCTTCCCATTTCCTTAATGGTACACTCTGTCAAGATATCTCTTTCATTGCTCTCCCTCCCTGTCTCTCCCCGACCTTGGCCATCTCGAGCCCTCATGCTCCTCCCTCCCAGTTTACCCAGGAGATCTTAACCTTTTCCCCTTCCTGGGGTGATTCATGTGTGTCCCTCTTAACCTAGCTTCTCTTGGGTTGTGGATTGTAGCCTGGTTATTCTTTGCTTTGTGTCTAATATTACTCATTCATAAGTGAATCCCCAGTGATTCTTATACCCAGAAGAATTAGTGAACTGCTTTTAAAAGACATAGAACTGGTAACTGAGTAGAATCTAGTAGAATGGTCCAATTAGGTATCACTGAACTTTGGCAAGCTTAGCTTGGTGCGCTTAGTGAAAAGATGTAGACCAACAGAAAAAGACCTTGTTTCACTGAGCTTCTGTCAACAGGGGAAACAAACAAATATACGACATGGTTTGTGCCCCTCTCCCCCACAACATTCAGCTATTGCCAGTGTGAAACTAGTAAGAGGTAGAGCTTTGAAGAAGTGATTAAGTCATGAGGGTTTTGTTCTCGTGAGTGGCATCAGGTTCTCTTATAGAGCTTGGCAGCAGAAGTTCTTACTTGTCCTTCTGTCTTTCATCACATGAAGACCTATTCCCCCTTTCCTTCTGATGATGTAGCAGCAAAGTACCAACTTGACAGCAGAGATCAGACCTTCCTCAGACAGTGAACCTATTGGTCCTTGTTTGTGGATGGCTCAGCTTTTAATACACAGCAATCCATTTCTGTTCTTTAGCTACCAATGCAAAACGGGGAAAGTCTGCATATGGTGTCCAAAGCCACTCAGATGAGAGCTACAGAGGAACAAGTCTGGACAGAAAAAGCAGATGAAAAGATACTGAAGATGCAGAAAAAGGAGACAAAGGAACTGTTAAGGAAGGAGAACAAAAGTGTCCCCAAAGGCAAGAAAAAGAAGAGAAATGAAACATAATGAAAGTGATAAACATGGAATGCTGCCCTTAGAGCACAAGCAAAAAAAAAAAAAATCAAAGGATCCCTAGACAGTAAGTAGATGTTTTGGGTAGAGTGCTGAGACTTAAGCACTACCATAGGTGGAAGGAAATCAAGACAATAATAGACACCAGAACTCTCAAGTACAAATATAATGTGAGCTGAACAAGTAACCTAAAATTTCCTATAGTCTACTAAAGAAGTAAAAGGAAACTGGTGAAATTAAATTTCAATATGTACTACTTAACAATATCTACAAAGTATCATAATAACATGTAATCAATATAAAAATATTGAGCCATTTTATGCCCTGAGTCCACAGCAGCCAGTATGTACTTTACATAGAGTGTATAATTTCTGACTTGCCCTTCAAATGCTTATAGGCAGAATGCAGTCAATGGAAACCATGTTGGCCAGTACAGGCCTAAACAATACTTTGGAAGAATTTTTCATTAAGGAAAAGCAGGGAAATGGAGGCACACTTTACTGTTACTCCCAACATAGTTTAGTGAGGCAGGTTTTATGACTGTTACTACAGCCCCAATGCTGTTGGTCAGGAACTAATTCAACATGAACATATAGCACAAGGTGGTAATGCCAATGACTACATGACAGATGGAATTTCTTCTGGAAAAGTCTTAGAGCCAGTTCTCTAGCATTTACCTAGAGACACTAGGACTTCAACATTAGTTGAGGTTGGAATGGGGTAGAGATTTGGGAGGCCAGGTCAAGCCACTGAGCACTCCTGTGCAGGATGGACACACATAGCTTACTCCTTGCTAAATGGTACTCTTGGTATCTCTCACAGCCATGACTGTACAAGGGCTAGGTCACCAAACTGCTGTTTGTAAGACTGTAAAATATGTCACATGAAGACAGTACGATTTTTGCCCCCCAAGGCAGTTATTAATGTAGTAATATATTTTTGTCACCACCATCACCATCATCTTTTGAGAGCTGAACCCATTTTCTCATTATAATGCAGAGTTTGTTTTGTGCACCCCAAGTTAAAATGACAGTCCAACTATATTTTTAAAGGAGGGAATTCACCAAGTATTATGTGTCTACATCTGAGGCACACTCAGAAAGTCACTGTTTCTCATTTCTCATGATCACAGCTGCTGAGATGATCTGTCCGGGGCTTATCAGCAACTCAAATGGCAGAGAGCACAAAGCTGAAGGACAGGGCAGCACAAGGTCTCACACTCAGTGTTGGCTTGTCCCAGGGCTAGTTTTACAAGCCCCAGTGACTCACTTTCATTTTTGCGTGTGAGTAAGGAGAGGTGTATGAAGCCCTTTGGAACCTGAAAAATGTTACACTATTTTTCTTGACATTATTGGTTAAAACAAACAAACCAATAAAGAGACGTCTAGGTAAATGCTAGATGTCTTCTCAAATCATATGGAGTTTGTAAATAGGAAAAGATGCTCTCTACACCTATAGAAATTCACAGTTCCAAAAGCCCTTGCCCGACATCTCATCTGTAAGGGCCGCCCCAGGCAGCGCTTTCCCTTCTCTGCACAGTGGCCACATGTCATCTGCTGTCATGGTGGGATGGAGGTGTAGCAAGATGACTCTGAATCAGAAGTCCTTGGCTACAGTCCCTTCTAGTCATTATCTGGCTGAGAGATTTGGAAAACTGACTCATCTTTGTTGAGCATCCATTTCTTAATCTGTCACACACACACACACACACACACACACACACACACACACACACACACACACACGACAACATGGCTGTTGTCTTAGTTACGGTTTCTGTTACTGCACTAAAATATCATGGCCAAAGCACTTGGGGAGGAAAGGGTTTAGTGCATCTTACACTTTTATATCACAGTCCATCACGAAGTCAGGGCAGGAACAGAAGAAGCTATGGAGGAATGCTGCTTATTGGCTTCTTCCTCATGGTTTCCACAGCTAGTTTCCTTATAGCCCTCAGGACCACTAGCTGAGAGGTGGCATTGTCCACAATAAGGTGGACTGTCCCATATTGATCATCAATAAGAGAATGCACTACACTGCTTTCCCACAGGCCAATCTGGTAGCAGCATTTTCTCATTGAGGTTTCCTCTTCCAAAATGACTCGAGCTTGTGTCAAGTTGATATACAACTAGCCAGCACAGCTGTCTTGGGTAGAGGTCTGTTCTCTTTCTGCCTGGGAAGAAAAGATGCCAGGACCAACCACCATATACAGGCAGAGAACAGAGTCAGCAGAGGCTGGCAGAGCTAACAGTGGCAAGAAACTGAGTTTTCAGAATACTCTTTTTGTCTCTGATCAAGCTCTACTTAAAGTCTGGAGCTGTCAGGGATATCAGTAAAAACCTCATTTTCTCCCCTGTGCTAGTTGGAGTTATCCTGCCTGTCTGTAGAAAATGAAAAGGTTCAAAACTCAATGAATCTCTTCTAAGTCTGTTGTACTGAATAAGTTACTGTAGGTGCCAGGCCCCTGCACTCTGCCAACAACACCTTTTATAAACAATAAGAGCAGAGTAAAAGTATAATATATCATATTGGTTTATTTAGGGAACATGTAACAGTATTAAAACATAAAGCTGAGAGAATTAAAGTATATAACGTTCCTTTAGTGCACTGCCTTCTGATTTTCAGGCACATCTGGATTCTGAAGTGTGATCCAGTATGGGAAGCTGAGGCAGTCATAGAGAGGCAGCTGAAATGAAGCTTGTACATGAGAATGCATCATATCAGATGACAATGTGACATGGCCATCCCAATCACGTGTCCTAACAATGAGGAGGAAGCATCTTCCAAAGTTCATTTCTAATATTTTCTGAAATTATTCACTAATAAGCTAAAGAACTAATAGAAGGACAGACAGATGGAATAGGATCGTAACAAAGGATAGACACATCCAGGAGCATCATGTATCCCCTCAAAGGAACAGAAGCAAAATATAATAAAAGAAAAGGGAGGTGGCATCTGATGAATTCCACAAGACTGAAGTCATTTTTCTAAGGACAATGGAAGTAGACATGTGTTATGATACTTTAGGCAAAGCAGGCAGGCCAGGGGTCAGCTGCTGCTAAGTGAAGCTGTGTGAAGAAGCATGCTTTTTTCCATTTCAAAAGTTCTATTATGTCAAGTCATCTGCCCATTTCCCACAGTGAAGGTAGAGTCTTTCCCCCCTAAGCCTTTCACTCTTCTGCTTCCAGGAAAGGCTGGATCTCTAGGGAAGAGAGAACCAAGCTTGTGGAGGGAGTGTGCTGCCACCCAGGTTAGTCACAAATACTACTGATTTTTCCTTT
Organism: Peromyscus maniculatus bairdii; assembly: GCF_049852395.1. NCBI lineage: Eukaryota > Metazoa > Chordata > Mammalia > Rodentia > Cricetidae > Peromyscus > Peromyscus maniculatus. The sequence goes on along the minus strand of NC_134855.1, from coordinate 115,331,786 downwards.
AAAATAATGTAACAGTTTTCTTTCTGTAGGGCTGAGGCTATAATTCATTTTGGATAACGTGCTTGCCAAGAATTCACGAAGCCCTAGGCTTGAGCCCCAGCTGCTGTGGGATGGTCTGTATGTCAAATCTGTTGCTCTCATTGGTCAATAAATAAAACACTGATTGGCCAGTGGCCAGGCAGGAAGTAGGTGGGACAAGGAGAGAGAAGAATGCTGGGAAGCAGAAGGCTGAAGCGGAGAGACACTGCAGCCGCCGCCATGACCAGCAGCATGTGAAGATGCCGGTAAGCCACCAGCCACGTGGCAAGGTATAGATTTATGGAAATGGACTAATTTAAGCTATAAGCACAGGTAGCAAGAAGCCTGCCACGGCCATACAGTTTGTAAGCAATATAAGTCTCTGTGTTTACTTGGTTGGGTCTGAGCGGCTGTGGGACTGGCGGGTGACAAAGATTTGTCCTGACTGTGGGCAAGGCGGAAAACTCTAGCTACAAATGGCGCCCAACGTGTTGGCAAGAGTTTCCACCTAAAACTTGAGAAAAGATTCTAAAACGGAACTAAAAACAGTTCCTAATTGTCTCTCTCAAATGAGCAGCAGCTGCCGGTTTGAGCTACTGGCGGGCTCCTAGTGTGCAAGCTCGACCTGCAGTATGGTGGGAATGAGGCCTCTGCAAGTGGCACATTAAGCTGCGTGGTGGATTTAGCCTTTGCTAGTACAAAACAAAGAGAGGTTTCTGGGCTACACGCTGCCTTGATAGAAGCATAGACTCACTATTTCTGAGAGTTGATGGCTCCCAGAGCTGGCGGAAAACGTACCACCGCCATGTTGGGAAGCTGAAGTGGGCAGAGACAGAAGCCACAGCCCTGTTTCAGGCTTAAAAGGCTGCAGTTTAAAGCAATAGGCTCAAGGTAATATAAAACATAAGCCACGTAAAGATGGCTACCACACAGAGAATCTGGATTATGTTCTCTTTGTTATTCGTAACTGAAGAGAAACATTTGATTGCAAAAGCTGTTGAGTTATGCCAAAATGTGTGTTTTAAAGGTACCTTAACTTCAAAATTTGGATGTAAGGATATGTTGCTTTGGAAAGGAGTCTCTGCTTTTGTTTCCACAGAAAGCCAGAGGCTATGGATTTGTTCCAGATTAAGATACATCAGGTTTGACCAGCCAAGACCACCTGAAAGGTCTCTGATGACACCATGGCCCAGATGATCCAACATCCAGAATCGTTTCAAGGCAACTGGCTCAGAAGATACGGTCTCACGGACTACTCCATGATCCTAAAATTTTCTTTGTGTCCCCATAAGATACAGCGCCCCCCTCCAGCAGGAAGTAGTAAGAGAAGCTACGCCCAAATTCCCAAATATACCAAGCTGACTTTGGAGATGTGTAAAAGTTAAAACCTTCCTTTTAAAAAAAAGAAAGGGGAAGTGCTGTGGGATGGTCTGTATGTCAAATCTGTTGCTCTCATTGGTCAATAAATAAAACACTGATTGGCCAGTGGCCAGGCAGGAAGTAGGTGGGACAAGGAGAGAGAAGAATGCTGGGAAGCAGAAGGCTGAAGCGGAGAGACACTGCAGCCGCCGCCATGACCAGCAGCATGTGAAGATGCCGGTAAGCCACCAGCCACGTGGCAAGGTATAGATTTATGGAAATGGACTAATTTAAGCTATAAGCACAGGTAGCAAGAAGCCTGCCACGGCCATACAGTTTGTAAGCAATATAAGTCTCTGTGTTTACTTGGTTGGGTCTGAGCGGCTGTGGGACTGGCGGGTGACAAAGATTTGTCCTGACTGTGGGCAAGGCGGAAAACTCTAGCTACAAATGGCGCCCAACGTGTTGGCAAGAGTTTCCACCTAAAACTTGAGAAAAGATTCTAAAACGGAACTAAAAACAGTTCCTAATTGTCTCTCTCAAATGAGCAGCAGCTGCCGGTTTGAGCTACTGGCGGGCTCCTAGTGTGCAAGCTCGACCTGCAGTATGGTGGGAATGAGGCCTCTGCAAGTGGCACATTAAGCTGCGTGGTGGATTTAGCCTTTGCTAGTACAAAACAAAGAGAGGTTTCTGGGCTACACGCTGCCTTGATAGAAGCATAGACTCACTATTTCTGAGAGTTGATGGCTCCCAGAGCTGGCGGAAAACGTACCACCGCCATGTTGGGAAGCTGAAGTGGGCAGAGACAGAAGCCACAGCCCTGTTTCAGGCTTAAAAGGCTGCAGTTTAAAGCAATAGGCTCAAGGTAATATAAAACATAAGCCACGTAAAGATGGCTACCACACAGAGAATCTGGATTATGTTCTCTTTGTTATTCGTAACTGAAGAGAAACATTTGATTGCAAAAGCTGTTGAGTTATGCCAAAATGTGTGTTTTAAAGGTACCTTAACTTCAAAATTTGGATGTAAGGATATGTTGCTTTGGAAAGGAGTCTCTGCTTTTGTTTCCACAGAAAGCCAGAGGCTATGGATTTGTTCCAGATTAAGATACATCAGGTTTGACCAGCCAAGACCACCTGAAAGGTCTCTGATGACACCATGGCCCAGATGATCCAACATCCAGAATCGTTTCAAGGCAACTGGCTCAGAAGATACGGTCTCACGGACTACTCCATGATCCTAAAATTTTCTTTGTGTCCCCATAAGATACAGCGCCCCCCTCCAGCAGGAAGTAGTAAGAGAAGCTACGCCCAAATTCCCAAATATACCAAGCTGACTTTGGAGATGTGTAAAAGTTAAAACCTTCCTTTTAAAAAAAAGAAAGGGGAAGTGCTGTGGGATGGTCTGTATGTCAAATCTGTTGCTCTCCTTGGTCAATAAATAAAACACTGATTGGCCAGTGGCCAGGCAGGAAGTAGGTGGGACAAGGAGAGAGAAGAATGCTGGGAAGCAGAAGGCTGAAGCGGAGAGACACTGCAGCCGCCGCCATGACCAGCAGCATGTGAAGATGCCGGTAAGCCACCAGCCACGTGGCAAGGTATAGATTTATGGAAATGGACTAATTTAAGCTATAAGCACAGGTAGCAAGAAGCCTGCCACGGCCATACAGTTTGTAAGCAATATAAGTCTCTGTGTTTACTTGGTTGGGTCTGAGCGGCTGTGGGACTGGCGGGTGACAAAGATTTGTCCTGACTGTGGGCAAGGCGGAAAACTCTAGCTACAAATGGCGCCCAACGTGTTGGCAAGAGTTTCCACCTAAAACTTGAGAAAAGATTCTAAAACGGAACTAAAAACAGTTCCTAATTGTCTCTCTCAAATGAGCAGCAGCTGCCGGTTTGAGCTACTGGCGGGCTCCTAGTGTGCAAGCTCGACCTGCAGTATGGTGGGAATGAGGCCTCTGCAAGTGGCACATTAAGCTGCGTGGTGGATTTAGCCTTTGCTAGTACAAAACAAAGAGAGGTTTCTGGGCTACACGCTGCCTTGATAGAAGCATAGACTCACTATTTCTGAGAGTTGATGGCTCCCAGAGCTGGCGGAAAACGTACCACCGCCATGTTGGGAAGCTGAAGTGGGCAGAGACAGAAGCCACAGCCCTGTTTCAGGCTTAAAAGGCTGCAGTTTAAAGCAATAGGCTCAAGGTAATATAAAACATAAGCCACGTAAAGATGGCTACCACACAGAGAATCTGGATTATGTTCTCTTTGTTATTCGTAACTGAAGAGAAACATTTGATTGCAAAAGCTGTTGAGTTATGCCAAAATGTGTGTTTTAAAGGTACCTTAACTTCAAAATTTGGATGTAAGGATATGTTGCTTTGGAAAGGAGTCTCTGCTTTTGTTTCCACAGAAAGCCAGAGGCTATGGATTTGTTCCAGATTAAGATACATCAGGTTTGACCAGCCAAGACCACCTGAAAGGTCTCTGATGACACCATGGCCCAGATGATCCAACATCCAGAATCGTTTCAAGGCAACTGGCTCAGAAGATACGGTCTCACGGACTACTCCATGATCCTAAAATTTTCTTTGTGTCCCCATAAGATACAGCGCCCCCCTCCAGCAGGAAGTAGTAAGAGAAGCTACGCCCAAATTCCCAAATATACCAAGCTGACTTTGGAGATGTGTAAAAGTTAAAACCTTCCTTTTAAAAAAAAGAAAGGGGAAGTGCTGTGGGATGGTCTGTATGTCAAATCTGTTGCTCTCCTTGGTCAATAAATAAAACACTGATTGGCCAGTGGCCAGGCAGGAAGTAGGTGGGACAAGGAGAGAGAAGAATGCTGGGAAGCAGAAGGCTGAAGCGGAGAGACACTGCAGCCGCCGCCATGACCAGCAGCATGTGAAGATGCCGGTAAGCCACCAGCCACGTGGCAAGGTATAGATTTATGGAAATGGACTAATTTAAGCTATAAGCACAGGTAGCAAGAAGCCTGCCACGGCCATACAGTTTGTAAGCAATATAAGTCTCTGTGTTTACTTGGTTGGGTCTGAGCGGCTGTGGGACTGGCGGGTGACAAAGATTTGTCCTGACTGTGGGCAAGGCGGAAAACTCTAGCTACAAATGGCGCCCAACATTTGTAGCTAGAGTTTTCCGCCTTGCCCACAGTCAGGACAAATCTTTGTCACCCGCCAGTCCCACAGCCGCTCAGACCCAACCAAGTAAACACAGAGACTTATATTGCATACAAACTGTATGGCCGTGGCAGGCTTATTGCTAACTGTTCTTATAGCTTAAATTAATCCATTTCCATAAATCTATACCTTGCCACGTGGCTGGTGGCTTACCGGCATCTTCACATGCTGCTGGTCATGGCGGTGGCTGCAGTGTCTCTGCCTCAGCCTTCTGCTTCCCAGAATTCTCCTCTCTCCTTGTCCCACCTACTTCCTGCCTGGCCACTGGCCAACCAGTGTTTTATTTATTGACCAATCAGAGCATTTTGACATACAGACCGTCCCACAGCACTTCCCCTTTCTTTTTTTTTAAAAGGAAGGTTTTAACTTTTACACATCTCCAAAGTCAACTTGGTATATTTGGGAATTTGGGCGTAGCTTCTCTTACTACTTCCTGCTGGAGGGGGGCGCTGTATCTTATGGGGACACAAAGAAAATTTTAGGATCATGGAGTAGTCCGTGAGACCATATCGTCTGAGCCAGTTGCCTTGAAATGATTTTGGATGTTGGATCATCTGGGCCATGGTGTCATTGGAGACCTTTCAGGTGGTCTTGGCTGGTCAAACCTGATGTATCTTAATCTGGAACAAATCCATAGCCTCTGACTTTCTGTGGAAACAAAAGCAGAGCCTCCTTTCCAAAGCAACATATCCTTACATCCAAATTTTGAAGTTAAGGTACCTTTAAAACACACATTTTGGCATAACTCAACAGCTTTTGCAATCAAATGTTTCTCTTCAGTTATGAATATCAAAGAGAACATAATCCAGATTCTCTGTGTGGTGGCCATCTTTATGTGGCTTATTTTTTATATTACCTTGAGCCTATTGCTTTAAACTGCAGCCTTTTAAGCCTGAAATGGCTCTGTGGCTGCTGGCTCCACCCCCTTCAGCTTCCCAACATGGCGGTGGTACATTTTCCACCAGCTCTGGGAGCCATCGTGGGTCTATGCTTTTATCCAAGCAGTGTGTAGCCCAGAAACCTCTTTTTTTGTTTTGTACTAGGAAAGGCTAAATCTATCACGCAGCTTAATGTGCCACTTGCAGAGGCCTCATTTCCGCCATACTGCAGATCGAGCGCACACGCCAGGAACCCGCCAGTAACTCAAACCGGCAGCTGCTGCTCATTTGAGAGAGACAATTAGGAAGCTGTTTTTAGTTCCGTTTTAGAATCTTTTCTCAGGTTTTAGGTAGAAACTCTTGCCAACACGTTGGGCGCCATCTGTAGCTTGCTGACAAACATCATCCACAGATCAGCTTTGAACTACAAGATGCTCAGAGCAAATTTGAGATGACTAGCTGAGATGATCCAGTCTCAAAGACTACTTGAATAAGGACTTGAGATAAACCCTCAACTTTGGCATTATACACAGACTGGATAATGAAGGATATAGTTACCTCTCCTAGAATTTGACAATTAACCTAAAATTTTTCTTTCAGGATAAAGAAAACTTCGCCCATACCCAGCAGGAAGCAATTTTAAGAATACGACGCCCACATTCCCAAAGAGGTGGTGTGGGGCAGGTGGTTTTTTGGTCTTTTTAATGGGTTCTGGGTCTGGGATAATTTTCAGTATTTAGGGGGGTTGGTTACAAGTTATTGTCAAGGGTTAGGAAAAAGGCTAAGCAAAGGAGATTAGATTTAAGGTTCTTGTTTAAAAAAAAAAAAGAAAGAAAGAAAGAAAGAAAGAAAGAAAGAAAGAAAGAAAGAAAGAAAGAAAGAAAGAAAGAAAGAAAGAAAGAAAAAAAAAGAAAGAAAAGAGAAAGACAATTACTAGTTTTAAATACTTTACATTGGATTGAATTGTTTTATATTGTACACAAATTTGAAACTGATATTGTTAGAAAATGCTATATGTATATTTCTAATTGTATTTATTCCATCCATTTAACAATGTAATGCAAATTTCTGACCCTTGAATGTTATTATTATCAACTATTAGGATATAAAGAAATGAAAGCTAGTAGTTAGACATTATCATAGAACTTGTAGTCATATTGGATATGTTTTAAAAATTGAGCAGAGATGTTTTAGACAGGTCATCTTCAAACCCTTCAGAGATCTACAGAATATGGCATTTAAAATGTTTTAATAACTTAGAAAATTTTTCTTTTTTGAGACATGTCGGCTCCTGGCAGTACCAATCTACTTTAGAGAAAATATGGGCATTGAAGAAACTGCATATGGAGTCAACTTTCATTCTGGCAAAAGTTAGCCACTGGACAACAAAGTATCCTCGAATCAACAGGACAAAATGGACAGACAGATCACGAAACAAGGGACTACTGATTCTTGCCAAAACAAGTGTGGTTATGGCTTTATCAAAAGGCATCTTCTGAGGCCAGGACAATATGGCACCATCCCTGAAGTGGCCTTCGCATCCGGAAAAGGTACGGTGCCCTTTTCTTCGAAGGCAGCTTAACAGGCAGAGGGCCGATGGATTCTGTTGTACAATGGAACAGCAGCTGAAAGCTCATGCCTCTCAAAAGTAGACTGGCATTTAATAGAGGGATGTGGAGAAGAAGGGGATGCTGAGATGAAGCCATATATACACAGCCAAGAAGAATGGACAGCTGAATTAAAAAACTGTCAACAATTTCCAGAATTTAAAATCCTGAATCATGACAGGACACTAGTGGAATTCAGGTGTTTCTGGTACGTGGACTGCTCTCACCCAATGTGAGGTTGAACTGTTGACCTTGTGTACATCCTACTTCACAAATGAGTCTGTCAGATACACTAAGCCTATAGGCTGAAGATGATGCCCCAACACTGCGGAGAAACCTCAGGTGACTGCCCAGGCAGCTGGCTGTTTCTGTCAACTCACAAAATTTTTTTGGAAGTTGCTTGCATGCACTTCCTGTTTTTATTTTTGTTAGCTAATATTATTCCCTTCTTGGGTCTCTGAGGGAGTTGAAGATTAGTTAGTTATGGTTGAAGATTAGTTAGTTATAGTTGAAAATTAATTAGGATAGAAAGTACATTAGATACATCTTGGAATTATCAAAATAGGATAGATAATGGAATTATTTTCTCTGATTCGTCAAATACCTGTTTAGGTATTTATTACTTGTATATATTGTATATAGTTATTGTACTTTTGTATATAGTTTTTCTTTTGTTAGTCATAACCTTTTTCTTTTTTTTCTTTTTATTAAAATAGAAAAGGGGAAATGTGGTGGTAATCTAATTGTATTGAAATATTATTTTGATTTGTACTGAAATATTAATTTGATTGTATGTTAATAAATAAAGTTGTCTGGGGGTCAGAGCTATTAGAGCCATAGCAAGAGTGTGGCGGTGGTGGCACACGCCTTTAATCCCATAAGATCTCTGTGTGTTCAGGGATACAGCCAGCATTGGAGACATATGCCTTTAAGACCTAGGGGGCTGTACATTCAGACAGTGACGAGGCAGTCATGTGTTTGGGTTTACAACCAATGAGAAGGCAGAACAACATACTTTAAAAATACGAACCGACAGGAGGTAGGTCTCTTTTCGCGAAGCTGGGACAGCAGGAGGAAGGGTGAGATTTTAGCTCTGAGCTCTGACCTCTCGGCTTTCTCTTTTACATTGTTTCTGTGTTTCTTATTTAATAAGACGGTTGGTTACATCTACACCCAGCACTACATAATCTGGGCATGGTAGTACATGCTGGTAACCCCAGCACTGAGTAGCAGAAGCAGCAGAGTCGGGAAGTCAACATCATCCTCAGCTACAGAGTGAATCTGAGGCCAGCCTGGGACACATGAGATTCTGTATCGAGAAAGAAAAAAATAATTTTTCTCCTTTGAAGTTGTGACCAGGAAGCTGTTGTATACAAATCTAGGGAAATACCTGTAAGTAACTGCAAAGAATGTGGCCCTAAAATGGTATCTGTGAAAAATCAAGGAAGTTATCTTGTAGGAAGTGTACACACCACGGGGATTTTCCAGTTTACATTCACCTGCCCTTGAGAACCTAAAAATAAATCCTCACCAACCTTAGGTTACTGTTGAGTCTTGGGTACAGACAAGTATAACAAGACATGGTATTTTAAAGAACACATAGCTTTGGGGCTGTGGATGACATGAGGAGCTACTGACCACTATTAGAGTTGTATAAAATTTATCTAACTTTGATCAGATGAATATTAAAATACACTGTGAATTACCTTAGGGAAACTTGGCCTATCTCCAGATTCTCCTTGTTAAAAAGTATCTCTTCTACTGTATCTAGGGCTGCAAATTTGCCAGCAACTGCAGCAAGTAGCTGGCCTTTTACTCAGGGTTCAGACTGCTGTGACTTCTCGAGTGGTGGAGTTCAAGGCCTTGGACAGAAAGGGAGCGGAGGGTGCTGGTATGGCTACACTACACAGGTAGTATGGCTGGCTAAAGGATGGATTAAAGAGATCAGGATACTTAGTGGGGAAAAGGCAAAAGGCCAGAGAGAAGACATCACAGATGTCTGTCTCGTTTCAAATTTCTTTCTAGAGCTGGCCCTCTGCCTGGGGATATGGAAGAAATAGCTCTTGCTAGTTTCCTTGAGCACAGACAGTCAGGCCCCCTCTTTCCAAGACTCATATCTCCTGATAGGAACAGCTTTTATGGACTTGTCTGGGAACCTCATCTCTATCATGACATGTTTCCTTGGGAAAATGAGTGGTGCATTCTAAATCATCTGCTTATTAATGAATTTTCCAAACATAATCCATTCACACAATGAACTTTATCTGTGCTGTCCCTGTGGGTGTTCTGTGGAGCATGGACTCCTAGAAATTCAGGCCTGAGAAGTCTGCTATCCCAACTCCTAATACCTTAGAGAAATGATGGAGTTTCTCCCCCAAAGCTTCAGTTCTACAGGAGTCTACTGACAGCTGCGATAAATACAAGGTACTTAGAGGGACAGTCTATATTTTTTCCTTCTTTGCAATTGGTTAAAAGAGCTCCACATGACCAGCTGACTACATGGGGGCTTATCACTTAGCTTTTGCATCTTCAGTCTTTGTAGTTGCCAAATGCAGCTGAGATGAAAATTAGAGACACACAAAAACAAGGGCCTAACCTTCTTGGAAGAATACTATGTGCAGATGGATGGGTGTTACCAAGCATTACTCTCATTTCAATACCATGAAGGACATACAATCATTCACTAATCTAGCAGTATGGCATTTGTATGAACTCTTCTCTGGGGAAGAAGGAAATAATGGTGGTAACAATTATTATTCACAAGTGCTTTAGAGTTTATAAGCCACTTTAGTATTTATTATTTCACTTGACTGCTAAGAAAACTTAGCAAGGCTTACATAGCACATATCACATCTACCTCTGTGTACCAAGTCAGGGGTTGATTTTCTAAAGCCAAATGCTCCCTCTGTCTGAGGTCTTCTATCAAGTGATAGGGAATGCAGTTCAAGGCCGGTCTTTATATTTTAACTTCAATACCTTTCCCTCTGTTCTATTCCATATTGTTTTTTTCCTAATTAATCTGCATTATAATTGGTCACTGAGGAGAGACTGCATGTCTCTGAACATAGAAGGAACATTATGCAAAACAAGCACAGAGGATTAGAGGGCCAGATATGTCATTTTCTGTTACCCTGGCTAATTATCAGTCTTAGAGTCTAATTCAGTAGTGGGCAGGTTACCTTTTGGTGAGGAAGTACAACACATCTCATTTGCAATATTACTGTTTAAAAATTTGGGAGAGTTTTATTATTAGGAAAGGGGGATAAGACCTCAGATTACAGTAACAAGTATGCAATATTTAATCTTGAAAAATGATTCTTACTTGAGAAATGTTTTTCCTAATTTCCTGGGTCATAGTCTAGAAAAATAAAGCAACCAAGACCATCTTCACCGCCATCGCTAGCATTTTCATTAAGATCAGCCACCTGCCAGGCCTTTTAAGGGGAGCGGGGAAGGTGCTGCTAAGGCAAACTGTTCTACAGATGGCACTGTCCTAATCTGTCCCTTGACTATCTGTTGACCATGTTTTGATCCTGAGCCATGGCCCCAGCTACCTGGAGAAGGAACTGGCAGTCAGCCTCTGCAGGGGGCAAGCACTGTAAGAATTCTTTAACACTCAACAACAGTCTGCCTTAAGAGCTATATTCAACTCAGTGCTTACATCTTGTCTTTTGTCAGGATGTTCAAGCATTCCTTCTACCAAGACAATGCTATGGTGAGGACCTGTCCTCTGCAGCGAGCAGCTATTTTCATAGAACACCAATGCCACTGTATTTCTTTTGTTTTAAAAACATAAGGCCTAAAATCTTTTCTTAAAACTTTTATCTTTCCTAAAATAAAACATGACAGGATTCTGCAAGATTATTGTTGCATTTTTTTAAAATCTATCTTGTGTGAAAATCACATTAAAGTTCTCATTTAGTGTATTTTCATCTTTTTTTCCTGACTGAAATTCCATCTGAGAAAGGATTTTTGAGATAACTGGACACTTTCTTTCATATGGAGGAGCGCTCAGCCAGCAGAGGTTGGACTGCACATAACTGAGGAACATAAGACCTATGCTAAATATAACTCAGTCTACAATAGTTTATTGCTTAGACTAATTTTTACTTCATTCTTATATTTATAAACGAGAAGGGTTTTTTTTTTTTTTTCTTTTTAACAGTAGCCTGGCTTAGAGAAGTAGTCAACTTAAGTGTTTAGATGCTGCCGATTGTCAGGACCTCTTAATAATCTTTCTCTATAGTCCATGCTACAGAGAGGACCCTGCCATGATGGCTGGGGTTGTGTGCAATCATGACAGCTATTTTCATAGCTCAGCCACACCTCAGAGGAAGGACAAGATGGAAAACCCCCAAACCTTAATGCATGGATCTGCTTTTAGGCAGCTCTAACACTGTGTGTCACTTTCAAATTTCCAAAAGGATCTCAAACTTTGACACAGTACAGCTTTAAAAGAAAGAATGGAAGTCTAAAATTCTGGGCTTCCTTTTGGAATAGTAGAAAGGGTATGACTGATTTTAGGTGGCCAGGATACTCAGCAGTAGTGTCAATCTCCCAGACTATAAGCAGTTAGAAGGCAACAGTATTTTCCTATTTTTGTGTCACTGAAGCCCAGTAGAGATCCTGGTATAGAGCCAGCACCCAGAACATTCTGTTCCATGTAATGGTCAGAGCAGATGGGAACCGTGGTCTCCAGAGACAAGGAGTGGCTTGTAACTAACACACAATCAAACAGTAGCTTTGCAATGACCCTGAAATGTCCTAGATATATACAAAGGTCCATGGTTATTTACATAACTTCAATAAAGAAATCACAGAAACTAGTAAGTAACTTCAGATTTCTCCAAATCTCCAGGGCTTTACAACTGAAAAGGAACAGTTTCTACATAGGAGACTGTGTAGAGTTTGGGATAAAGGGGAAGAAAAAAAAAAAAAAGAAGAGGGAAGCCAATATTGTGGAATAGAACAAGTACAGTAAAATCTGACTTGATGTTCTTTATTGCGAAGGAAAAAGTAAACAGAGCAAGCAAAGGTAAAAACTGTCAGAAAGACTGGCTCCACATCCAGCACTAGGTCAAATCTGAGGCTCTAAGAGTTTTGAGATTTCTTATGAGAAACTCTAGTAAGAAAAATACAGTGACTCATTTCATAATAATGCCCTTGCTTCCCAAAGTACACAGCTCAGTTTCCACAACCCAAACATATGAACACTGTGCAGGGCTATTGCAACATGAGGACCTTCCTCTACTGTCTGTCCCACATGGACAGAGAGAGTTGACAGAGGGGAAATGGACTTCTTTGGCATGGTGGTAAAGGGACAGCAAGAACTGCTCGCCTCTCTGTGCTGCTGCTCATCTGGGACATGTTCTTTGGTGCCGCTATCTTGAAGAACTAGCGTGCCAAATGCTGCTGGCTTCCTAGTCTGAAGGCTGAAAGACTCCCTAGGCAAAGGGCAAAGTAGTTTTCAATAGATGCTCCAAGATTTCCTAACCAATTCTCACTTAAGACACAGATGACCCAGAGAGCACAGGAAACTAAAAGAAAACTCCCTAAGGGCTACAGTACCAGTGAGAGGTTGAGGCTGCTATCAGGAACAAGACCATTCCCCATCAATCCTGTGAATGTAAAACAGCGAGTTATAAACAATTATAAAAAAAATAGCTGTAGTTTATTGCCAATGTAGCTACATGGGGAGCCAAGTTCCCATGCCTTGCCTAATCAGGAGTTCCCTGAGAATGACTACCAGGAGAAAATGAGATGGATCCTGCCCTTCTGTCAATCTCAATATAAAATGAAAAGAAATCCAAATTCTTGGGTGTTGGGGGAGCTTGACACCGACAGGTTTGGATGTTTGGAGTACATCCTGAGAATGAATTTATTCTCTCTCTCTGGCAGGAAGCATCAGAGAGGGAAGGACTGTTTATTGATCCCTAAATAACTGAGACAGGTGCACTCTCAAGAGGTCAGATCTCAATGGTGGGAAGACTGTATAACTGGCTTGATGAGGGATTTGCAGGAGATGCCTAGATATTTCACGGCTTCTACAGATGCTATACCTGAGAGAGTGGTGGGCTGAAGGCCCTGAGAAGGGGAGGTGTTCAGCTGAGACCCGAGCACATGTGGCAATGGAGCTGTTTGGTGTACCAACTCTGTCCCCTGACTCTTGTCTGTGTCGCTGGGAACATGTATGTGAAGGGCAAGTGAGACATAACTAAAAAGAGTCACCAAAGATAACGAAAGAACTGTGTGATGTAAATGACTTTTTCTTATGAGCTAACACGGTCGAATTTGATAGTGTACCCACTAAAGATGAGGAAACTGAACTCCCCATGTAAAATGTTCAGCTGGGTTAATAAAATGAAGGACTGGTTCACAATGAAAGTTTTCAGTAATGAGGAAGTTCTCCGGATTGCAGGATTTATATAACAGCAGCTACAGAAAACTTACATCTGTATAAATACTAGAGCCCCCAAGGGGATAGTGTTTCATTTGTATTCAGATGCTTTAATTCCTCCTTAACAATTTAAGATATTAAGTATTAACATTACACATCAGATAGAAGATCTGATTTCTCCTGTATCCCATCTGCAAGCAATAACATTCTGGTAGAGTTAATAATTATTTTTTTAAACCACAGATCAATTCTTCCTTGCTCTGAAAAATCAGTTAAGCAATATTTATTAAAATATATGCCAATAAAATTACTTTAGTATTTATTAATTCACTAAGATAATGCAGTGTCCTGGAAATATTCCAAAAAAACAAACTTTTAATGCCTTTGGCCAAATTTGCTTCACTGATCTTATTTCATGTATATTCGTAGAGCATTGTTGATGGACGAAGAGGAAATAAAAGGGTTACAATGGCTTTTTTAAAAGGATCCTCTGCTCAAAACAAAGGAACCAAATGTAAGCATGAGTTTTCAGCTCTTTGCTTTTTCTGGGTCTCTATTGTCTCACAGAACCTCTGAAACATTTATGTATTTACTTAAGATGAGATAAGAAGCTGGTTTTATACTATGTGGGCCATACTTCAAATTTCATATGGGTTAAAAAATAATAAGCAACAGGGATAATCTAATATCCCCATAAATTATTTTAGAAGCATAATAATCATGTCATACTTTATGGCTGGGTTAATGTCTTCTATTTTTTTTTCCTGTTCATTGAAGGTTCAAGCCATAGACCTAAATTTTTTTATTTTTTTATTTTTTAAGGATAAGTTAAATAGACTGAGCTGAGACTGCAGCAAGATACATATACACACAACAAGGACACTGTGAAGAGTGCGTGTTAAGCTTAAAAACCACAGCTGTAAGCTACATTTTGAGTAGGTTTTCTACATTTATTTGTCTGAGTAGAGAACTCCAGTGAAACAGAAGGAGGCCCTAACAGAGCTCAAGCTTAGCATGAGAAAAAAAAGCAAGAGAAAATGAACCCTATTAGCCATGAAATAATACACTGGGGAGAAACACTAGTTCCCATGAAAAACGTCAGTGATTCACCATGGAATACAATGCAGAAGCCACTGACCCCAATGGAAACTTCTAGTGGAAGCATAGATTTTGCTTCTTTTCATTTCCATATCATCACAAACACCATCAAGGTTTTCCTGATGTGTTGTTGCCTCATTTAAAGTTGAAAGTAATGAGATATTATTTATCAAACTAAATATTCATGGTATTAGAGAGGAAAGAAACAAAAACCCAACACATTAATTACCAACTCATTAACTGATCAGTGTTACCAGGCAAAACAGGCATCTCTACCCTCTTAAAACACACTGAACAACTGATAATAGAAGGCAACCACCCGTCCCCCACACACACCACCACACATACCATTACCACCACCACACACACATTACCACCACCACCACACACAGCACCACACACACATTAATTACCACCATCACCACACATAGCACTGCACACACCATCATCACACACACATTACCACCACCATATACACACATTACCACCACCACACACACATTACCACCACCACATACACAACTACCATCACACACACATTACCACCACCACATACACAACCACCACCACACACACATTACCACCACCACATACACAACCACCACCACACACATTACTACCACCACCACACAATTACCACCACCACCACCACCACCACACACACACACCACCACCACACACACACACTACCACCACCACACACACATTACCACCACCACCACACACACTACCACTGCACACATATTACCACTACCACCACCACACACACACACCTCTACCACCACACACACATTACCACCACCACACACTAAACACACACACACACACACACACACACACACACACACACACACACCACTACCACCACCACACACACACACCACTACCACCATACACACCAGCACCACACCCACATCACCATCACCATCACCACCACCACCACCACCACCACTACCACCACCACCACCACCATCATTAATCAGCACTAAGAAGATTCTCTCACAGAATGTTTTTCATACATACCGACTTTTGATTCTGGCTTGTCCAAGTATCAGGACTGAATGCAAGCTGACTAACACAGACCACAAATCTTTCAGGAAATATACGAAGTTCTGTACAAAACAAAGAAGACCAAGTTACTAAAAGCATCAATACCATGCAAATAGAAATTCTTGTTCCCAGGTTCTTTGGTAATGTTTTGTTAAGGCAATATGCACATATATGTGACTGGGGTCTCTTCTGCCTTCTCTCTACAGGGTTTCAACCACCTAGGCAGAGTGAGTTCAAGGAAGTGCCAAGGGGTTGCAAACTGGTCTACCTCAGCCCCTGAACTATTAGAGCAGACTGAACCTCTAGGCAGGCTATTATAACTGTTGTTATATATATATATATATATATATATATATATATATATATATATATATATATATATATATATATATATATATATATATATATATATAACAGGACCCCTTCAGTCAGTGATTGGAACACAGCATATCTGTATTATCTCTTCTTTCACCTGACTTATCTAGCCATCTATACACCCACCAAACACCATCCAGCTGTGGGACCATGCCTGGAGTGATGTGTAACAGATACCAACAGTACCTGTCTAGACTGAATGGGTAGGATTCTTCATCTCTTGGTACTTGCTGCACTGTTCAAATCTTTTTTGCAACATATATATATATATATATATATATATATATATATATATATATATATATATATATTGCTACAAAACAGCCATTTTTCTAAAACAGAAGGATTCCTTTTCAGATGTGACTATATTTTTAAGACAGAATTATGAATTAGTTTAAGCTATGAATCAGGTAAGTGAACTCTTTCAATATTCTCCATGTGAGGTACTGAATAAGATAGTAATACACTTCCATTTGGTTCAACTGTTAGTTAATTACAAAGGTGTTAATTGCATAAACACACAACATGAACACAGGTAACATCTTACACTACTTGGCTAGGTCAGAGTGTACCAAAACACCTAAAGAGTTGATGTTCCTGGAGTGGTTCTCTCCTGAGCCCCCGGGCCATTGCTATTTCTTCGGTGACTACTGTTCTAAACCATGTATGTATCACAACAGGTCAGATGTTCTAACCAAAAGCTCCATCTGTCCTGCCTCACCTGGCTCCCACTACCTAACAAGGATGTGCCAAGCATTCAGACCCTCCATGACTTCAGCCCAATCTGCTGTTATGGTATCAGCCAACGGGGCCTCCCATAGGAAGGCTTTGTTGCAGGTGGAATCATGGGTGTGTCTAAATTTCAGCCCCACACAGAAGTTATATCTGAAGGGGAATATCAGATGGTTTCTGGAAAGTTCTAAGGAAAAAAAATTATGGAAACAGTTAATACTTATGTATTAATTCTTGAAATAAGTTATTGGGATTGAGATTAAGTGGTAAGGAGCCTCTGTTAAACTTTATGGATGGAAAACAAGTCATAGAATTCATTATTTGTCCTTTCTCTCCCCTATAAATAAACCAGACACTTAAAGTACAATGTTATTTAGGAGATGAGAATTAAAATTCAAAATTATCACTCCATCTATTTTGTATTTCTATTTTTTGTCTCAAAAATAAGAGAGATAGATTATGAATACTTTTGAATAAGATATGAATAGATTATGATAATCAAATCAATTCAGAAGTTTCTTTTGTATCACTTTACTTGATTATGTAATAATTGATTTGTGTTACTTTAATACTTAAAGATTTAAGCCGGGCGGTGGTGATGCACACCTTTAATGCCAGCATTTAGGAGGCAGAGGCAGGTGGATCTTTGTGAGTTCGAGGCCAGCCTGGTCTACAGAGCGAGATCCAAGAAAGGTGCAAAGCTACACAGAGAAACCCTGTCTTCAAAAACCAAAACCAAACCAAAAAATGATTTAAACATCAGTCCCTACCAGAATATATAGCTAGACTGCATTGTAAGAGATAAAAGGTTAACTTTTTTAGTAAGGTAAACAAAGTAGATGACTCCATTAAGAGGCTAATACAGGAGCTGGAGAGACGGCTCTGTGGTTAAAAGCACTGGTTGCTCTTCTAGAAGACCAGGGCTTGAGTCTTTGCACCCATCATGGTGGCTCACAATCATCTGTAACTCCAAGTCCAAGGATCCAATACCCATATCCAGCCTCCAAGGACTCTTAGCACACATATTGGACACACATATATGTGCATGCAGGCAGACCTCATACACAGAAGATAAAAATAATCTATTTTTTTTTTTAAAAAAGAGGGTAATATATTTCAGCAACATTCAAGAGTCAAGAAAGTACAGACAATCATGAATATTCCATGAGCAAACCTCCATGAAGGCAATTTCTAAGTTCCTATTTCATATCTTATATTCATAAGGACACTGTCCAAAATAGTTAATCTAAACTTTCTAATGTTCATATCTACACAGAAGGAATGGCCATTATCTTCTGACTTCATTGTGGTTGATTGGACATGACATCATTTTCTATATCATGACTTGCAGAAGTAAGGGTTAGGAGTTGGCCTCATTAACTACTTAAAGAAGGTTTGCTGGCTCTGGGCTGGGAAAGCACTTTCTTGAAACTCAGTTGCCCCTTTCCAAGCGCTATGGGGTGCATGTACCCTGACAAAATGATTCAAACAAACTTCACACGTTCATTGAATCACTTTTGGAACCCAATGAAAATGTTGTGATGCACCAAGAAAGTAAAGTGCACTGTGGTCCAGTTCTCTGTTTCCGTGGTCAGTAAGCACTATGAATGGAATATGAGGTATCACATATGCTTTGAAATACTAAATGACGTAGACACAGAGCAAATAGGAATATTTATTCTCTAATTTTCAATCCTCTTTTGGACAAATTGATTATGTAAATGCCTGATCCAAGAAATCGGATTCTTACCAGTATTCTGTGAGCTCTGAATACAGCGAAGGTGTATCCCTCTCTTGAGGAAATAGGCTGTGATCTGAAAGCCAAAACCTGTAATATGAAAGTGACATGATTAGATTATAAATCTGTCTGAATTCCAGAGACCCTGCCCAATTTGTGTCACACAATATGCCACTCAATAATTAACAAATAAAAGAATAAAGAAGTAACAGAGGCCTCACATGAGTGGAGAGAACAATATTATCATGCTGGCTCTTCTAAGAGGCCAGGACAAAACACCTGGCATGGTCCTAAGTCTGTGAAGTGGCTCAGTCACTTCATCTGTAAAAGGGAACAAATGAGGAGGTCTAACATGTCTGAAAATGAATGATTTCAGATGAATGATAAATTAAGTCTAAACTGATGCATAGATCTTGGCCACCTGCTAATGTCCACTACTTTTCATTAAAAGAATAGTTTATTTTTTTACTCAAAATGAGTGTACTTTGTAAATAAGTTACTCCTTAGTTCAAGTGCAGTCACATCTTTGTAAAGGATGAGACATAAGAAACACTGCATGAATTCAAAACAAAACAAAACACCAACAACGTGCATCCCGCTGAACTCCCAACTCACCAGAACAGACAGAAAAAAAGACTGCAAATACATGAGACAACTGGCAATCTCATTTGCTGTTGATAGAAGTACAAATGGGTACAGCCATTTTGAAAGAGTACTTAACACCTAATGCTGAACTTTCACAAATACGTGTATTTCCATTATAACATTCTTCAAAATGGTTTCAAACTGGAGCCAAAGTGGAGCTCCATCAAGAGTAGAACATTTTGAAATGATGATACACTGTGAAATATTCTATTTCCCTTAAGTGTGCAAGCTATAGCTACTGCATCAACTCTGCCCCAAACAGAGAATCTAATCTGTGAAGTGAAGCCATTGCCATGGATTCATCCGAGTTCTGAGCACTTGCCTGCCTTTCCCCTCCTTTCCTTGGTCCCTTTTCTCTAGTTTCCCTTGGGTCATAAAACACTGGGTTGACTTCTCCTGAAAAGGTCAATTAACAGTGCTTCACAGTCTTGAGAGAGGGTGAAAGTTTCCCGGCACTGAGACAGCCCAGAAAGCTGCTAAGCCTTCAAGACAGAGACTAAGAATCATTAAAACCTCCACAGGGAAATCAAGTACCTTCTATCTTTAACTTCATGACAAAGGTTTTCTGAAACCATGTGTATAGTTAAAACACAACCAAAGAAGTTTCCTCTTCTAGATTTACTGCCCATCCTACCACCCTGCAAGCAGGCTCAGGACACAGGAAAGCACAGACTTGATGTTCTGTCTAAACATGCAATGGCTTTGACAGCACAATTACTTCAGTCATGCAGATTGTGAAATGACAGCGACATCCATAAAAGGATAATTTCCAGATTTACAGCAATCAAATATATTTTCCCGACACAGTAAAAATCAGGTTGTATTTCAGTCATATTGCTTGCTTCTGCTAGGTTGTTAAAATGTTGTTAAAATATGTACAAGGTTGGCATTTCTCTGAGTGCTTTAAACAAGTGTTTCATACTTTAGGTCACTGAGAAGATAGATGTTACCTCCATATCTGTTTATTTGCCTTACTGTCAGTGGAGGAGTGGTTATAGGAGAGGAATTAGCAGCAATTTGGAACTCAAGAACACATTAAAATTTAGAAGTAAATTTTCACATAATTATTTATGAGTCTACAAAGGACTAAACAGGGAAGAGAATTAGCCTTTGCTAGTCTGCAGGTCTAAGCAATTAAGATGCTGATGGCATGTTCAAAGTTTCAAATTCTTCCTGACAAAAATCTGAGCAACAGAAAGTTATAGCCAGGAAGGAGCCAAATGTAAAGCTGATCATGAAAGCCACTGCTCTATGTTCATGAAGCCTGTTACCTGGAGGATAGCACCTAACTGATAAAGAAACTCACGCCAACCAATAAAGTTCCAATACAATGCCTCCTTCTACAGAAAATAATACAAGGCATATGCCAAGTGGTTTGTTCCCAAAATCACTAGGACAGAACCTGGCCCTATGCACCTGCATCTCCTAAGAGAGAATTATGTCCAGGAATTACTCCTAAAGTGGCTTGTATTATTAGTAGTCTTGGGAATTGCAGCCTAATAGTCCTTTAAAAGAAATGTTAAGTTTAACATGTTAAAAAAAAAAAGGAGAGAGAGATTTGCACCTGTTTAACGTAATTCCACTGGTTATATGAAACTGTTTTGTTTAAAGAGAGATTAAACACAAAAGGTACTTGTGTCAGTTCTTAAGGCAAACTGAACTTGATATATAAACACAGAAAATTACTGCCACTGAACATACTGAGCTGAAATGCTTTGGAGATGTATTGCATTTCCATAGATAACGCGGAGAGATAAACTACTACATTGTTATCTTTGTTCTTAATGAAATTGAGTTTACAGAGTTCAACTGGCCACTGAGGTTTTAAACTTACTCAGGGTTAAACCTGGGCTGCAATGCTGAAGATAACAGTAATATGACAGAGAATCCAGGGGGTCTCTTTCTTCCTTACTCGGCACCATCTCCCAGCTTCCTACACTTTGGTTGTAAATGCAGAAAATCATGTTAGGTTCTCAGTCTTTGTCAGAGAAGTTTCTCATTGCAGCAGGCTGTGATTCATGCAGAGACTCATAACTGGTAGAATTACCAAGAAGAGAGGATGGCAGAGTGCTTGGTCCTAAATGGGTCATTGATATCATCCTTTCCAAAGTTTAGAATTATGGAAGAGAGGAAGGAAAGACTGGAAGAGACGGAGGAAGGGTAAGTGCTTTGCAAAAAGGCATCTGGTCATGACATGGCTATGACACTCAGAAACACTCACTAGATCTGTGGTTACCTGTACAAGATTGAGCCAATCATCATTTTATCATGAAACGGGGAAGAGCAAATGAGGCCACACTCCTTCCTGAAAAATTACAAACACTTAGTAGTGTTGGGGGAAGGGCTGTCACCTTCTTCTGTGGTGTAGCCACTGGTAGGCTGTCCTATGCTCCAGAAAATAACTTTCTACCCATGCTCATGAGAGCAACTCTAACAAGCGCAGTGGGTAACACACACAGAAAAGAAATTGAAGTAGGAGGGGGACTTGCTGGGAAGGTTTTCACCTGAGAAAGGAGTTGGGGAAGACAGATGGTGGTGGGTGATGGTGTTGAAATGACAGAAATTCACTGTACAAACGAATGAAACTGCCAAAGAACAAAACATATAGATTAAAAAGCCCTGTCCAGAGACTGGAGAAGATACATAAGTGGAAACTGTGTTCTACTTCAAAACCATCTGGCAGTTATCCTCTAAGATCACTCACTAGGCACCAGAAAATCACACTGTGGTAGTCTGTTTTCTCGCTGGCTATTGTGACCTTCTTCTACTAGAGAGCATTGTCTTTAGATTTCGGAAGAACCAGGGGCTTGAGGGAAGGGGTTGCCTTTGTAGTGGAAGTCTCTTTCCATCATAAGTCCCTAGCTATGTCCATTCCTAGACATAATTTATATTTCTCAGTTAATTAATGCCATATGATTGTCCAATACTAGAAAGTACATTTTTCTCCACCTCTAGGCAGCTCCCAAGGACTTTAGTCTCCCACTTCTTGCATTTCATTCTTGATAAAGAACTGATGTACTTGTCTCTATCCTACAAATAGCATCCAACTCCCCACTGAAGGCTCAAATGAGGACCAGTTACTGCAAACTTTCTACTGGGCTTCACCGGTTGTTCACAAAGGTATACAGACTCTTAAGAAACAAGGATACTTTGTCTTAAACTGTTCCGTTACATCTTTATTAGAAATAAGGAGACTCAAGGATGAAGAGATGGTTCACAAAAATGGTCTCTAAGCCACTTGCTAATAACCTTGCTCTCTGAAAGTTCTTGAGCTGGGGCTCCGCAGTTCAAGCTGCCTTCAGCACTGTCTTCATGCTCATACAAACATGGCCCATTCAGCCCCACTTAAAACATCCGACTGCTTTTCTAATCCAATGTCCCCAAATCTTCCATATTCTTCCAACCAACAGCATGGGCAAGCCTGTAACAGCAATATGCCACTCCCTGTTAACAATTTCTATCTTAGTGACTGTTCTATTGCTGTGAAGAGACACCATGACCAAGGCAACTTATAAGAGAAAGCATTTAATTGGGGACTCACACTTTCATAGGTTTAGGCCATTATCATCACAGCAGAGAACATGGCAACATGCAGGAAGGCCTAGTGTTAGAGAAGTAGTTGAAACCTACATCCTGATTCACAGGAGTGAGTGTATCTGGTGGGGGGGGGGCACAGAGACAGACAGACACTGAGCAAGACTGAGCATGGGGGTGGGGTACATGCCATTTTATATATGGAGACTAGAGGACAACTTGCAAAGTAGATTCTTTCCTTCTCTTGTGTGGGTACCAGGTAACAAAGTCAGGTTTTCATCAGGATTGGCTGTAGGTACTTTATCTTTATCTTTATGGTTTTATTTAAGACTGCATCAAGTCTAGCAATGAACTCCAATGCTCTTACTGCCACCCCCCAATGCTGATATGCACAACTACACCTGCCTAACAATGTCCTTTAGGCAGTGGACAACAGGCAGTGACTATTGTATGTTTGTCTTGACATAAGTTCTTTCTAAGTAGTTCAGGCTGGATCATCTTACTATAATCATGCATGCCCTTTTTCTGCACTCCTTTACAATTACCTAAACTTTCTTTGTAGCAAGTTTTAATGTAGCAGAGCAAATTCTTCTATTGCTCCTCAGTATTATTTTCTTCTTTATCAATAATACTTGTTATTCCTGGCCTTCTGTCCTTTCATTTAGCTTGTCAAAATACATGAAAAAAAATCCATTTGGACACTTGATTTAAAAGACCCTAAGTCATACAAAGATCAATTTCAAGAAAACTAACATTTTTCCAATAAAATTTATTACAAATTTAACATGATAAAACTCCTGATCATTGTCAAGAGTTTTAATGTTTTTCCAAATAGGTGAAAACTAGTTTTGTGCAACTATTATACTGCTTTGATTAGTATAGAATTACTATGCCTAATAATGAACATTATTATGGAATACTCTGAGTATAGCATGACCATTGCAATCCTGAGTTTTCCGCAGCTTTCATCACCTACACAGATCCATACAACACCGACTAAGGTTTCATCACAGATGTGGGTACGGGCTCATACAGAACATTCTTCTCCAGGATATAATCATAATATTTACTGATAAACTTTTTAGTTCCATTGTTCTCAACTGTGGTTTTCATCCCTTGTCTTACTCTTGAGATTTCTAGTTGACCAATGAATATTGTTGCTAGCAGGCTTATATCTAACATTCTCAATTATGAAGTAAATACTTTATGTTAGCTTGAGACACTTTTATATAGTTCAGGCTAGCCTTGAATTTGAAATCCTCTTGCCTCAGGATCCCCAAAGCTAGGATTATAAACATATATATGTCATCATACCCAGATCCACATTGACTCCTTCCCCATGCCAATAAAAACTTTCAGTATTTTACCAAAGATACTCTTGCAGATTGTTCCTGTAAACAAATAAACAACAAATTTGCCTTAGATGCACTAATTCTAACTATTAATTTTTAATTGCATCTAATGCCAATTTCAGCAAGCCACATAACTGCTCTGTTAGATAATTGGAGGCTTTCCATTAAACTATACTTGTAGATAATGCCTACCTATAGCCTAATCCAGTACTTTCTTCAGTTTGAATGTTAAGCCTGTAAGAGCCAATTACTCTCACTGCTGAAGGAGGGCTTTCTGAACCACTTCTGATCTGGAGTACTATATCATTCAGGAATTAGTCTATGCTTAAATGAACTCCATTAAGTAGACTATTGTTTCAAGCTTTTAACAAAGCCAAGTGGAAGAAAGTGAGTTTCATCAGCACTCATAGGAAAATGACAAATGGACCCACATACAAGGGATACCAGACACAGAATAGGAGACAGGTCTGGTGATTAACTCAATATGTATAGAGGTATGGATGGTGATGAGAGTTTCACCTTTGTGAACACATCATAAATAAATCATAGTTTACTAGAAACATGAAGATTTGATAAGATAGCAAATAAAACTTTAGAGAAGAATTAATGAGTATTCTGGGAGACTCTATTTAGAAGGCAAAACAGAATAGATTTCAGGAGAGAAGTCACACTGGGGGATATACTGAGTAAAATCTGACCAAAAGGTAAGATGGATCCACAGCCAAGCACAAGAGGTATTTGGTAGTATTTCTTGACGTAGTTTCAGGGGAGAAGGTATGAAAGAGGATACCAGAGTGGCTCCAGAAAGGCAAACATCTGTGTCAGGAATTTAGTGGAGATGAGAAGCAGAACACACCCCTGGGCTTCGGGGAATCTCTAAACATAAAGGAAGGGCAGGCACAATGTGGTTCTTTCACACCACAGTTCCGTGTGCATTTCCTGGTCCTGGACCACTTGCTTTCTGACTTTCTCCTGCCATTTAGATAGTCTGTCTTCTCCCTTACATTTGCTCTTCAGCATCTGGCTGTTAAGAAGATGTCTCTCAATTCTATCACTGTCATTTAGATTTTCAATTCCATCTTAGGAGGTGTGGCGTCCTTTTCCTGGTCCTAATGCATTCACTGTTCAAATCATAGATAACACGACTAAACACTTCCCAAGTTGATCACCTCTTCTACTTTCTTTTCAGTTACTAAATAAACTATTATGACGTTCAGATAAGCATTTACTAGTCTAGAGTCTCTTCAGTTCCCAGTTGTGGGTCCATGGTGCCTATCTATATCACCTGTGGAATGTGAATTTTCATAGCAGATGAGGCATATATGGCATATGAGATATATAGCCAGGCAGCTATATATATATTTTTTAAAGAGCTCAAGGGAATTTAGATGCAGAGTCAGGTTGGAAGTCATCGAGTTCTAAATATTATCATGCTGATTTACAAGATGTCACAAATAAATTAATGAAAGTCTTGTTAGAGTAATGGTGGTACTTCACAGAATTCTTGGAAAATAAAAAAGATACAAGATCTGTCTGTGAAAATAAGAGATGCATTACCCTAATTCCTTAAATATACAAACAGATCTTTGGCAGGGCTTCTATAGCAAAGTGAAGGGGCACTAGGAGAAAGGCAATTTCTAAGGCGCCCAAGGCTCAAACTCCCCAGGGAACTCGGGAGACATTAATGCATATTAGCTTAGTTATCGCCACACCTCTTGACAATTTCTGCGAATGGGCCTCATACCTTCTTTGTTTTCCCTTCCTTTAAAAAAAAAGAAGAAATAAAATCCACAATTTTCAGTTTTATCTTCTACAAGTTCTTAAGAGTTCATATAAAATGTGTCATGATTATTTTAAGATTATAGACGCACAATGCCTTAAATCAGATCTCATGCAGATTCAGACTGATCAAGGAACTACGGCTTTTCTCCAAAGACTTATCTTAACCTTTTTTTTTTTTAAAAGACAAGGTCTTACTATGCAACCTTGGCTAGCCTAAATTCACTATGTAGACTAGGCTGGCCTTGAACTCACAGAGATATCTGCCTGTCTCTGCCTCCAGAGTGTCAGGATCAAAGGTGTCTATCACCATTCACAGCCTACTTTGATATTCCTATCTTAGCTACCTATTTACACAATTTTCAGAAAGAGTTATAAGGGTGTTGTTATAATTTTGTTTTGCTTAAACAGCATGGTCCATTAGCAATATAAATAAAAGTGAACAAATCTAAAATACTAATTAATAAAAAAATTATAGAGCAGAAACTTCATCTTCATTAAATACATTGTTAGAATGAAATTAAGAAGTGCTATTACCAGAAATCAGAGGTTGCTGGATGAGATACAATAGGAAAAGCTCCCCAACTACTACCCAGTATTCTTAATCAAGGATGGAGACCCAATGCCAACAGGACTTCAGTTTCATTTAGACTGTGGCACTGACTGTCAGTCAGTATACAACACCAGAATTGGGAAAATATGTCAGTATGCCACACTGACACAGATAGCCAAACCCAAACCTGAGAAATTGCAGGACATTAGACCTGCTTTCTTAGTAAATACATAAGGAAAAAAAAGAAAACTGGAAGAGGGATGGATATTAGAGAGGTTCATTTATTGCAAAGAGACACATCCAACTATACGGATAAATGGCTCAACTTTATTTGCATCTGGATTTCAATAATCCAACTCTGAAAGGATTGAGACATTCAGTAATCTGAAGATGGATGAGAGAGTAAAATTACAAACTTTGTGGGCTGTTTCATTTGCAGAAGGTTTTTCACATAGCATAGGCTGGCCTCAAGCTCCTTATGCAGCTGAAGTTGGCCTTGAACTCCCAACCCTCCTCCCACCACCTTCCAAGAGTGGGATTACAGGCATGCAGCACTGCACCCAGCTCAACTTCCTTTTGTAAAATTAGCACTTTGATCATTTTTGTTTGTTTTTTTAGAGCTATTTATGTTGAGTCATTTAGATATGAAAAATTATTCTAAGTCTTATATTAAAACAATCTCAAGGAGGGGAGGGAAAAGTAGAGGGGGTTATAAATGAAACGGAATTGTCTATATGAGAAAAAATGATTTAGATAGTAACTGGGGGTTTATTATATGATTCTTTTTTGTATACGACTGAAATTTTTGATAGGTTTAACAAATGAAAGAGGGTTTTAAATAACATCATGTGTTGAAAATATTCAAGGACTAAAGATGGTGTGTTTCTTCTAAGTATTTGTGTTCATAAAGCCCTCTCATTCAAAGTTTCAGAATATAAATCATGATTGAAACTTGCTTCTATGGGTAATTTTCTAAGACTGAAAATAGTATTTAGCAAGGAATGCACATGTATCTTTTACTCTATTGCAATTTTTTTTCTAAGTAGATAACAATAATCCCAAAGAAACATAAAAATGCTCTGAGAGGTAATTAAAAAGCTCCCACCTTCCATAAAGCCTCCAGTGAGGAAGCTACTGCGGGATAAGAATGGGACTTCAGCTTAGGTAAGTCTTCCAGAACTCATTCAGCTTCACCTGCAAATATTGACACCCAGGAGACTCATTAGTCACACCTGATACCTATGGGTAACTAATGCACATTTCTGCACAGGAAGACCCTGACTATAGCAAGGATCTCTTTCTCTGCACTGATTTGGCAAAAACAGAATAATCCAAATCAACAAACTTACAGAAGTTTTCATATAAGACCCTATAGGAACAGTTTTTTGTAAGACCAACAGCACTTTTCAAACTATTAAAACATTACTTGTTTATAACAATTTAAAATTACATTTTCAATGACCAGGTTAAAATAGACACTTTCTCTCTGTCTCTCTGTCTCTCTGTCTCTCTGTCTCTCTCTCTCTCTCTCTCTCTCTTTCTCACACGCACGCGCGCGCGCGCGTGTGTGTGAGAAAGAGAGAGAGAGAGATTTATGTATGCTATGTATGCTACATGTGCATACTCATGCACCAAAATAAAAACATTAAAAGGAAATGAATAACAAAGAGTTACTTAGGGGAATTAAACACACACACACACACAGAGAGAGAGAGAGAGAGAGAGAGAGAGAGAGAGAGAGAGAGAGAGAGAGAGAGAGAGAGAGAGAGTGAGTCTGTGGCCAGTGAGATGACTCATGAGGTAAAGAGGCTTAGTAATAAGGCTAGCAACCTGAGTTCAATTCTTGTAACCCACCTAGTGGAAGAAGAAAATTGACTCCTCTACAGGAGCTCCTGGCAGACACTCATCAACGTGTGTGCAAGTAGATGTGGCAGACAGAGAAGGACATCAGGTGTCCTACTCTATCACTCTCCCCCTTATTCCCCTGACACAGATCTCCCATTGGACCTGCAGCTGGGCTGGTAACCTACAAGCCTCAGTGATCCTACTGTCTTTGTCTCAAAGGAGACTTGGGTATTCAGATCCAACTCAGGTCCTCATGTTTACGGAGAGTCACCTCTCCAGACCCCAAACAGACTCTTGAGCTAACAGAAAACTGCAGTCTGACCCTGCTAGGAGGGAAAAAAGTCTTAAAAGAATGGAAAGAGTCTGTAAGAAGGCTCCGGCAGGTAAAGGCACTTGTTCATACACACCCCCCACCCCCGCTTCTGTGTGTGTTTTTTTCAAGCCTCTTTAAATGAATGGGAAGTTGATTTTATGGTAATTCTGTAATACAACCATGAATAAGTCAGTGTAATACTGGCAGGGTAGCTGCAAAGAAATCTAGACCAGAGTCCAGAAGCAAGCACATACATTTACTATCAATCGCTTTTCAATAAAGCAGTCAAGAATTAAATGAAGTTAGAATCATCTCTGTAAAAAGTGGTACTAAGATATCTGCATATCCATCTGCCAAAGGATGATGTATTGTTGGTTTTCTTCTTTCTCTGTGGGGGCCTGCCACCCAGCTCCCAAATAAATACATGGTCACTTATTCTTATTTATGAATGCCTGGCCTTAGCTTGGCTTATTTCTAGCCAGCTTTTCTAACTTAAATTACCCTGTTTCTCTTTAGCTACGTTTTTGCCTCTGGGCCTTTTATCTTTCTTTATTCTTTATATCTTTCTTTCCTTCTTACTCCATGGCTGGCTGTGTGGCTGGGTAACTGGTCTCTGGGGTCCTCCTCTCCTTTTCTCACTCCTCACTCTCTTCCCTAGATTTCTCCTCCTACTTATATTCTCAGCCTGGCAGCCCCGCCTATCCTTTCTCCTGCCTAGCTAATGGCTGGTTCAGCTCTTTATTAGATCAATCAGGTGTTTTAGGCAGGCAAAGTAACACAGCTTTACAGAGTTAAACAAATGCAACATAAAAGAATGCAACACATCTTTGCATCATTAAATGCATAAATGCAAATACTCTACAGCATAAATGAATGTAAAACATTCCACAACAATGTTAAATCCACCACTTCATACAAAATTCAGAATTAACTAAAGAGCTAAAAGACCCATTTACAAAAGGTAAACCTATAAAACAATTAGGAAAAAATAAAACTTTGTGACCTAGAACTATATAATATTCTTAGATATGAAGTCCACAGCCTGATAAAGAGAGAGTAACGTGAATGTAACCAAAGTTCAAAACTATGAAGAGAGAAGACAACTCAAAGAGACAAGGTTTCACATCATCTAAAAATGAGGGGAATATGGAAAGGTTTCCTTATAAGAGGATGATTTATAAAGTACACTTTGATTAAAATATATTTTATGAATGAAAGGGTAAATTCATACAATTACCTCCAAGGGAAGCTCCGAGCTTTTACTTCCAAACAGATGCTAAAGAGAAAGATTTGCTAACTATTTCAAAAATGTTTTCTATTTAAGAGAAACGTTTACAAGTCAATCTTGTAAATAATGAGAATGTTGTTCTCCCCAAGGGAGTTTTTCTACTTCAGTGTTTCTAAGAATACACAGGGTTAAAACCATGTAAAACAGATTTTCTCACAGTTGGGGAGAGCAAAACACCACAAATAGGAAACCAAACAGCTAGAGGGTCAAGACACTAGACTTCCAGGTCAGACTTCTGGTTGCAATTAAGCAAAATTCCTGCAAATATTTGTAAGGAAATAATATTTTGGGTGTCCACTTTCAAGGCTTACAACTTTAATTTTCTTTAGTAGTAACTTATATGGCAGATTCTACACATACATAAACATATTCATTGAATACAGAAACATAATTCATATATTTACTTGAACACACATTACCTATGACCGTAGGAACGTAATTTGATTGATCTTAGCTTAAAACTTAAAACATCTCTTCTAAGTAATCACCCGCTCCCTACCCATTTTGAGACAAGGTCTCATGTATCCTAGGCTGGTCTTGAACTCACTATGTAGCTAAGGATGACCTTGCATTTATCTTCCTATCTCCATCTCCTAAGTGCTAGGAAGATAAGCACATACCATCACACCTGGTATATGTAGCAGTGAGGACTGAGTCCAGGGCTTTCTTTATGCTAGACAAGTACTCTACCAGCTGAGCTATAGGCCGGTCCAGGAATTCACTTTTTCATGCTTGAGATTATGTTAAGTGTTTTTGCTGGTGTTCTTTGTTATTTTTCAATAACAATGTAGACAGAACTTTTCTAAGGTGGTTCACAAAATTAGACCAACTTTCCACCAGGTTATGGTTTATAATAAAATAGTTTTAAGAACTGGAAACTGATAGAAGTTCTGGCACTCGATGAAAACACAGTGGCAGAACAGCAAATGGGTTATTCTCATCTGCCGTGTAAAAGGAAAGAGTCACAGACCTTGCATCTAGTTGTCAGCATTAGAAATGGTGACATTTCTAGTTAATGATGGCTGTCACATGGCTACACATGCAGCTCAGTGGTACAGTACATGCCCAGCCTGTGTAAAGTACTAGTTGATCCTCAGCATGCCTAGACAGCCCTATCAAAATTAGAAATACAACAAAAAAAGGTCCCTAAATGAAAAGTTTTTTGTTTGGGGGTTTTGGTCCCATTTCTATGTCAATTTAAGAGCTGGAACCTTGCTCTTCCACTACGCTTGCTCACAATTTTAGCAGATATGAGTGCTAACCAGTTCAACTGACTCCTACGAGTGGCATGGCTTTGGAAAATCTAGTAATAAATCATTGGTCTGCATGGAGCTGGTAAAGGGCAGGCCTCTCAGCCAACTGTACAACTCCTCTGTAAACATTCTTAGAAACCAGTGTTTGACAAAAAAGAGCCTTGTAGCATCTAAGACTCATGGATGCTTTGGTAGAGTCACTGTGGATTTTCTAGTTCCAAGACATGTAGCAATTTAAGAGCAAAATTTCCAGTTATGTAAGTGATCAGATTTAAGCAGACACAAAAGTAACACGGGACTCATCACAAGAGCTCCAGCAAAAGTAACGCTGGACTTGAATCACTACAAACATCCCAGCAGGATTGGCACCACAACTTGAAACTCAGCAAAAGCAACATCAACTTTGTTTCAAAAAGTGTCTGTGATGCTCAGCCTGTGAGTCCAGGAAGGAAGGGCTGTGGGAGGGACAGCAGCAGTCCAGTCACTGGCCAGTGAGGTCATTCTAATAAAGTCTACACTGACAGCCATAGCACTGTCTCAAGTGGGACAATAAAGCATTCCACGTGTTGAAAAGAATACTGTTTTGTTCAGAGAATTTTCTTTGAGCATTTTTGTATTTTATTTTGTATAAAATGAAGTCAACAAAGGATAAGGCATCTGCAA
The DNA here is from genome assembly GCF_049852395.1 of Peromyscus maniculatus bairdii. Classification (NCBI taxonomy): domain Eukaryota; kingdom Metazoa; phylum Chordata; class Mammalia; order Rodentia; family Cricetidae; genus Peromyscus; species Peromyscus maniculatus. The sequence goes on along the minus strand of NC_134855.1, from coordinate 115,300,122 downwards.
CTCTGCACTATCCCTCCCTATCAGGTGACTATAACAGGTGGGACTATTACTCTTCTGAGTTTCGTTTGCTTTCCATACATTATAGTAAGTGGTGAACACCATGTCCCCTGCCTTGAGAAGGCAAAGCATCTTGAGCTGTCAATGCTGCTTTAGCATGCTTTTAGTAAAATGTCTGAAACTTCAAGTTCTATAAATTGCCCATTCTTGGAAGAATAACCCTGCTGATGCTGCAGTAACATTCACGAGAGGGGTTATGGGCACTTACTTTCATTACTGTCCTTTTAAGTTTTTTTGTGTGTGGATGAAAGCTTAGAAAATGTTTTGATTGAGTACATTATAGGGAAAAATGTAAATAATAACCAAAGCTATTTAAACACATGTATAAAAAGAAAACATATGCTTCTATTATGTTCTATGACAGACTAGGGAAATTCATTTCAATCCTGAAGTGGCTGTGGACAGAAAAAACAATGTGTAAAAGTTGAGAATATTTAACAGAGCAGGTAACTGAAAATGTGCTGTTCTGGTTTATTATTCAGAAAACCACACAAGTGACCATTTCCTCCTTTTTCAGTCCTTCCTTGCTCATGAGAATCAGAAACTGCCTACACTCCCTCTGTCTGTGACTGAAGTGCACTTCCATTCCTGTTCTGGGTGTGCACTCAGAGCTCCACTGTGGGGGCTGAATCTCACAAGAATTGATGATAAAAATCATATCTATCAAAGTCCTGTGTTTGTTGAGATGTAGCAGTTGCTGGATGTATGATGTATAGTCTTTTTTAAAAATTGCTTTTAAAATCAAAGAGAAGCAGCAGCTGAAGGGAGGCATATAGGCAGTGTGCTACAGCACGTTTGCAGTCTTTCCTGAAAGTGCCAGGGTTATGTTGAGGAAGGGCTGGGCTCAGGGGAAACGGCTTTCACTTCCAAAATTTATTTTAATTAGGAAAAGGCTCTGTTTTCAATAGGCTGGGAAAATAAATACAAAACAAAATGCCACATACACATCTTCACTCACAGGGACTTCAGGGAGTAGAGCTCACCACAAGCCTGAGTCTGAACAGCAAGGAGAAAGCTTTCCTTGGCAGGGTCTTGTGTTGCATCAGGCACTGGGGAAGGGAGGGGAACATTTCTCAGACAGAGGGAAGAATAGGAAGAACTTGCTTGTTTTGGCCATTCTTGTCTTTTCTTCTCTTGTGTGAACACCCATTGACTCTAACACAGTAGTGATGTGCCCCAGCACCAAAGGCTATAAAGAAGGTAGGTGGAGAGGAGGAAGCCTGAGTCCTCCTGCCTTGGCCACTCACATACCATACCTGGGAGGATGCCACAAAAGGATGAGCAGATGGGTGTGCATTTTGGCTACAGAGTTAAGCTAAGATTTTTAGAGGAATATTCAACTAAGAACAGTCATGGAAAAAAACTTCGGCAGGCAGAAACCACAGTACCCAGGGAAATTTAATTTGTCTTATGACATTTTCTAAAGGGCTGGGTTTCTTAGATGTTAACTGAAAGAAAAGGTTATATAGAATAGAGTAATACGCAGTTAAAAAAAAACTCTTACTGCTCCACAAGCATAAATGGACTGCTGTCTATATAGACAAATTATTGCACCAAGTACTCTGAACTAGAAGATGAGCTATTGGGGGGGGGGGTCCTATCTTCCTGTCTCAAGACCAGAGACAGGAGATACAAAGTTCAAAACAAAGATTCACATATGGTAATTCAAGCAGAACACTGCTCCTAGGCCTGGGTGATTTATAAAGAACTGTGCTTTAATAACAACAAGATATTTTGATGTAAAGAAAGCATAAGTGCATACCACACTCCTTAAGGGAGTCACAAGACAGTCAGACATTAATGGCTGTACTTCACACAGCCACTGACATTTCATAGTTCCACGACCTTTGGACAAGTTACACAACTCCAAGCCTGGTTCTTAGCTTCAGAGGAAGGGTTAGGAATGATGGCTGTGGGCTGCAGTCACAGCCAAGCAGTAGAGCACTTGTGCAGTTGTAGAAAGCTTGAGTTTAATCCCCACCAATGGGGAAGAAAAGTGGCAAGAAATGCCTGTGTCCAGGGCTTGCCTTGGGTGTGTGTCAGATAGCTGTGCTAGTATCTGATGGGCTGACATTCAGTAATAGGCACTGACAGATGCTAAAGGACCGCCAGAGGGGATGGGTTAGAGGAAAGCATTTTCTGTCCCTTTGTACTGGGTGATTCCCATGTCCTGTAATCTTATACTTGGACAGGATGTGGTTCTGGAAAATGAAAGGCTACTTAATGATTTGTAACTCACAGGCCACCTCCACCTCTGCAGCAGTGGAAGCAGACCAGAAGCATCGTCAAGAAACAAGTGACCAACAAGTAGCCACAACTCTTCTATTTTTTTCCAACACTGTACTCCTCCTCAGTGTCTGATGGTACCACGACCCTGTGCTGGAATATTGAAAGTTTTCCTAGAGAAGTAGAAGCAACATGTATAAAAGCTGAGAGGTGAGAGAGCATTGTATTCTGGGACTACAGATTAATCAAGATAGAAGGACAAATTGAAGAATAGTCTGGGGAGCTCTCCAGGTATGCTGATCAAGGCCACTGGGGCACTTCCTTCTTGGGGAATAAGAACTTCCTGTAAGCTCTGTGTCTCATAGATCTCCCTGGGACCTTCCAAAGTCTACAGGACTAAGCGATTGGCTTACTCAGCATTCTTCTTAACAGTCAGATTTTATATTTACTTAACTTGGGATGGAAATGTTTGCCATCTCCATACCCAGAAGGTCACTCTCATGACTGTCCAATTAAAAAAGACAATTAAGAGAACTGGGCTCTTCTACCAGAACTCAGCTATAAGGTTCACTGAGTCAGACCCAGCCAAGCATAGCTTGCTAAAGGATGCTAAGAGAATGGCAATCTATGTGCCTGAAGATTTGCCTAAGAATGGTACCTCCTACCAAATGGTTTCCCCTATTCTCTCAGAATCCTCTGTAAAATAGTGACTGGCCAGTGTGGGAAGAGCACTGCCATAAAGTCCCTGAATGGACAGCCTCCTTTAGGGTTAGAGACAACCTCAGAGCATCAAGAGCTGGAAGGACTAATGATTAGAACAGATGGTGTCTGTGAACCACTAAAGCCCGAAAGTAGGAAGTCATGTGGTGACTAGATGGCTAAAAATACTGAGGCAATTAAAGGCCATAACTGAATAAGTCACTTAGTCAAAATGAGACAATGGATTGATAAAAGTCAATGGTCTTAAGTAAACAAACAATACTCAAATGTAGCTGGCCTTACATAACGATTAGGAGGTTTACTGAAAATTTAGTTAGAATGCAAAGCATAGTCCAGAACCTGATGGCATTGGGAAAAGCTTGTAAGCAATGGGATGCAGGTATACTCTGACCAGCAGAGCAATGTGTATTGCCCTGGCAGCAGAGGTGTGGAAGAATTAGAAGGTAGATCTGGAGGTGATGGTAGTAAGTCAGTGACTGGTTATGAGAAGAGAAGAAAAGAAAGAATGGAAGGAAAAAAGGAAGGAAGGAAGGAAGGAAGGAAGGGAGGGAGGGAGGGAGGGAGGGAGGGAGGGAGGGAGGGAGGGAGGGAGGGAAGGAGTGAAAAGAGGGAGGGAAGGAGGGAGAGGAGGGAGAGAGGGAGGGAGGGAGGGAAGAAGGGAGGGAGGGAGGGGAGACAATCCAATAGAAGGCCAAACTGTAAGCATACAGTTCAGTCAATGAACACATAAAAACATGAATGAAAATAAAAGAGCACAATTCTCCTGTTTGAGTTTTAGGCTGCTAGTCTGGCAAAGATTGAAGATGCTGGTAACACCCAATTCTTGTCAAGACTAGAGGAAAATGCTGAGGTGAAGCTAGTGGGAGTTGATGGTGACATCTTTTTGAAAACTTCCTCATGTCACTAACTTATACTGATCCTATTGAAATGGCTTTTCAGATGACTTACAAAGGATGAAGCTAATATCTATGTTATGTGGCTCACTGACTTTGTGAATAATCTTTGTGCTTTTTTTTTTTTAAATAAAATTAAGGAAATGGCCTCGGAGGAGCTTACACAGTTGTTGTAAAGAACACTCACAGAGCATGAATAATATTAATCTTATTAGAGCAATGAGCAAGGTTATGAGTTTGGAGACTTTAGCTTACTCAGGATTACATATTTAGTTCACATACCATGCTGAGGCATGTTACCCTGATATGTATCAGGAAATGGAAAAAAAGAAACTAGCCCACGGTGAACCTGTCAACTGAGAAGAGTGATCTGGTGGGTGAGAGAAGTGTGTAGCATTCATACCTTGGAAACAGCCTGTGAGGAGAGCAAGCACTCAAAAGACAATTCTCTGCAGCATGGCAATCTGGAAAGGAGCTCTAGGGGTGCCAGTCAGCCTTTCCCTCACAGGAAGGGAGAAGGCAGGTAAGCAGACTACAGCACAGTTAAGATACAGTATGGTGCAGGATATGTAAGTAGTAAATTCCAAATAACATGTGGTCAGAGAAGGGGGAAATGAGAAAACTGGTGAAAAACATCAAATTTGAGATGGGATTTCCTTTGTCAGTGGAGAAGCTATTAAAAGCGAAGACACAGAGTTAGAAATAAAGCAGGTTTGCAGAAAATGAGGAAGGCCAGGTAAGACACAGCAATTCTTAACCTTGTTGCCATGACAAGCAAGATATAAGGTACCGGTAAGCCATGAGCCACATGGTAACTTATAGATTAATAAAAATGGGTTAATTTAAGATAGAAGAAGTAGATAACAAGAAGCCTGCCATGGCCATACAGTTTATAAGTAATATAAGTGTCTGAGTGATTATTTTATACGTGGGTTGTAGGACTGCAGGGGCTTGGTGGGACCTGGAGAGAAGCTCTCCAGCTAGAAATGGCGCCCAACGTGGGGCAAGAGTTTCCACCTAAAACCTGAGAAAAAAGATTCTAAAATGGAGCTAAAAATAGTTCCTAGTTGTCTCTCTCAAGTTAGCAGCAGCCTGCATGTTTGAGCTACTATGGTGGATTCCTGGCATGTGCACTCGACCTGCAGTATGGTGGGAATGAGGCCTCTACAAGTGGCACATTATGCTGCCTGGTGGATTTAGCCTTTGCTGGTACAAAACAAAAACCAAAAAAAAAAAAAAAAAAAAAAAAAAGAGGTTTCTGGGCTACCAGCTGCTTTGATAGAATCATAGACCCACTATTTCTGAGAGTTGATGGCTTCCAGAGCTGGCAGAAAACGTACCACCGCCATGTTGGGAAGCTGAAGTGGGCGGAGCCAGCAGCCACAGCGCTGTTTCAGTCTTAGAATGCTGCAGTTTAAAACAATAGGTTCACAATAAGACTGATTCAGATGTAATAGTTTACAATGTATGTAAAAATGTACATAGGCTTGAAAGAGAGAGAAAAAGGAATATATGAAGTTATATAAACAAATGATAGTTTTTAAAAGTAAAGTCTTTAAAGAGACAGTAAAGGTAATATAAAAAATAAGCCACATAAAGATGGCTATCACACAGAAAATCTGGAATATGTTCTCTTTGATATTCATAACTGAAGAAAAACATCTGATTGTAAAAGCAGTTGAGTTATGCCAAAATGTATATTTTAAAGGTACCTTGACTTCAAAATTTGGATGTAAGGATATGTTGCTTTTAAAGGAGGCTCTGCTTTTGTTTCTACAGAAAGCCAGAGGTTATTGATTTGTTCCAGATTAAGATACATCAGGTTTGCCGGGTGGTGGTGGTGCACGCCTTTAATCCCAGCACTCGGGAGGCAGAGGTAGGCGGATCTCTGTGAGTTCGAGGCCAGCCTGGACTACCAAGTGAGTTCCAGGAGAGGCGCAAAGCTACACAGAGAAACCCTGTCTCGAAAAACCAAAAAAAAAAAAAAAAAAAAAAAAAAAGATACATCAGGTTTGACCAGCCAAGACCCCCTGAAAGGTCTCTGATGACACCATAGCCCAGATGATCCAACATCCAGATCAGATTCAAGATAACTGGCTCAGACGATACACCCTCATGGACTACTCCATGATCCTAAAATTTTCTTTGTGTCCCCATAAGATACAGCACACCGCCCCCCGCACCCCCCCCCAGCAGGAAGTAGTGAGAGAAGCTATGCCCAAATTCCCCAATATACCAAGCTGGCTTTAGAGATGGAATTGGCTCATTCCTTCTCTAAACCCAGACATATTGCTTTAAAAAAAAAAAAAAAAAAGAGATTCTTGTGTCCCAAATCAGAAGAGCCCTCTGATATGGTACAGAGAAAAACCAAGATTTTTATTTAAAACTGGTTGATTATAAATGCGATCTCTTTCTAAAAAAGAAAAGGGGATATGATATAGCTATATAGGATATAGAGATGATAGGATATAAGGGTAGATTAATGAATCTACTTTTTTTTGTTTGTTTTTTTGTTTTTTCGAGACAGGGTTTCTCTGTGTAGCTTTGCGCCTTTCCTGGAACTCACTTGGTAGCCCAGGCTGGCCTCGAACTCACAGAGATCCGCCTGCCTCTGCCTCCCAAGTGCTGGGATTAAAGGCGTGCGCCACCACCGCCCGGCAATGAATCTACTTTTAAAGAGCAACAACTTGTGTAAAATGTGTTACATTGATATAGATTTTAGTTTATGTTTAAAATGTTTTACATTGGTATAGATTTTAGTCTATTGATACAAGTTTAAACTTAATTTTGTTATAATATATATATATATATATATATATATATATATATATTTCTATTCTCATTTGAGGTATTATGTTTATGTAACTCATTTAGATTGTAAAGGATAATTAAGAAATACAGATTAATAATGAGTCTTCTATGGTAGTCAAACTTGTAACATGTTAGTTAAGTTTTCTAGGTATACATACGTATATTTCAGATAGATAGGTAATCTTCAAATACTTCAAAGACCCACAGAATATGGCATTTAAAATGTTTTAAAAATTTAGACTTTCTGGACAATGAGACATGTCTGCTCCTGGCAGCACCGATTTACTTCAGAGAAGAGGATGGGCATCAAAGACACTCCATATGGAGTTTATCTTCACCTTGACAAAAATAGCCACTTGGGCAAGAAACTGTTCTTGCTTGGACTGCTTGACTGACTGGACATGCAGGACCCATAGAAAGATGACTACTGAACTTTGCTTGACAAAATGGTCCTTCCGGTTCCTGCTTTGCAGAAGAAACTGCCAGACATTCTACAGGACACTGAAAAAAAATGACCGAGAGACTCTAGCCCTGTGGGCTGAAGACAGGTGCCCCAACTTTACAAAGGAACACTAGGTGACTGTCCAGGCTGCCAGCTGTCTCTGTCTACCCTGCAAGACTCCTGAAAGTTGCTTGCATCCTTCTCCCGTTTCTCAGGTAATATTAGATCCTTCTGAGGTCTTTGATGTAGTTGAAGCTAGATAGTTACAGTTTTCCTTAGTTATGATAAAAGATAAGTTAGATATAAAACCTTAGACTCACAAATATAAGATAGATAGGATATCTTCTTTAATTTTGCCAAATAAACTAGTTATTATAAATAGACTAGATATTATAACTATAATTCTTGCTTGATAATTGTTTTGTTATCTGTAATTTTACTATGTGAAAGTTAAAACCTTCCTTTTAGAAAAAAAAAGAAAAAGGAAAGTGCTGTGGGATGTTCTGTATGTTACATGTGTTGCTTGATTGAGTAATAAATACAACACTGATTGGTCAATAGGAAGGCAGGAAGTATAGGCGGGACAAACAGAAGAGAATTGGGGGAAGTAGAAGGCTGAGGGGGAGAGGCCTGCCAGCCACCACCATGACAAGCAAGATGTAAGGTACCGGTAAGCCACGAGCCATGTGGCAACTTATAGATTAATAGAAATGGGTTAACTTAAGATAAAAGAAGTAGATAACAAGAAGCCTGCCACCGCCATAGAGTTTATAAGCATCTGAGTGATTATTTTATACGTGGGTTGTGGGATTGTGGGGGCTTGGTGGGACCTGGAGAGAAGCTCTCCAGCTACAAAGGAAAACGTGGTACAAGCTGACAGGCAGTTCCTCCAGGGTCTTGGCCTTTATTTTAGAGACCCTGAGAATATCCTGAATGGCTTTCTACAGATCTGTACAAGGTCAGACCTGTGATTTTAAGGGATGGCCTGACTATGTATAAACAGAAGGTGGCACACTGACCACATGACAGGAAGCCAGAGTGGTACCTGCTACAGTTGTCCAGAAGTGGGAATCCAGACTGGCTGATGGCTACAGGGAAAGGGGCTGGCCATGGTGTGAACCTCAACAGATATGCTCAATGGTTTGAATGAGAGAAGAGACAAACATGGGGCTTTTCTAGAAAGTTTCCTTTCAAAGATGAATGTGTGTGTGTGTGTGTGTGTGTGTGTGTGTGTGTGTGTGTGTGTGTGTGTGCATGTGTGTATTATTTCTTCTGGTTATACTATCATTTCACCACACTAAATGCAACATTCATTCCACTAATGGTCACTAAAGGCTGCACAAAGCATACAGGGCCTGGTTTGTGGTTGTGCAACTAGATAAAGTCAAGAGCAGATAACAACAGGAAAATCATTTGCAGGGGACCTAGAGATGGCTCAGGGATTAAAGAGCACTTGTTGTACAAGCATGACCACTGGGGTTTTGATCCCCACAACGCACATAAATGTCACTGGGCACAGCCACTTGCCTATAATTCCTGCCTGGGAAGGTGGGGATGGGGGATCCCCTAGAGCAAGACTAGCTATATCAATGAGGTCCGGGTTCAACTGAGAACTGCCACAATGGATAAGGCAGAGTAGTCAGTGATAATTCCTGACATCATCAACCTGTGCCTCCACATGCATGTGGCACACATGTGTTTGCACACACACACATGTATACACAGACATATACCCACATATTCCAACACACATGCAGACATATGCCAATATTCTTAGAGAGCTCTTATAGGCAGGGTGTGTATTTCTAGTGCATGCTTGTAATTCTAGTATTGGGGGCAGGGTTAAGCAAGGATATCAAGTTTGGGGTTAGCAAGGACTCTGGACAACTCACGTAGACCCTGTTCCAAAAACAAAAAGTAAAAGAAAATGTTATAGCTCATATAGCCCACCAGTAGAACACTTTCAGAGTCTATGTGGCCACAAAACTATAAACATTAAATCCAACTCTGACAAATATGTGTATCACTAGAATGGTAACCATACTCTTCTTTAGAACTAACAGTATCAAATGCAATCCAAATTCCACCAATAAATTAAGATCACCAATGTTTAATGGAATACTGTGCAGTCATCAAAATAGCAATGTGGATCTGGACTAAGTCAAAACAATCTTGAAAAAGACTAACAAATTAAAAGACTAAAGACTAAAGCTTTCTGATTCCAAAACTTACCACAAAGCTATGGTATATCAAGAGGCTGCAGAACTGGTACCAGTGACAGATACAAACAACTAAAGCAGAATAGAAAGCTTAGAAATAAACCAGCATTGATGCTCAAATAATTATTGACAAGATTACCAAACCCATTCAATGTGAAAAGTAATCTTTTAACAAATAATACCAAGAAAACTGGACAACCATGTGAAAATGAGTTTTAACTTTAATTTACATATAAAACTAATTCAAATGGGATCAAGTTACTAAATAAAATGGTTAATTTTTAAAAATTCCATAGAACTTCTATTTTTACAAGAAAAGTTTCACAAGACAGGACTTGGCAATGACTTCCACAGGCATAACATCACAGCATTGGCAACAAAATAAGTGAGTGGCATTCTGGGTTTAGCACATTCAAAACCATCTATATAATAAGGTAAATCATCAAGAGAGGGAAAAGACAAATCACTGAATTTGAGAAAATATTTGTCAAATTCGGTTCAGTCCTTTCCTGACACCATGGAAGAAACTCCTTCTCAGAGCAATTAAGGAACCTAATGCCTCTTGTAATAAACCATACTGCTCGGGGTGTTAGAACAGCTACAGAAGAGAGAACAAAAAATTTGGGAAAAACCATAAAGTGAATTTTTTGGCAAATGTCTATAAATGAACAAAAAACAAAATTAAAATAACAAATAAATGACATAATTGAAGGTCTTGTTGACACAGATGTGGATGTAATAATAATTGCACTAGAATCTTGGCATCCAAATTGGCCTCTTCAGGAGGTAAATGTTCAACTTTTAGGGACTGGAACATTATCTCAAGTGAAACAGAAGGTGAGATGGGTCAAATGTATAGGGCCAGAAGGACAGAGAGGAAATTAAAGCCATATGTGGCTAATATAGCTATGAATCTATGGGGCCGTGATTTGTTAGCACAAAGGAATACCCATAATAACATTCCTCCAAAATCAGAAACAAACCATAAACTAACACGTTTCTGGGAAAAAATTAGAAGTTATTATACAGAACAGTCACCAACCATCTAGATTGCACAAGAACAGGGCATAACAGCTGCTGATCTTTCAAAGACATCAAAATCCCTACCTTTAAAATGATTAACAGAAAAGCCTGTGTGGGTTCAGCAATGGCCTTTTACAAAAGAAAAACTACAGGCCTTAGAACAGCTGGTATAAGAGCAGTAAAATGCTCAGCATATTGAAGAATCAACCAGCTCTTGGAATTCTCCTGTATTTGTTATTAAAAAAGGAATCTGGTGAGTAGAGAATAGAACAAGCCACTAGATTAAACATAGATGCCAGGCAGTGGTGGTATATACCTTTAATCCTAGCACTCAGGAGGCAGAGATCTATTTAGATCTCTGAATTCAAAGCTACCCTGGACTACATGAGATTGATTCAGTCTAGCAGAGAAACAGCCAGGCAATGGTGGCACACACCTTTAATACCAGTACTTGGGAGTCACATGCCTTTAATCCCAGCACTTGAGATCTCACACCTTTAATCCCAGTATTTGGGAAGCACACACACCATTAATCCCAGCACTAGAAAGGAAGTGATGGCTGGGTAGACAAAGGTATATAAAGCATGAGGAGACAGGAATTGAAGGCTTTGCAGGCTGAGGAGTCCTAGAGGTAAGACGTGTCAGTGGCTTGTTTCTTTGTCTCTGATCTTTCAGCATTTACCCCAAAATCTGGCTCCAGGTTTTTTTTTTTTTTTTAATTAAAAGATCATTTAAAATTTGAGCGACATGTTTGTCAATTATACAGTCAATAAGGAATTTATATGCATAATATATAAAGCCCTCCAAAAACAACCTTCCCTCAAAAAACTCCCAGTTAAAAATGGACTAGGCATATAGACATTTCTCCAAAGAAGATATATGAACAGCCAATGAATACATGAAAAGATGGCTGGCATCATTAATCACTAGGAAAATGGCAAAACAACAACAGCAACTACAAAACAAACCATAATTACAGATTGTTTCACATATATTAAGATGGCTATTATCAAAATATCAGGAAATACGGGTTGGCAAAGATGCAGACAAAACAAAACCCTCGTGCTGGTGAGGATGTAAAATGATGCAGTCATGGTGACAAAACATGTTAGTCTCTCAAAAACAAAAATCAAAAGAATTACCATGATCCAGAAATTTCTAAACATATATTCCAAAGAGCCAAAATCTTGAAAAGATAATTTGTATATCAGTGTTTGCAGCAACATTGTTCATAACAGCCAAAACATGGAAACAATCCACCAGTAGATGAATGAGCAGGCCATGTGACATATACTGGAAGATTACAAAATATGTGAAATTCTTATAAATGTCACTATAAGAATGCTAAAAATGTAACTGTAAAGGAAATAAGCCAGACAATAAAATGACAAATATTACATGACTCTACTCATATGAGGTACTGACAGTAGTAAGAACAGGGCCAGAAAGCAAGACTTCTGTTACAGGGGCACAGGCTGGAGGATAAGGACACATTATTCATGGCTAAAGTTCCAGATGGGACAAAGAAAAACTTCTGGAGATTGGTAAGGTAGTAACTGTATAAAAATGTGAGCATATTTATGCTGCCAAAAGTATACACTTGAAAGTTGTTAAATAGTAAATTTTATCTGCACTTTACAACAACAGTTTTTTATGGTGATATATGAAATTATTTTTACAATATATTAGGTGGGGAAAGGTTACAGAATTTTGTACGCAATAAGATCATTTTGTCTGTTTAAAAATCAACACAAACCTGAGGACATATTCTTGTCATCTTAGGACCAGAACTGTCTGTAAGAGAAGCTGGGTATTGAGTACTCAGTCTCAGCAGTCAGGGCTGGGATGGAAGGGAAAGGCTGGCTGGAGTACAGATCAAACCACCTACTATAAAAGCTGCACCAGAGACAGGAATCTTAGAATCCAGCTCCATTCTTTTTCCTGTTGCACCAGATAAAATGTGAGACAGGCCAGGTCTACTTAGGTATAATGTATACAAAAACCTATGGTTTTTCTCTGAATTTATAACAATACTGAGTGGCAATTCAGAGAGTGTCGTCTAAAGCCAGTTCTCAACCTTTGTAATTTCGTTAATACAGTTCTTCATGTTGTAGTGAACCCTCCCCCAACATAAAATTATCTTGTTGCTACTTTATAACAGTAATTTTGCTACTATTATGAATTGTAATTTAAATATCTGATATGTGACCCCTGTGAGGTCACAACCCATAGGTTAAAAGCCGCTGGAAAGCAACATTGCTTGGTTTAAAAATATCATTCTCTAAGCCTTTCACTTTGGGTAACAAAAGCTACTTGCTTATTTATCATCTACATAAGGTGAGCACTCTGGATCAAGGAAGGTTTCAGGAGTACATAATTCAGTATTTTCCCTAAACAGATGTTCTATTAGCATAGTGGGGTTCACCATAGTCTACCCACTGTAGTCTGATAATTACCATGCATTGACTGTATCTGTAACACAGGCTGATATGAAATGCTGATTTTAAGTAAGAAACAAACAAACAAAATAAAATAGAAAAACAAAGCAGAAGACTGGGGGAAAGAATAAACATTGGGGTGGAGGCCACAAGAGCTAGGTCTGGATTTGAGCTCCACCACTTATCTCTCACCAGAGTTCTCGCTCAGCATGTCACTACATCTCTATCACAGGCACCAAGGTAAGAACTGGGGACAGGATGAGGGGAAGGTACTAATAAGCCACAATCTTGATCCTGAGATGACCTTGTACTTGGTCAAGACACTTAATCTATAGACTTTCAGCTTCCTCACCTGCAACTCAAAGACAAATACATCACTGTGTCATCACAGGTAGAATCTCAATGTTGTGCCCTTCAGGTTTTGGAGCTAGTAGTCTGTTTATGAAGGGGCTGCTCTGTGTCCTGTGAATGTAGTGCCATCCCTGGCCTCTACTCACTACAGGCCAGCAGCACCCAATCCCTTGCCAGTAATGACAACCAAAACTCTCTGCACACATTTCCAAGTGTCCCCCAGGAAAAACATTGCTCCTGTTTGAGAACATCTGAAATAGTGACATACTGGAAAACATTTTTAAAAGCATAAGATACTGAATCAATTTATGTCAGTATTAATATAAATCCATTTGTAAGACTATTTGTCAAAAAAAAAACCCCAAAAACAAAAAAGACCTTTAAAATTTTACAGTTTCCTTAAGAATGTTTTATTTGCTATTTTTATATATTTTGCCTACCATTAAAAGCCCTTTAGGGCTTTTTGGTGCATTTTTGTTACTCAAACTCAGTATCTTCATTACAGCATATTTTTTTAATGTATCACTATGCTAACACGACAGAGTCAAATATAATTGCAATCTCTACAAAGCAGAAATTCTATTTTCTTTGTCCAAAATTGCAGTGCTTGTTGCCTACCTTTTAAGGACAAGGGACTGGATCTGGTGAATTCTGCATTTGATGGCCTGTGCTGTTTATACATGCCCACGTACTCCTTAACTCTGGAATCAATGGTTTCTTTTAACAGCAAGCAAACTTCCTAAAGTAAATTTAAAACATTAGACATTTCTAGTTTAATGCAATGCAAAGAAGAAAAGATTATACATGCTGAAAAAGCAAATGCTGGCATTTAGTTAGCTTTTGAACCTAGCTGTGAATGCTGTGCCATCTTCCAGGGTGCAGTGCACGTTAAATGTGCTGCCAAAGAGGGCTCCATGACTGATGTTGGCTCACTTTAGTTCCTCTCTGCCTCAGTTTCACAATTCCAAATGGAAGATCTAAAAGTTTACTTCAAAAGCGGGATGTGACTTCAGGAATGTTTTCATATAAGTATCAGTCCACCACACTATATGGAAAGAAGAGATAAATCACATGGAGCTGTCTACATAGGTTCAGCATGGGGCTTGGGGTACTTACAGAGGCAGAAAGGAGTGTAAGAACATTCCTATAGTCAGTACAGGTGGCTTGGGGACAGGTTACAGCTGCCACTGGCTCTGGCCCCTGTCTCACTGCACTATTGTCCTGCTTGCAGATACAGTGTTACCCGATGTTATTTATACAAGAAAAGCCAGAAACAGTGGAGTGGAACCTTTCATTTTCCAGCATGGTTCAAATTTATTTTTTATATTTTACTGTGGTGTAACCACCATCACTCATTGGTTTCTGGCCTTGGGTTTACAAACACAAGAGAGTCAGCATGTTGGCAAGAGGGTAATGTGATCTGCTTACCATTGTGATTATGCTCTAGACCCAACTACTTTTTAAAATCACATTCATATTCTTCATTCATAAATGATAAAAGTAGCTTCTCGTGTCTGTGGTTATTAGATAGCAGGACCAGGCTTGAATTCAATTTCAGCATGCCATATTATTAATAAATAATATTTAGTATCTAGAGATACTAGTTGGCATGTAATATTTGCAAAGGACAGCAACAAAAAATAACTCAGAAATCCAACCACATAATGTTTATTAATATTCTGTGTAGTGTTTCCTGCATTACCAAGAAAATGCAATTTACCATAGGAAATCAGAAGCTACATATAAAACTGGTAGTTAATGAGTGATAAATCCTAGATCAATTCTCAACAATTCTGCAGCAGATTCAGAGCTGTTCAGGTCACCTCAAACTTGTTCCACTTGTTTCTCGGAGAGCCATCAATCACAGGTTAATCGTTGAGACTCTTCGTAATTACAACATGAACCAGGTTTTTGGCTGCTTGTTCTTTTTTTTTTTTTTTTTTTTTTTTTTTTGCAAATACCCCTTAAACAATATATAAAACCCTTGATTTAACACAAACATAGACATTTCTACATAAAATACAAATGCCAGTCTCCTCTCTCTTGCTTTTTATTTGCAGCTAAAAGATGCAGTGCTTCGTAGAATATAAAGATATCCATTTACAGCTGAATGCTTTGGCACTGCTCACACTACACAAAGGCAGCCTTGCCTCATACTGTTGTTCTAGCAATTAAATAATTTTTGCTTCACATGCAGGGTTCAACTATGACTGAGCTAGAAAATATGTAGAAGACACACAAGGCAACAAGGATTGTTAAAATTTGGTCATAAATACCCTATAAGGCTAGAACTAAAAATAGTATGACAAAAATAGAGCCCATACACATGAAGTTTCTCACTATATTCTAGGCATTCTTTATGGGAATCAGGTTTCAGGAATTAAAAATGGGCAATGTCAGAGTAGACAGATACCTAAGAACTGATGTGCCAGGCTGGGTAAGGCATCTTCTTCAGACCCAGGGCAATGCAGGAGAAGAAAACAGCCAGCACTGTCTGAGAAGTAGATGAAGGACCAAGTAAAAATCCATGAGTGAGAGGGAGACAGGCGCAGCTTCCCTATGCTAACAGAGGCTCGGGTTTGCTTCCTCAAGGTTACAAATGAGACAATTTCAGTTTGTCTCTTTGAGTCCAAAGACAACTTGACCTGGACTCAAATGAAACATATGTTAAATATATGAACCCAGTCCTCTTTTTAATCAAAGTGACTGTTAAAATGCAATCAAACTGGTTGTTTATGAAACCCCAATCATGAGATGATCTAGAGATTAAAAAACAAGAAAGCATTGATCGAACATATGTAAAGTCAACCTTTCTTCAAGTCTCCTTCTGAAGACACGGACATAAATTATCTCTGACTAACTCCAATATCAGTGAACATATATTGCTTAATAGAGGCAGCAAACTATCAGTTTGCTTTGAGAGGAAAGCTCAACTTGGTAGAGTAAGCAGACCTCTTGCATTCACCACTGAAGCAGCTCTCTGTAGGTCCCATCATGCACCTCTGCTAAGTCATGCCTCATTGCTCTGGACTAGGCACTAGTTGGAACAATGCAGCTGGATGTGGCACCTTGACAAGAAATCTACGCTTGTGCTTTCCAGAGGAGGTGGTTCACATTATCTTGGCTCTAGAATATCCCATATCAACCATTCTTGGTCAAAACTGCCTAAGTATCAACGTTAAAGGTCTACAGCTTAAGTCTTCAAGCTGTGAGGGAACATGGGAAAGTTGGGGCCTGAAATGGTGGATCTGAGAACCTTTCAGAAGTCATAGGGTAGATTCCTTGTATGAAATATTACTTACTTTGGTGGAATGAATGTACTAATTTGAATCATATGGACGTATGTTAGTGGCCTAGAATTTGAGATTACAAGATGGAGAATAGAGGACAAAAGTCCTGACCTGTTAAATATAAAGTCTTCAAGAGAACAGTCCATAACTTTGTGTCTTCTTCTTAAAATTAGGTCACTAGGTATCCCTGCAAAATAATGACCACAAAGTACTGGTTGTGTTACCATTTGACTGAGTGGGTGGGTAGGTTAGTTTTAGGGACATGAACAAATGATCACAAACAGCAGGTTCCCCTCTCCTGTTACTCGTCTTATTACTATTCAACATTCCTGCTTAATACAATTTACTTTTCTTTACTCCTCTAAAAGTAATGGCAGCAGATAAACACTAGGAAGGAATGAAGAACAGTATGTTTTGAAGGTTTTTAAATTACATTTACTCATTTACTTGTAGTGTATATGTGTGTAGTTGTGTGGGCACACACATGACACTGTGTACCTGTGGAGGTCAGAGGACAACTTACAGGAGTTAGTTCTCTCCTCCCACCTTGCCTGTCCTGGGAATTGAACTCAGGTCAGCATTGGGTGGCAGACACCTTTACCCATGGAACCATCCAACTGGCCTATTTTGAACTGTTGAACAGGCCTCTGCCTCAGTATCTGTCCCTGATCTCTACAGAAGGAAACAAACAATGATTTCCCACCACAGGAACTCACAGAGAGGGTGTTGAAGCCACGGGAGACTGAGGTCTTATCTGGTCAAACTTATCCGGTCAAATTTGAAGACAGAAGAGGAGGAAGCTCTAGGGGAGGTCAAATATCAGACTCAACCCCTGCAAACCATGGGAGAGAAGCATAGGTGGAGACACGAGGATAATTCTTGACTCTCCTGTAACTTAACTACTAATAACTGGTTTTGAAGATTTTGATTTTGATATATGTGTGTATGCGTATGTGTGTGCTGGGAATTTATCTCAGCTCCCCAGGATGAGTCACTTCTTAAATAAATAGTTAACTATTGACTGGAAAGGCTTACTAATAAAAAATAATTAAATGAAACATTTTATATTTTAGATGCATTAACCATGGTTAAACAAATACTTAGGAATGGCAGAGATTTTTTTTTTTTTAACTCTGGCATGCAATTTAGTAGAAAGGCTAACTGCTCATGTGGCAACAGTAACGCATCAGTTTTAGGCTGACCATCACAACTGAGATCACTGAAAAGCTTAATCAACTGTAGCCAATTTTGGAAGTAAACAGTAAAATAATTACATCTTACTTAAACAATTTTCAATATTTCTAGGCTATGAAGTTCACCCACCAGCTTTTTTTCCCCAAAATTCTCCTAAAATTTCATGTATTAGCAGAGCAAAACTACATACTCCAAACTTGTGTTATTCAATCAATCCATCCATACGAACTATCTGCTTTACTGGCAGATGAGGAAGACTGAAGTTCCTCTTCACTTGTCAAAGGCCCATGACAGTGAAAAGAGGTGAACATGGAAGTCAGGATTAATACAGATGTGGATTAGCCTTGTGTGAATTCCACACCTGTTCCTGGTGCCGCTGGCCTTCTCAGATCAAAATCACTGCCTGCTTGGAGTAGTTTGGTTTCTTTTTCCTCCCTTTCTATTATAGAGAACCATTTTCCCCAAAGTAAAGGGGATTAGAATTTTTGGTATAAATAACAGAGCCTGAGATGAGGATATAGAGATGATGAGGTACCTACCAAACATGTAAAGGCCCTAGATTAAATCCCTAACACCAGATGCACACACACAGAGAACCAAGTCAACAACAGATTAGCATAAGAAACATATGGCTATGTCAGTTTCTCAAAGGCAGAGGTGGACACACATGTATATTTGTTACTAGGTATTGTCTTAATTTTCAGTAGTTAACTATCACTCAACTTTTTAAAGGAAAACATTAATGAAAATGAAACTGAGAAGAGCTGACATTTCTTTCAGCAGGTACAAAAAGAAACTGTTTAAAGAACAAAAATGTTTGTTGTACCTCTTTCTTCTGTTCAGAAAACCAACTGGAATCTTTGTTTGAACGTTGTGGCACTATATGAAGATCCACAAGGACAGCAAAATTTCCACACTGAAAGAGAAGGGGTGAATATTTATTAATGGCAGAATGTATCTGAAGCTCATGCACAGTAGATAACTACAGAGAATCTCACAAACTCCTCACACAAGAAAACAGCAACAAAATCACTCCTGGATAGAATCTCAGCATGGCTACTAACATTCATAAGTTCATATTTATAGTGGAAATGTTAAGAAGAAACATAGGCTTAACTAGGACAGAAATGACAAATAACTGTCTTTAGACTACATCTTGAAAAGGGCTCACCAGAAATCTTAATGGCAGCTGGAAGGCTGCCAAACAGAGAGAGAAGTTGAACACAGCAATCAATACTAGGTAGACTTCAGAAAAGATCAATTATATACAGAGCCAGGGACATCCTTTCTCTGCCATGGAATAATCCTTCTGTACACTGTGAATATGTATTACTCTCATTGGTTAATAAAAAACTGACTTGCTAGTAGCCAGGAAGGAAGTATAGGCAGGACAACCAAACTAAGGATGCTGGGATAAAGAAAGGTGGAGTCAGAGGAGTTGCCAGCAGACTCAGTGAGATGAACATGCTGTACTGAAAAAAGGTACTAAGCTATGCGGCTGAGTGTAGATAAGAAATATGGGTTAATTTAAATGTAAAAGATAGCCAGTAACAAGCCTGAGCTATTGGCCAAGCATTTATAATTAATATAAGTTTTGGTGTGCTTATTTGGTGAGACAGAAACTTCTGCCTACATTTCTCCTCAGTAGTAAAGAATCTATATAAGCTATTGTCTTTTGACAAGAAATTAGGTTGACCAAAGAGCTTGGACTAGAAATAAATACCCATTAAAAACAAGAAGAAAGAAAACCAGAGAATAAAGAAGGTAGACATTGGATGCCAGTTATCAAAACTAAGGAGAGTTTCAAATATGCTGTGAATTTTCAAAGCTTGTTTTCTTAATCTATTGGCTAGCTCATGCAGAACGTTAAGAGAAAAAAATGAAAATATTGTATGTCTGTATGGTACAATAGTGTAGCTAACTGAGTACTCAAAATATGACTACCATGGCTGAAAAGCTGACATTTTAATTTTATTTAAAGTAAATTTGATAGCCCCATGTAGCTAATGTCTCTACACTGGGCAGCAGGTAGATGGATCTCATGAACAGATGTAGCCAGGCTAGAGAGATGGCTTGGTGGGTAAAGTGTCTGCTATGCAAGCATGAGGACCAGCCCTGAGATGTACCTCAAGTCCCAGTGCTGGGAGGGCAGAGACAAGCAGATTCCAGAAAGCTTATTGGCCAGTCAGTCAAACTGAAATGGCAAGCTCCAGGTTCAATAAGAGACCCTGTCTCAAAAAAGAAAGTGAAGATCAATGCAGGAAGATGCTGACCTCTGGCCTCATGTAGGAACTCATGCAGGGGAACCTGTAGGGGTTCGTGCACAAACACATACACAGAGGCAGTAACTTTACAAATCTTCACACCTCATGAGTCATTTCTGAGATTACCAAGATAACAGTAAACAAACACTGTGGAAAGGAAAGAATGTATAACCAAGACCATAGGTTGGGGATGTCCAAAAGACACAGAGATTCAGTCAATAGACCTGTAGGAAAGTCACTTTTATAAATCTCTAAGAAGGCCTTTAATTTTCCTTTTTACACTTTTGTGAAAACATGATGAAAACAGATTTAACAAATGGTGCTAGAGCATCAGGTACAAACACAAAAAGAAAAATGAAACTCAAGTGGCATCTGCCTTACTACCAGACACAAAATTTATTTTGAGATGGATTACAGACTTAAGCATGAAAACCAAACACTATTAATCTCATCATAAGGGCAGGAAAATAATTCTTATGTATGATCTAGAAAATAAAAAACATTGCAGGAAAAATTGTTGATTAAACTTGATATCGTCAAAAGAAGAAATGTCTGTTCATCAGCAATACCACAAGTGGAATGCTATGTGTACTGCAAACTGGATAAAATATACTCAGAAATACGCATGTCTGACATGAAGGATTGGTATACAAAATGTGGAAACAACTTCTATGGGCTGATAGATGTTCTTAAAATCTAAGCTTAAATACATGGATGACTGCACATGAAAAAGTGTTCAACATCACTGTTCACCTGTCAAATTCAGTTCCCAATCAATAGCTACAGCCACAAAATGCATGAGAAGGAAGTACAAAGACCAATAGTACTTGGCACGGAGGAGATGAAGCAGCCACAGCTTACACACTGGTGGGAATGGAACTGGGCTGAACCACTTTGGCAAATGTTGCCAGTTTCCTACAAGTAGTCATGCACTTACTGTCTAGGCCAACAAGGCCGCCCTACAAGTTTACCTGAGCCTGAGAGCTCTGTTTACACTAACCCAAAATGAAGACAGACTCAAGGCTCATCAACAGGAGAATAATCTAGTTGTATTCTGGTCACACAATGGAATAGCATTCACCAAAATGTTGACACAGCCAAAATAGACTCATCTCAAAAACAGAATGAGCTAAAGAGGCCAGACCAATGGATGCTTACAATATGGCTCCATGACAGGAAGTCCTACAACAGTGAGAGCCATGTGTAGTGAAGTGCCAGGGCAGTTCCTGACAGGCATATGAAGAAGCCAAATGCAGTGACAGGAAGATGCTGGGTCCTGAAGGGGATCTTGGTTGTACACCTAATAGCAGTTCTTCTGTTCTCACCTAGTATAAATAATTGACCACTAATAAATAATTTTAAAATGTAAGTATGAGGTCTGAAACTGTGTGTATATTATATGGCCTCCTATGAGACCAGTATACCGTGGCCATCTAAATGCAACTTAGTATGATGCATCCAGAATTTATTTTAATTAAAGAGATCCAAGAGAATATTAGAAAGCCATAAAAAATATCAGTGTATCACATGGTAAAATTGAGAACTGCTTTGTGAAATGTAGGCTGTGTATGAGTTATGATGAAAGGCTAATTTCTTTTTGTGGGCTGCAGTAAAAAAAAAGTTTGAAAACCATATTCAAGTATATTGTTATGCTTAGAATTTCTTCCAAATTGTTGATTACAGATCTAACCTTTAAGGTGTATGCTGCCACCAGGTGGAGGTCATATGCCACAACTATAAGATATTAGCTGGGGGACAGTAACATTTTCTGTGCCATGTATCTCTCTTTAGCCAACTGAAAAATCTGATAAAATGTACTCAGAATGCTTTTTAAATACATAAAATATAATATATGGGATTAAAAAACTGACTATATTGAAGTAAATTTATCAAAATCTTTAAAAGCGGTCCCCAATGTGTGATACAGTAATAATGTGTGCGTGTTTTGCAGGCAATGATTTGTATCACAAACTGATGACCCAGTGATAACAGCACACTGAAGGCAGTGAAGTACATCTCTGGCATTTTCAGATATCTGCAAGAACTCTAACCACACAGAGCTGTGATTTCTAGTGGCCACAAGCACCCCCCCCCCCAAAAACAAAACACTGTATTGTGAATCCTACAGTCATAATAAAAAGAGGCCTGCCTTTATGAGAACTTGGTCAGAATCGAGCTCCAGCTTCCCCATCTAAGTCCAGTGAAGCTCCCAATGAAACACAAGGTTCAGTTTGGAGTTTTCTCACACCCCAGTCTATGCTTGATTATAGATTAATTAAATTTTTCTTTCTTTAAATAAATAAATCCTCAACTCTTTTTTTTTTTTGAGGGGGGAGGCTGGGGGACAGAAGGAGGGAAGAGGGGATCTTTGAATCTTTGATTGGTGTGTAAAATGAATGAAAATTTTTTCTTAATAAAAAAAAATCCTCAACTCTTACACTGGCATTGCAAGAGAGAACTTTCCTAAGTTTCTGGAAGATTCTGTGCTGGAAGGTTCTCCCCGGACAGCTAGCAAGCCTTCGTTCTCTGTGAAAGAAGCTTAGATATCTACACTAATCAGGAGTATTGTGCCTTCTAAAATTCTCTGCTCTCAAAACTCCACTCTTTTCTCTCATGAGTAACCTGAAGGGAACAAAATTGGATTCTGAGCACTGCAGGAGGCACAGCCTCCCTTTCTCCTCAGCCTTAATTAGGAGGTTGTTTCTACTCTCGGAACAAAAACTCTCCAGTTCTCTTCAGGACAGGAAACATATGAACCATTACTTCTTCCACAAGCCAGAGGCAGTCATTAGAAGTGAATCCAAGGGCTATGAGAAATAGCTCCACATCCCATGCACTGGGTTGTGCATACACAGGCCATGGCTCCCTCACTTTCACCCCTCCATTTAGAGGTGGCAGCCCAAACCCAGGGAGACACCCTGACATTGTCTTTCCCTAGTCCTCTTGAATAAGTCCCTCATCTTGTTTTATTTTTTGGATGAGTTCTCAGACAACCCTCCACTCTTGTTCTACTGTCCATATCATCCCCACTTACTACTCCACTCTTGTTCTACTGTCCATATCATCCCCACTACTCCACTCTTGTTCTACTGTCCATATCATCCCCACTTAGACTACTCCACTCTTGTTCTACTGTCCATATCATCCCCACTTAGACTATCAGAATCTTTCTTAGTATTCCTGATGTACCTGCAATATCATCAACAGGGCACTCCTACCCAAGCCTGGTAGTTCGAGCCTTTCACCTGTCCCCACTGCTGTTGTCCACTGCATGGTGGGCTCCTCCAGCACCCTCCAAGCCTACCACGCATAGCTCTAGGAAGCTTTTCTGAACAGTTTAATCTTCCTCCTCTGGATCAGATATATTTTTTAAAGTGTTCATAGACTTCTGCATTAAATGATTGGTCTGTGGAAGAGACATCCCTGCTAGAACATGAGCTCCAGTAGAAATGGGTCCTTAGGCATGTCAATCCTAAAGCCCTTCTGATTAGCATTCTAGCAGCCCATGAACATGCTTCACACTTAGTAGCAGGAAGAAAGAACACATGACCAAACAAATTACCCTGAGTTTTAGGCACATCATCAAGGAAAGGGCTCAAAAGCCCTTTTTAGGAAAAGGCCACTGCTATTGAGCCCAATGCACTGATAAACTAATACCTTCCTCTCTCTTTCTTCTGTAGAGATAATAACTCTCATCACCAATGGCAACAGTTATTTTTTCAAGGATCCTGAGACTACCTGGCCATAAACTCAATGCCAGACAAGCACATTGGTTATTTCACCTACTGCATTCCTAAGAATGTCAGAGATGTAACGCTATGTTGTGCTTTCTCTCTGAGTCTTCTGAGGGAAATCTTGTCTGCTGACTTTACAAAAGTATAACAAAAGTGAAAATGTTAGCATGTCTCACCATGAAAATCAATACAAGCCACAGAGGTAGAAGGGTGTGCACACTGTCTGAGTCCCTCATCAACAGAGGAGTACAGCCAACATAGTACTGCACACCCTCACGGCACCCACCCCCCATGGTGTTCACCCTAGGACCAGAGGCAACAGAGTGAAGACCCTGCCTGGGAGGTGCTGACTCAGTGAATCCCATAGAAGAGCAAGCTGTGGAGAAAAAACCAACCACAGCATTCAGAGAAAGAGGCCCCATTAGTTCGGTCTCCCAATGCAGACACACAACTCAATGTCAGCACATGATACTAATGGCAGGAAGCCCCAGGCTACAGAGGAGCCCTACAAGGGCAGAGGGAATAAAGGGCCTGGCAGGCTGGGAAGCTCTCCAAAGCAGGACAGAGCATGACAAGCAGTAGAAACCAGAGCCAGGCAGATGTGTTTAAACCCAACTGCACAAAGAAGACACAAGGCAAGGCCATCCTAAGGGGACAAGGGGATCTCTTAGGCATCAGTTTTCCTATGTGTGAAATAAGAGGATCCATCAGATCTTCAAAGAGACTTTCACTCTAAGATCCCACCTCCATGGTTGTCTATATACTTGTTCCCACCTGTACACATAATGTACATTCTTCTGCAACTGTCACCATGGAGACACACACAATATGGCAGCTTGTCCTATCATTCCATCATGGCCCATACAAAGACATTACGAAACCCCACATAATATAAAATGCCAATTACATGGCTAGAAATCACCATAGAACTACAGGAAATGTGGCTGGAGATGGCCAAGGGAAAGAGTTCTGCAAACAATATGACCTTCTCTGTGGTATTCCATGACACACCCGGGCAGGATTAAACTCAGTACTGACACAGCACTTCTTCCTGCCTCTGCTCTAAAGCTTACTGCCGTCAGCAAACACCTAACTATATCCATATCTGTCCCACTCAGAGTACTACATGAATATCTACTTTCTGTTACCTGGGGTTATCAATTCCCAGTACTGAGTATGACACATGGCTGGTAAAGAAGGGGATTTGTGAAATTAGGGAGAGCATCACTGGTGAAAATAGCTCACTGGCTTTGTTGCTCTAGGAGAGACCACTTCCCTTTCTTTCTTTTTTTTTTTCCTTAACATAAATCCAGCTACTCTGAACCTGCTAGAAGAGAAAGTAGGAAGTAGTCTTGAAGGCATTGGCATAGGAGATCATTTCCTAAATATAACACCAGTAGCACAGACACCGAGAGAAACAATCAATCAATGGGACCTCTTGAAACTGAGAAGCTTTTGTAGAGCAAAGGATACAGTCAACAAGGCAAATCGACAACCTACAGAATGGGAAAAGATCTTCACCAACCCCACATCTGACAGAGGACTGATAACCAGAATATATAAGGAACTCAAGAAATTAGACATCACAACGACCTACAGTCCAATTAAGAAATGGGCTATAGAACTAAACAGAGAATTCTCAACAGAGAAAACTCAAATGGCTGAAAGACATTTAAGGAATTGCTCAACATCCCTAATCATCAGGGAAATGCAAATCAAAACAACTCTGAGATACTACCTTACGCCTGTCAGAATGGCTAAGATCAAAAACATTGAAGACACCTTATGCTGGAGAGAACTAGGAGAACTCTCCTCCACTGCT
The DNA here is from genome assembly GCF_049852395.1 of Peromyscus maniculatus bairdii. Lineage (NCBI taxonomy): Eukaryota > Metazoa > Chordata > Mammalia > Rodentia > Cricetidae > Peromyscus > Peromyscus maniculatus. Next base: position 115,274,638 of record NC_134855.1, on the reverse strand, counting down.
GGTGGGAATGCAAGCTTGTACAACCACTTTGGAAATCAATATGGCACTTTCTTAGAAAATTGGGAATCAATCTCCCCCAAGATCCAGCTATACCACTCTTGGGCATATACCCAAGAAATGCTCAATCATACCACAAGAGCACTTGCTCAGCTATGTTCATATCAGCATTGTTTGTAATAGCCAAAATCTGGAAACAACCTAGATGCCACTTCCCTTTCTTTATATCCTATCCTCAAAACGAGGCTACAGAATCCAGCTCATACTTTACAAGTGAGACTACCTCACATACTCATGGAAATGGGCAACAATACCCACTGGTTAAAGCCAAGGGGCTACTTTCCCACCTTCAAATCAGTCAGTAGAACAAGATGCAAATCTAGGCTTTGTGAACCAGATCTATCAGAGGGATGTTCTTGGGTCAAGTCAACGGATGGCATAATCTTTCAGTTGAAGTTTTTCTAGTTGAAAGGGATGCAGAGAAGGGAGTGGTAAATATGAGACCAAAGGGAGTTGGGAGAAGAGAGCTGCTTTTTCCTACTTGTTCATTGTAGGGCTTCTAACTACATACAGGTCAGGGGTAAGCAATTTTCCAGTCATTCCAAAATTTACAGTAGATTCCTTACTAAGATTGGGGAAAGATTCCAGAGACAAAGAGCAAATCATAAAGAAATGAAGAAAGATGAGGGGAGAGGCAGAGTAAGTGGATTTGATGATAGCTTCTATAAAGAGAAAAGAGTAAGAGGCTGGTTGACGTCCTTTAGCAAACTGTTCCTGGTCTTCTACTCATGAAAGAGAAAGACTTTTGCTTTTTGGCTAGGGTAATGATAGGGCAACTTACAAACAAGGCTTGGGAAGGGACATACCATGATGATGGAAATGAAGCAGTGCCCACTGAAAGTGGTGTTAGTGAAGGGAAGCCTTAACTAGGACATACGCACATAACTAGAAACTCTATTCATCAGTGTGTACAGAGTGCAGTTAAGAACAGGCTTCCAGTCACTCACTGTTTTAGATCCTTTCCCTAGCAATTTCCAAATGTAATCTGTAGCCCTCTGACCTCAGTCACCTGGCCTGTGGCAGATTCAGAGCATGTATAGCAACAAGGGACACAATGGCCTAGGTGTAGGGCAGGTGATGTCAACCTCTCTCCTCCTCTCCAAAGGTAGTATTTGCTTTAAATTCCAGGACACTTTAGTTAGACTCTATATTATCAATTAAAAAAACCTTTACATATATGTAGTACACAAGTATTTACCTATCTATACTAAGATCTAATAAATGCCTCACAATTCTTTTGTAGCTTTACTCTAGCAACACATTGCTTCTTAGAAGAGCAAACAGATGGCTTATAATCATGCCAGATGGCAAAGTGAAAAATATAAATGCTGCTCTTCCACATTTCTGCTGCAGTGAACATGAAAGAAAAGATAACTACCCAGAAATTACTGTGGACTCCTGAGAGTCTCCGAAGGGCTGCAACGCAGGCACCATCCAGCGTTAGCAGCATGCAAGCTGGTCTGGGACATGACCGGGACCAATGATGGCATATGTACCCTGAAGTAGAGGAGTTTGGAAAACAAGAGTTCAGTCCCCTTATATTTCTATCATAGATCTCTCTCTCCCTCTCCCTGCTTCTGTGTGTGTGCGTGTATGTACATATGTGTATGTGTGTATATATGTATATATGTGTGTGTACATTAGAAAACACTCTTTTATACCCTGATGACAAACTAAAAGTTGGGTTAACTTGAGTAGAAGGAATTTATAAAATATTATTATGAGTCAAAGAAAAACCCTCTAAATATTTCCCTAGTGACCAATACCTAGACTGAAAAGTAATTTTGAATGTAAGGCAGTCTTAGAGGGAGGTTTGGGAATGATACAAATGAAGGTGGAAGGTTGGTAGCACAACTTTCTTACCTCCTTGGGTGGAACCAAGTACTTTAACCAAGAACTTGGGGATTTTCAATGATTTTGAGAAATCCCATTTCTTTGGTTAAATACAAAATAATGTAAAGAATACTCCCACAGCATTGTTCTTTTCTTCTACTTCAAAACAACAAAGAATTTGCCAAATAAAGTTAACTAGCACTTAACCCTATCAAGTTGTCATTTAATTTTTTCTGGGGTGGTAAATCTGTTCGAATACTACTCATACACAAGTGTGTGTGTGTGTGTGTGTGTGTGTGTGTGTGTGTGTGTGTGTGTGTGTGTGTACACATGTGTAGACACATACACGTGCATGCATTTTCAAATGGAGTGCCAAGGTTGGCAGGACAAAGACAAGGTTACACATTACTTATACAGAGAAAACAGATTCTAATTATGTGGCTGCAAACTGAGACACAACCTTAGAATAAAGACTTCCCAAGCACATTGAACACAAGAGGTTTGTACTTTTGCAGGGCTCGGGGTCAACAGAGCTAGAGAGGCCACAAAGAGAAATGTGCCAGGTGCATATGTGTCCTTGTCATACTCTTCCTCTTGGTTATCATTTTGGGGGAAGCTCTGTGTGTGTGTGTATAACCTGAAGGGTACTTATCACCACAGCCTTGTCTTGACCACTGGTTCTCAAAGTACCACATTTTCTGTAGCTAGTCTGAGTTGCAAATATGGCATCTCATGCAGATTGCCAGGATGGGGACGAGACTCTGTGTTTTACCAGACTATAGATGATTCTCATGGCTGCTGTAATTTAAGAAAGTCTGCTGTATGTCCCTATGAATCCCCGAAGACGATTCACAGCAATGTCAGTATGATATAAGAAGGATCTGACAAGCTTTCACCACATAATTCAATAGAAGGTGCTAGTTCACTAAAATAAGCAATTCCAAAACGCCTTTAGACACCACAATTTTGTCAAGATTATAAAAAAAAAAAAATTGCTCCTTTAGTTAGTATGAATTGTTGTCTTTAAAAAGAACAATAAAAACATCTCTGGAGGTCAATTGTGATGTGGAGCCAGGGATAAGAACCACAGATGAATGAAATAATGCTTTGTTGAACATCTAAAAAAATCACGTCTGGTTCACTTCCAAGTTTTGATACTAACATGAAATCAACTAGCACAGTACCATTCTCTGAAGTAGGATGATAAAGATGATGAAAATCAAAAAAGCTGTATCATGGCTTGTTGTTGTTTATTTTTGCTTTTTTAAGGGGCCTACCACCCAACTCCCAAATAAGTCACACATGGAAGCTTATTATGACTTATGAATGCCTGGCCTTTGCTTGGCTTGTTTCTTGCCAAGCTTTTCTTAACTTAAAATTATTCCATCTATCGTTTGCCTCCAGGCTTTTCCTTTTCTATTCCTATATACCTTTAAGTTTCTAACTCTGTGGCTCGCTGTGTAGCTGGTTAGCTGGCCCCTGGGTCTTCCTCCATCTCTCACTCCTTCTTCTTACTTTTTCTCCTCCCAGATTACTCCCTTTATATATTCTCTCTGCCTGCCAGCGCTGCCTATCCTTTCTCCTGCCTTGTTATTGGTCATTCAGTTTTTTATTAGACCATCATGTGTTTTAGGCAAGCACAGTAACACAGGTTCACAGAGATAAAACAAATGCAACATAAATAAAAGTAACATACCTTAAAATAACATTCCCCAATAATGGTTGACAAGTAGCAAGGACTAGTAAGGAAAGAACAGAAATGGAATGAAAGGGGGAGAAAGTCTAACCAGTGAGATTTTACAATAGTGCTTGAGTTCTTTAAAGAGTGGGAGTCCCTAGGCTCATGTGAGTCCATTCTAGGAACAGTGGAGTGGGAGTTGGTATTGTAGTGTACTGAGCACTGGTCACGGCACTGAATTCAGAACTGAGTGGTGACACAACATTGCATGTTTCCAAAGGGACAGAATGAGGCATTTCTTGTAATTCTTCATAGATTATGAGGGGGAATCAAGAAGAAAATTCCTATTATTAAAATCAAACCTCATTTTCTTCCTTGAAGGGTTTCTAAACTGCTATGACTACTAGAAAGTAGGGGGCAAAGCACACAGAAATGCCAGTCAGGAACTGGGCAGTGTCCTGTGTCCTTCACAATACACTACTAAAACAGCATCTATTACCAGTGGCCAAGAGCCCTCATTCAATGGTCCAGCTCTTGGATATTCTGTTACTTTACCTCTCAGTGACACCTAACAAAGTAGTTCACTCACTCTGTCCTCTCTTGATGTATGAGACAGCAGTAGCTCGCTTTCCTCGTTCCCTCCCCCCACTTGCTGCTCTTTCCCAGTGTTCTGTGCTAGCTTGTCCCCATCACACCGACCTTGTAAACAGGGGAGTACTTGACAGTCCAATCGTTGGAGCTCTCCTAGCATCACATACTCTCTCTCACAATTCAAGTTTCAGATATTGGGTAGTTGGACAGTTCAAAAGCTGATAGTATCTAATTTAATATTGTTGTTGTTGTTGTTGTTATTTGTAATAGCTTGGATCTCCTCCAACTCCAGATACATACATCTAGTTGCCAATTAATGACCATGTATTTGCACTTAGATATTGAACAAGCAGTTTAACAGATTTAAAACTACACTGTCTATATTTTACTCTGGAATCTGCTCCCACCAGGTTTAGCTGAGCTTGCTTGGCAAATGACAACTGTCTTCTTCCAGTTGTCCAGGTCAAAAACTTGGGATTTAATTTTGATGTGTCTCCTTTTCTCATTTTCCACATCAAATTTGTTAGCAAACCCTAACAATTCTACATTTTGAAGGGTCTGGATGAGGGTGGGAGCTCAACACATACTGACAAAATTAATCTAAAATGATGCAAAGGGTCTCAGTGAATTAAAAGGAATAAGAACCAGAGCAATGGAACAATTGGGTATGGATTAATAGTCAGTAAACAATCAAAGCCACAAGAGGCAGTAGATACATCCACATCTTACAAGAAATGGGAAGTTTTTCCTTGATTTCAGGCTCACTCTGCCTTTTTTAAAAGCACCTTTATTGACCAATATGGTGGAAGACACTGTGAACTGAACATGCTCATAAAATATGTAAATGATGCTAAGTAGAAATGAATAGTGAATATCTCAGGTAGCAAAAACTAGATCTTGTGAGGTAAGGAATCTTAAAATTGCATCACTGTGACTTGGAGGGATGAGATCAATCTAATTAGTTAATGGTTTTTATAAAAATAGACCTTTGTTACATGCTAAGGACAAATATTTGGCCTCTAGAACTCGAAGAGGCCCAGCAGAGCAGTATTCTTAGTCAAGAGTCAGGCTATAAATGGTAGTAAAATGTGGTGATCAAGGATATTAATTTCCTATTAGGCTACTTTGCCATTAGTAGCCAGAAAAAGTGGCAGGATGGCCCTGGCTTTATGCATTTAGTGACTAATTATTATACATTTTCAAACTGAGAGAAACTGTCATACAGTCAAGCAAGAGTGACCTCAAAGAAGCAGCAATACTTAAAATCATGTCACACAATTGAGTAAGAAAAGAAAAATAACCTCCAAACCAAGAAAATAGTCAGAATAAAATAGTAACACGGCTTTTAAAGGTAGATAAATACTCCTTTTCAGTTCTTTGGGGCCTTAAGGATAGAGAACTAGGCAAAGCAGAACAAACACAAGGAGACAGCTATATGTACCATGTAAGGAAGACTAGTAGACCAGAAGGGCTTTCCAGACAGGAAGTGATCTGCCACAGGAAGTGATCGCACCACCCAACCCAGAAGACCAAACTACTGACCCCAAACCCATAAAATTGGATGACTGAATGAATCACCACACTGGTACTATAGAACACAAGCCTTTTTCCTGTGAGAAATGAGGAAAACCACACAGGGGAGGATAGGCTGACTACCCTGCTGTATTTGTATCAGCCACTTCAAACACCCAGGCATGCACCAGTGGTTACTGGCTTTTATGTTTCTAAAATGTGTCTCTAAAGATGCAGGCTTACTAACCTCAAGAGTCAGAGAATGTATCTTCTGAGGGAAATTTTAACAAGGAAAGCATGGGCTTGAGAGTTGCATATATATCCCCTTTCCTAGAAGCCTTTGTATGCAAGTTCCTAAAGCTTGTCTGATTCTCAATCCCCTTATCTGTGAAATAGGGAGCAATAATGACAATGTAGAAAGCGAAGTGTTTACTGATAATAACTATATCATTCAATTGGTTATAAATTGAGAGGAGTTAACAAATAAATGACATCATTCTCACCAGTAACTCAACCAGTGAAGGTAAGAAAAATTGACCTCCACAGCCCAGTATCTTTCTGTGATGATGGGTGGGTTCTTTATCTATAGTATCTTGACTTATGTGTGAAGTGAGGACAAATGAGATTGATTAATTAGCAATTATTTATTAATTTCAAAACTTGCATGCGGCTATTGGCAAGCCATTGGACAGTATAATTATTTCCCCAAAGTGACTCCTTGCTGAAAAATCCTGGTTACATTACTTTAGTGAGAGACTGAAACCACAAACAATATCACGACCTCATAATAGGAAGTGCCCAGTGATATAAGGGGATTCCCATCCCACAGGGAATTCCAGAACAGCCCTCAGCACTGCCTGTGAGGGAAGGAGAGGGACTAACCTGGGAAATTTCTATGAACTTTACCAAAGAAGGTGTTAGCGCCAATAAAAGTTTTAAAGGTATTTTCCTTGTAAATAGAAGGTGAGCCAATAAAAATAATTACTTAGAAGTAGAGGATTAAGATTAAGCTCTCATTCATCTTTCACCCTGCTTTATCAAATCAAAAAGAAAAAAAAAGCCAAATTCCAAGTATGATTCCTAAAGTGACTGCAGTTCCTTGTCTAATCATCCCTTGATTTTGGTGGGAACGACCTTTAAAGTTTGGTGCTGAGTTCCCCTCTCTGTGTGTTCAACTTCTCCCAGCTAGGGAAACAATCTTATAACTACTTTCCACAAAAGGATCAAGAGTTCAAAGGGAATTTTCAATCAATTCCTGCCTAAGGCAGGAAACTGAAATCTAAACGGGACAAACGCGTGTTAGAAAAACAAGGCCAGGGCTCCCGGTCAGAACGAAGTTTTTCCTCCTCTGGCCCATTTTTAGAGAACTACAAAGAGGAATAAAGGGAGGTAGTTAATTGGTCACAGGACTTGTTGAGAGCCACCTCGACTTTCCTTTTCTAATTGACTGCTGGGAATAACACCCTCTTCAAGGAATGCTCAAAGGAGAAACATGCTGGGACAAGAGACCCCTGATGAAATGGCTTCACAAGCCACAGATCATTAATTAAGAATATTGAGAGAGAGAGGTTGAAAGCTTAGCTGAACTGAGTGGGAGGGACAACTCAGTATCAGCTGCCACCTACATATTAGCAATTAAGCCTTATAAAGGTTCTCAGTGGAAACTTACATCTCCCAGGCATCCTCCTCTTGGTAAGTGAAGAGTCTCCTGAGGCCACTGAACTCTGAAGAATACAGCATTCACTTTGGAGGAATGGTTACAAAATCGACTGTAAGATACTCCTGATTCTCAGGACCTGATCAATGGCTCCATGTCTCCATGGCTTAAAATACTGTTCCTCTAGCTTCCAAGAGTCTAAGAGTCACTGAAGATTGCTAAGGCTTGCCCTGAAGGGGGAGGGAGAACTGAGAATTGGTACTTCTAACAGGATTCCAGTAACCTTATGCAGCTGGGGGCCACACTCTGATAATCAATAACCTATGACAGTGGTGCGTGTCCCTGGACACACATAGAGATCACCTGCATGATCTCACCATTCATTCCTGGAGATGTTTCCTTGGTTGTTTATCTTTCTTTTCTTAGAAACCAAAACACAATGAGCATTTTGCACTGGTATTACCCCATGTATTCATTCCAATGCTGCCTGGGCTTCCCTGCCGACTCGCTGAGTAGAACAACTGGAGATACGGGGAACATGATAAATCTGTGCTCCTTTCAAACAGTGAGTGATGAACTCTGACCTGAGACTTCTAGAAGCTGAGCAGCAGGTAAGGACTCCAAAACATCCAAAATCTTCTGAGGTCCCTCCTGGATCTAGTCCCTGTGCAGCACACCCCTTTCCTTCTTTCGAGATCATAGTCCCTCCTCCTGACTCCTCTTAGCTGGAATTCTGCTTCTATCCTTCCCTCATTGCTTCTGCCTGAACACGGCTAGTACAGAAGTATTCTCATGAAATCAAGTTCTATGGTGCCTGTTTCTAATTTAACTGACAGAGGGACTAAATATTTTTCAGTGGTGGGGGAAAAAAGCAGCTAAATTATTTTTGGTATGTGCTTTCTGATTAACTCTGCCTTGGGCACTGGCCCTTAATAGAAAATCTTTGCCCCATCCTCAACTCCTCATCTTAAGGAAGCAGCAGGTTTTGTATGCCATACGTTGGCACCTATTGATGAAATGTGACAGTGCAGATTACCTCCCAATAATATAGTTAAAGGAAGATTCTAAAACTTTATTTAGGTTCTAAATTATGGGGGTAATTTTGCCCCCAATATACAGTTTTACTCCCACACACCATGTCTGGAAACATTTAGGGCTGCCACAACTGGCATCTAGTGGGCAGACAACAAGAGCTGCTGAGCATTCGACATGGCACAGGCCAGCCCCCACTACAAAAGATCATCTCGTTTATCCTGTCATTAGTGCCCACGTAAAGAAGCCCACGTAGAAGCTCCCACATGGAGCTGGCTGACTTCTCAGAGCTGGAGAATGTATAAGGATCAGAGGCTAGGAGGAGGAAGCAAAAGAGGGCAAATGGTCCAGAGTCAATGGAGTAAGAGCTTGGGTTGCTGTTCATCCTCTTAATGCCTAGAGCAAAGAAAAGATCTTCTAAGCCTCTGCCTTGACAGAGGTTATTGGTGAGGATTTTCATGGGGACACCATGTAACATGTTAGGAAAACTACTGTAGCCCGTGATTCACCAGCCCAACAACTGACAGACTACACCACTCCATAAAGCATTATTTACATCACTACTCACTTTTAACAATGAAGGAAGGAAAGAAGAACTGAATGAGGAGATACATTATAACAGATACTTTAGAAATGGACTATATTATGATAGTAACACCAATGTTCTTCCAGAATAACTGACCACTTTTATTTTAGGTAATTTATATAGAGCTCTATGTATAGGGATAGATGGAATATTATCTAAGGATTCTTCCATGCAACATAATTAATTTCACAATATGATTCATGGCATTAGATGCATTTCCTCTTGCTATTAAATTCCTAGAAAAATTTACCAATTAATTAATTAATTAATTAATTGTCAATATCAAATTGATCCAGCTGAAAAGATGAACATTATTGTCTTTATATCCTAATAAAATGAATAAGCGGGGCTGGAGAGATGGCTCAGAGGTTAAGAGCACCGACTGCTCTTCCAGGGGTCCTGAGTTCAATTCCCAGCAACCACAAGTTGGCTCACAACCATCTGTAATGAGATCTGGTGCCCTCTTCTGGTCATACATGCTGTATACAAAATAAATAAATAAATCTTAAAAAAAAAAAGAATAAGCATGATGGCTAGCTCTTATCTGTACTAGCCTTCAAGTTTAAGTGTCAAGTAGCTACTTAATGGGATAACTAAAACTCTCTATTTTAAAAGGGTTACATTAAAGAATTACTTAAATGCCTCGTAAAACATTATTTCCCTTATAAATGTTCACTATGGTTCCTCTATATGGCAAAGTCCATTCATTCACCTGAAAGTTATCTAACTTCTCTACTGGGAGGGAAAGAGAAGATGCCAAAACTAAAAAGAAAAGAATCAACTGCAGGGCCTGTTCTTGGAGTACTTATCCCACAAACAAGCATTGAAATCTCATATTCTCTCTGCCCCTTCCCAGTAGAGTCAGTTATTTCAGGGTAGTCAAAGTTTTACCATGTAACATGAAGTAATCTCTGAATTATAAAGCACATAAATATGTCACCAAGAAATAACAAGATACCCCTATGAACATGATTGTTTATCCCAGGCCCATAATATTCTCTACACTAATGCCTTCAGAGATATTAGATACTAAAACTGATTCAAGCCATATTCATTGCAATTGCTGCCATTATCAATGATGCAGATTCACATATGTGTTAGTAATGAAGCACACAGACTGGCTTTCTTAAGCAGAGAAGAAAAGCAAAAAAAAAAAAAAAAAAAAAAAATCACCAAAGAGAAAGTGGCTAAATGTAGAAAATGATAGGGATGTTCAAGGTAGTCCCCATAACCAAAAGTGTAAGTAAGGTTAGACTCTCACAGGGTTCTAAGGTCTGTGTATACATTATACTGTTTGAAGCAAACATTCATTTCATTATAGGGATTTGTGCCACCTGGCAGAGAACAACTGATTAAAGTGAAAACCGAGGTGAAAAATTCCTTCCTTGTAAAAACTCAGTGCATTTGTAGCATTAGCCCCTTACCAGAAGAGGGTAATGGTGGCCGTGCTGGCACTCCTCAGAGCACAAAGTTACCTGCCATGAAGGTAGCGCCTGCCACAGGACACAGACCTCATAAACACCTCCAGGAGCTGCTGGTTTCTAAGGGTCATGCATACAAAGACATAGGACTCTTCTTCTCTCTTGGATAAGTGAACAGCTGTCTAGAGGATCAAGCTCTTTCAGTATGTGTCCACCTCAAGAAACAGAAGCGCTATCCATTTGCAACCCACCTTCCACATGTTAATGCTGGCTCCACGCTCCATACTCCATACTCCATACTATTTTAAAAGCTGCTCTGAAGACCTTGTGGAGGAACTATTACAGGACATGTTTGCAAGCTACAGATACCATTCTAAACACAAACTAAGTTTCCCTGAAGTACTCTAGCTTTTCAGGCTTCTATGGGGGAGTCTCTGGGCTCCATCCTAGCTGCTTTTTCTTCTTGACTAGTGTTTCCAATTTCACATTCATAAATAGGCTGTTTGTAGCTCAGGGTCTTCCACCTTGCCAGAAGCAAAGACATTTCTAATCTCCTCTCTCATTGGACAAACCAGTTGTCCTGCTGTGCAGGCTCACTCAGCACCTGCTTTGCAAACACACTCATCTCTAAGGAAGGAAAGGGATTGTTTTCAGTTTACATTTCAGGCCTAAGTCAATAGTGAATAGGTAGGTAGAGGGGCAGAGGGCACAGGATAAAGAACATGAAGAATGCATAGGGTTACATCATTCTCTCAAGAAAACTTCTATATTCATACCTTCATTTTTCAACTTGCCTAAAACTACATTACCCACCCACCCCCATCTGCTTCCTCTCCAATTCTAGCTCAATGATACCATGGCTCTCTTCTAAGACCTGACACTCCCTTTTCCAGAAGCCACATACAACCCCCATCCTGGAGTCTCCACCTATAGTCCAAGCCATCACTCTGTCTTGCTTGGTCCCCTGCCTGCATCAGTCTTCTGTAATCCCTCCCTCACCTCACCTTCAGTCTATTCCCAGAGGGATTGAACAGTGGTAAGCCTTGACCCCAACCCCTACTCCACTAGAAGAATTTTGAGGGACTTTCTACAGTTCTCAGAGAAAAGACTAACTCGGTGAGAAGCTAACCAAACATCTCAGTTTGCCCAACTCAGCCACAGTTTATGTACCACTATCAGGATAACCATTGATAGCCAGCCTCTTCTCTCCACAATCTGCCTCAGTTCTTATGACAGCTACGTGGTCTGCTGTGAGCTGTACCCTGCCAGATGCCCCCGCCTCATAGAACTCTAGTGTCCCTGCACTCGGCAGTGCTCCGTCTCTGCTGGCCACTATTCACTTATTCATTTGTTATTCACTGATCATACACCAGCCCCATGTCAGAAGGCAAGTATAAAGCAGAAGACAGACCTTGGTTCTGATGAAAGGCACTTCCCACCTTGCCTCCACCACTTCCCTGTGGGTTTGACCCAAGGATTTCTGCATTTGGGGCTTGTGTTTTCTTCATAGAAACCTGCTACTACATACCAAGGTGAGACTCCCTTTATCTAGCTGGCAGCTTCATGATTCTCCTTTTCAAACACTGATTCAATACTTCAAATTCTCCAGCTGCTGTATGGTTGGTCGGCTAGCCAGATCCTTCCAAGAGGTGATAAGTTCTGCATTTAGTATTGTTATCTGTTGATGCTCCAAAGCAGCTTTGGAAGTCTGAGAGAAGGTACTCACAAGGTACCGTAGAAAGGAGAGGGACAGCAGATCTGCTCCCCACCTTGGGGCCAACTCTCCTTCCTGGTCCTCGTACAGCTCAGGTGGTACTCCATCAGCCCGACATTGGCTCGTGTTCCCTCTTATCCTCCAAGGCACAGGGCTGCTCTGGGGATCTGGCAGTAAAGAGAAACCACCTCTCCCCTCCATCACCTCACTGTCACTCTCCTTTACACCCAGTATGACACCTCTTCTTACTCCCTGAAAGGCACTAAAGGAAGACTCAGCTGAGAAACTATACCCAAAGGCAATGTGAGCATCTAACAAAACATTTCAAGGCCAAGAGATGCTCTACTTGAATACCATCAAGCTATCCAGAAGAAGCAAGTCAAACATTTCCTGGACTGAACAACTGTAACACTGTTGTGACTTAGCTCCAACTCTCCCCATTACACAGTGGGTCTCTGCTGTATCTGCACAAATAAAAGGCCCATTTAGACAGCATCCCCAAATAGGGTTCTGAAATACTGAGTTTCTCCTTGACAGAAATCTACTGGCTTATAAAGGTCCATTTTTCTTCAGATTCTATTCATAACATTAAAATCTCCCAGTCCAAACTTTAGCTTGAGTACAAACAACACAAGGCTGTGAGCCCTCATTCAGAGGGTTTAGTTTCTGTGGTGGGTACTTTGCCTAAACATATGTCTATGTGGCACTTGTGTGCCTGTTGCCACCGAGGCCCAACTGGGCATCTGCTCTTCTGGAACTGATGATGCAATTAGTTGTGAGCTTCCATGTGGGTGCTGAGTACTGAACCCAGATCCCCAGGAAGAGCAGACATTTCTGCAGCTCCTCAAGATGGTTATTTTTGTAACCATCCTATGCCACCAAGGAGTCTGGGGTAACGTGCAAACTAGACAAGCGTCATTTTTACAAAGTAAGTTATAAGGAGAACACGTTTTCCCATACAGCTGCACCATGATACCATGTGGCATTGTCCACATGGAGAAGAGATCCCCCTCTCTCCCTCAACTCAACTTTCTAAACTAAGGGCCCTCCATGCAACTGGTATATAAAGGTGCTAATACCAATTTCTTTATAATTAACTGGTATATACAATTACATATACTTTTAGTATTCATCACGGTGTTATATATAAGCACTGAGAAATGATTAAATCAGGCTTATTAAAATATTAATCTCCTCTCACACTTTTCTTTATAGAAATCACAAGCATTTCATTATGCTTGTGCATGTGTGCATGTGTTTGTGTCTATGTCTCAGTATGTGTGTGCCCATGTGTCTATGTGTGTATATTGTATGTGTGTGCATGGGTGTGTGTGTGTGTGTGTGTGTGTGTGTCTATGTGCCTGTGTTTCTGTGTGAGTGCATTTACATGAGGATGTATGTATCTGTGTGTACATGTACGCATCCGTTTGTATGTGTGCATGGATTTGTGTCTGGTGTGTGTGTGTGTGTGTATGTGTGTGTGTGTGTGTGTGTGTGTGTAAGTGTATGTATGTCATGTATGTGTCTGCATATGTATATGGGTCTCCATGTTTTAGTTACTATTCTATTACTGTGAAGAGACACCATGAAAGCTCTTAATTGGGGGCTTGCTTACAGTATCAGAGGGTTAGTCCATTATTACGATGGCGGGAAGCAGATATAAAAGAAAGCATTTAATTGGGGGCTTGCTTACAATTTCAGAGGGTTAGTCCATTATTATCATGGCGGGAGGCAGACAGGCATGGCACTGGAGCAGTAGCTGAGAACTTTACATTGTGATCCACAAGCAGCAGGCGGGGGTGGTGAATGGGGTGAGGGTAGACTTTTGAAACCTCAAAGTCCGCCCCCAGTGACAAAAGGCTCCAACAAGGCCACAGCTACTCCATCAAGGCCACATCTCCTAATACTTACCTAACAGCTCAACAACTGGGGACTGAACATGCAAATAAATGTCTACGGGGGCATTCTCATTCAAACCATCACAGTGACAGAACAGACACACAAACACACACACTGTATATGTAGCCCTGGAGACTGAATGCAGTGTTTCCTACATGCTAGGCAAGTACTCTGCAAATCAGAGACATCCCCAAACCTGATTAGGGTTATCATTATTATCATCATCATTATTATTATTATTAAATAAACTAAACATAGATAAATGCTGTTTTCCCACACCACAGTGGACCATTTAAGCCTCCTTTCTCACTTAGGAAAGTCACACCTTCAGGGACCACACGTCAGTCAAATACAGAAATGTCTGAACAGCCCAGAACAAGAAAGGCAAATCTTGCCAGAAAGCGCAAAGAAAACAATGTTTGGGGTATAATGTCACAAGAATCAAGTGAAAAGTAGGGCCTCAGTAATGATCTTCTACAAACTATGCATGAGAGCTCAGTGAACAGCACAGAAGGGCAGACGCAAAGCTGCTCCTCTGAAACAGCATCTTGCTTCTCATGCCTCTGTCCGAAGCTTCCTCTGCTAGAACCTTGCCTCCCAGATCCCCGGGGCAGAGCCTCCTTGGCTTTCAACTGCAATGTTCCACTGCAGAGTTCAGAGTTTGTCTGATTTTGGAATATTTGCAGACCTTGCCAGCTGAACTTCACTAATCCCCAAACCCCAAATCCAAGTCTCCTGAATTATAATGTCAACACAGAAACGTTTCTGATTTCAGACATACAGATCTGGCAACACTCAATCTGTATCTGAAATGGCCTTGCTTTGTGCACTGTCTTATGCTACCTTCAAGAGCCCAAAGGCCTTTGTGGTCTTTCAAACTGTGTTCCCAGGCTGAGAATTATTCCTGGCACACAGGAAAGAAGAGCTCCAGTTTATTAAGTAAGGTTCCACTTTTTAAGAGAAATATGAGAAACATAAGAGCAGCAGACAACTAAACCACTTGCCATCACGTGTCAGATCAAGGAGGCAAAATCAAACAGGCCTGCAGAAGACAGGTCATATATAATGCGAGTCTGCATGATATGTCTTAAACTCTACCCACTGAAAACAGAGAATACACAGCTTCTCAACAGCACGGGAAACTATCTATGCACCAAACTAAACCAGCTTTCCAAGTGACCCTGACCTGTAAGGCAGTGCAGACAGGAGGCAGGACTGAGGGCCTGATCCTTTAACCGAGTGGTTTTCAACCTTCCTAATGCTAGGACCCTTTAATACAGTACTTCAGGTTGTGGCGACCCCGAACCATAAAATAACTTTGTTGCTACTTCATAACGGTAATTTTGCTGTTATGAATCTGTAATGTGGATATCTGATATGAGACCCAAGAAGCATTGCTCTAACAGGACACAGCACCCAGGTGGAGGGCATCTGATCCCAAAACAAGCTGCTCAGCTAGTCAGGTCTGTCTACTGCATCACTCAGTCCTTGATTCTGCTCAGCAGACCATCCATGGGCAGTCTACCTCAGGAGATGATCTGAGGAACAAATGAGAACTGGAAAGTTTGTGTAAAGGTGAGGATTCCAGCAGGGTGTGACGGTGCACATCTGTAGGACCAGCTACGCAAGAAGTTGAGAGCATCTCTTGAGCCTAGGACTTTGAAACCAGGCTGTGCAACATAATGTATAACAAACAGCCTTGCTTTAAAATGAGGGTGGAGTGGGAAGAGGACTTCACACACACACATTCCAGTGCATGTGTGCGATCTGCTCATCAGGATCTGCCACTTACACTTTTATGGAGAGTTGAGCTGCCGCAGGGAATTAAAACCCACTTTCAAAAAAGATTTGCCTTTATACCAAAGCAGTTATTTTCTCTTTGTAATCCAAACTATTTTTAAAGAAAGATGAGAAAATGTCTCTATACCAAACCTTTATGCTCATGCTATAAATAATGTGCAAGTCAGTTGTTTCTCCAAGGCAGATTCAAATTCCCATTTTAATCAAAACTGATTTTGAAATGTATTTCTTGGTTTACATGTAGCCAAGGAACTTCTCACCATGTGAGCCCTCAGACTCCTTCATGGAAGCAGCACACTTTCCAAACTCCAAACATGAATAACCACTGGTAATTATTTTCTTCTATCCTCTGATGCTCTTAACTTCATCAAAGTTTAATAGCATGGTGGTAATTTCAGAGAGAAACCAAAACTAAAAGCCACAAAGCAGCCATGGTACTATGTTTACTGACTTTCCAAATGTGTTAACAGACTTCACAAGGAAAAAAGCTCAAAGATTCACTGAACTATGTAAACACACAAACTCATACCAGAAACATAAAGATTAACCAGTAACATGAAAGTAGGAGCCAGTGTGTGACTGTACTTCAGTCTCCAAAGTTTCACTGCTGGGACTACATTCCATTACTTTGAGAAGGGTGACACAGGTAAGCCTTTTTATGGTATTCATGCTTCCAAAAAGTCTTTATTTATCCTATTATACAACTCTACATCATTCTTCTAGTCTTTACAAATAGGAGTCCTTTTCATTATTACTTGATGTGCTATGAAGGTAGTATCCTCTGTTCACAGAATGGGTTCCCAAAACTGTGGTGAGGACTAGGCTTTTGTCTGAGTGCTGTCTGGGAAGCCAACTTCACTACAGACAGAATTAGAATCTGCACACACAGCCAGCTCTGCTGCTCAGCGCCCAACTCCCACTCTGTGGATGGGACCTCTGCAGACTGAACATGGTCTTGGATTCTGTCATTAACACAGAAATGAAACAATTGCCAGACTAAGGGCAGAGACTCAAAGGGCTTCCCGAACTCATGAAATTCTCTTGGCATAGAGATTATTGCTAATTTTGGCTTGTGCTCGTTTATATCCAGGGGGACTAGAATGAAAAGAACATTTTATTGATAGCAATTATGGCAAGAAAGTCAGTGAATTTTCCATGATTTTGGTGTTCTTCCTTTCTTAGAGACACTGGGATTATTAAGAAAAAGTGAGAGATGACGGTGATCACCCTGAACATAGATTTTTATCTCTTCTATAATATGGCTAAAGAGCAGAAAGTAAAATTAAATTATAAAAAGAAAATACCTCCTAATAGTTAGACAGGAAATTTCCATTTCATAAGCACTATTCTTAAAACAGCACTTTCCAAAGCGTTAAAGCAGAAGCAAACCAGGAATATGCTTTTGGATTGCTGGACACCATCCGAAATTTATTAAAAGCCAAATCCTGAGCCGGGCGTTGGTGGCGCACGCCTTTAATCCCAGCACTCGGGAGGCAGAGGCAGGCGGATCTCTGTGAGTTCGAGGCCAGCCTGGGCTACCAAGTGAGTTCCAGGAAAAGGCGCAAAGCTACACAGAGAAACCCTGTCTCGAAAAACCAAAAAAAAAAAAAAAAAAAAAAAAAAAGCCAAATCCTGAAAACAAATAGACTAAAACTCCCTCTAAACAAGCCATGAATGTATCAAAGTGTTTCTTTCCAAGCATAGGTTAAAATGAAATAATAAATGTTAGTCACATGAATAAAGGAAACTCTGGGTTTTCTCTACAGCCTCATGTGGGCTTCATTTAGTGTAGTGTGAGGGGTCTGAGATGTTTATATTCATGGTTAGGAAGGAAAAATCCCAAATCACAAACTTATCTAACCCGATCAGTCAAATTGGTAAGCCTAGGGAAATGTAACTAGTGGGAGGAATGCTGGCCAGCTACTCTGGGCAGGAGGTACAGGTTTTCACATGGGGTGCAATGATGTTCTCTTCAGGGAACTCAGACTGGGCAGAAAGACCTAGACACTGACCCCCTCTCCCAATCCTGGTCCCTAAGCAGATATTCAAAGGGCTAGTGTGGAAGAATGGCAACTCACTGCCAGGAAGTGGGAGGGAGAAGACAAGAAAAGAACAGAGAATGGGAGAAAAGATGAGATTTTCCCAAGAGTACTGTATAGCCAATGAAGCTTATTCCCCAAGAGCACTTGAGCTTCTAACTAAAATTAATTTGTCCATAAGCATTGAATTGTTACTTGTGTTATTGCTCATTGGTGTCAGATAACAGAGAGTAACTGGGGAAGGTACAAATTTTTCTTGAATGATTCATGTCACTATAAAAATTAATGTCATCTCAAAAATGATGACTAGATTTATCCATCCAATGTGAAGTTCCCACAAAGGATCAAAATTAACACACAGCTCCTCCTCTTCTTTTCCATTCTGAGATGCTGTTTTATTCTCTTATAACTTCAAATCATAGCAAATAGTAAAAAAGTTGGAAAACCTTTTGTTGTTGTTGTTTTGAGACAAGGGCATATGTAGTCCAGATTTAAACTTACTATATAGATAATGGTCTGGGATTTATGATCCTCCTGCCTCCAAAGTGCTGAGATTACAGGTATGCACCAGCATTCTAGGCAAAAACTTAAGTAATTTTTAAAAATTATTTTCTAAAACTGTATACTACTTTTATTAATTTAAAAAGTGAAATGCAAATTTAAAAATTAGGGCTAGCTAGATATCAGAGTGGGTAAAGGCCCTTGCCACACAAATCTGATAACGTGAGTTCTATACCCAGAACTTATATAAAGGTAAAAGAATAGATTCTATAAGTTGTCCTCTGTCACACATTGCAGCACGTGTCCCCTGAAATACATTATGTGTGTGCTTACACAAACAAGGTTTTTTCTAACCTAAAGTAAAATAAAAAATTCTACTCTTACTAATAAATGTTCAACACCCAAAGTGACTAATTAATTGTATAATTACTAGGTCTGTATCTATGCATATATACATTTGGGTGTGTGCATGGGTGGGTATATGTGTACATAATTTTTAAAGGATCATGCATGACAGAGGATGACATTTCTTTTCTTCTCCCAAGAATGTACAGAAAAGACAGGATTGGGGTTATGTATAATTACAGAGGCACCAGCTGTTCCCTCTACCCTTCACTTTCCCAAATGAAAAAGCAGAATGGAATGCAAATGATGAGGAGTAATTATAATAATAGGTAACTGTAAGTGTGTGCTGGTCTTTTCCCCTTTTGCCTTCTTTTTTGAATGGCAAAGAAGTCACAGAGAAATCCTGACACTTTCTAAGTGGTAAACAACTTACCTAAGGTACATGGAGAGGCAAAGGCAGCACTGTCTGAGAAAGCCCTAACGTGAGGATCTGGGGACTTACTAAATAAAGGGAGATGATGCTCTATAGGTGATTTCAAGTTAGCTGGCTCCTGATTGTATCATTAGGCCACCCTGCACACTCAAAGTCAGTTCGAATACTTCAGTGGGTGAATCATGAAAATTGAGTCTTGTCTTCTGCCTTATCCTCACATAACCTCTCCATGCCTCAGATTATCGACAGTTTCTCTTCATATGTTTGCCTCCTTATTTCTATGGTCATTCATGAACACAGACAATGTAGCCCTCATGAGAAACTGTCCTGTATGGGCACACTGACGTTATTGAGGGCCAGGATTTACATTTTATTGGCTTCTACACAGAACTTAAACAAAGGGCCTGGTTTATGGTATGATTCCCTATTAAGTGAAAGAATAAATCAACAAAATATCAATTGCTGTGTGATGATCGTGACCAGGTGAAAACATATTTTCTGATTAGGAGCAGAGACTTAACTTAAAGGGCCTCATGCTTTGGAAACTATTTTAGGGTTGGATGGTGGCTCCATTGTCTATGCCCTAATTCTAGAATGTGGGTTACCTTATTTAGAAAAGGGGTCATTATAGATATAACTAAGTTATAGGTTTTGAAGACAGCACCCTGAATTATCAAAATGGGCCCCAAATTCAATCCCAAGTGCCCTTAGAGAAGACACAGAGGAGACAGCCACACCAATGGAAAGGTAGTATAAAGATGGAGCAAACGGCTATGTTCACAAGACAATGAGACTGGCAACCAAAGAAGTTGGAACAAGCAAAAAAAGTAATTCTCCTCTAGAGTTGACAAAGCCTAGTCCAGCTGGCAACTTATTGCAGACTTTCAGCTTCCAGAACTGGGAAGGAACGGGTCTATCTGGTTTTCTAGCCATTTGTGGTAACTTGTTACAGTAGCCCAGGAAAGGGAGCTCGAATCTGAGGGCAGTCCCAACCCCAGGGCCCATTTCACATGGTTAGCACTTGTCAGCTGCCTCACTGTTTCTGAGGCTTCCTGTTATAATGAAAAATGTCTCCTTAAGGATATACTACTAATCTTATTTGTTAATGAATTATACTCTAGCTCACTCCAAAAAATATCAAACCATTTATAACCCAATCCCCACAATTCCCATGCATCTGCTTGAGAAAAGCTGCCTCTTATTACTTTGTTACACCTAAATTGACTAACAGCAGAGACCACATATCTGACGGACTCTCCTTCTCCATAGGACCTTCCTGCCCGAAAACATAGCTTGGTGACATGTCTTTATGCAGGTAGAAAGGTTGAGTGAGAGTCAACCAGCCTAAGGAAAAGGGGAAAAAATGCAGGGATAGCAAAGCCTGTCTCCACACTGAAACACAAAAAGACGGTATCATGGGGCAAATGAGGCTTGAAACAGACTAAGTCAAGCAGCAGGGACGAGGGCAGCAGTGGATGGTCCGTACCTCTAGACACATTCTTTCTCGGGAGATTGCTATAAGAATAAATAAAAGAATAAACTGAGAAAGACAGCATCATGCAGGAAAGAGCATCCTTCTGAAGGAGGAAGAAAGAAGTTGAGAATGACATCTGATATAACCAATCCTGAAAGCAGTGGCCCAAGTCTTCAGGCAGGCATGTGGTGATACATTCCTTGATGGGTTTGATGATTGGAGAGGGGGCTCTTTGGGAGAATTATGAAGCTCATTAGGATAGCTTGAGGGAAACAGTCACAGAAACAAAAAATACCAAATGAATTAATAAATAGGAATAACTCTAAATTCCTAGGGGGGAAAACCTACTCTATTTATAGCAATAAAGAAAATATAAGAAAATGGGATTCATGGTAGAAAGTTGGAAATCACCAGTGAAAACACGTAGCTATAAAAATAAACATAAATCAACACTGTAATATAACTATGGAAGCTAGAAAGACAGGCAGCTTCTCTGTGTATAGATAGGAAAATGGGAGGTTTAGGAGTACTCGATTCCCATCACAGATGTCAACAGGTTGTGTTAAAATTTGACAAAGCAAGAAGTTATACTCTAACTAAATAAATGAAGTATTTTCTGGGGTAGATGATTTGAGGATGGAGAACAGCATAGATAGGGATCTGCTACAGTGTTTTATCTGACATATTAATACATATATATATATGAGAATGATAACAATAATTATGAAAAAACCACATTTGCAAAGAATTAAAAGGCTGGCTACAGTAAAGAGATTTCATTTTCTTTAAATTTTATCTTCAATAATGTGCCATTGACTTTTTCGTCAGACAGGATTAACACATGAAACACAGGATCACCCTGGCTCCAAAAGACGATGAGAGCAGAGGGAAGAAACCAGATGTGGACACTAATTAAGAGGCTATTATGTCGTCCTGGCAACAAGAGGTAGAGTCAGCCTGAATCAAGAAATGACAAGGAGAAATGTCCAAGAAATACAGTGAGATGGGACAGGCAATCAGACCTTTGGGACAGACTCAGCTTCTGATGTGGGTAAGCATTGTCATTAACCCCAGTTTGGAGATCTGTAAACTGAGGCTCTGAAGAGATACAAACAAGTAGCAAGTAAGTGGCTGAAGCCCAGGCCAGCTCTGTGCTGTTTTCTGCACAGACATCATTTGGCTAACTAACACTACTGCCACCCTGCACCACACTGGTCAAATAAAACTTGAAAGTAACTCACAAAAATATTAATTATTTTAAACATCAAAGACATTTTTATATAGAGAGCAAACCGAATTTCCAATTAAACCTCTTGCCTATGAATGTTTTCTCCTCACCACTGAGTGGGCCCCTGGGAGCTCTGGTTTCTGACTTCATTGGAAGCCTGGACACAGCTGACGGAGCAATCATGGTTCTCAGAAACATGGAACTAAGGCAGGCTTGTGGTCAACAGTGTGTCCCTGCAATAGTCACTTCTCTAACATTCTAACATGCAAACCCGGACAGAGGGCCTGCAGTAGGACCTGAAGAGATCCGGAATGATTCCCAAAGAGAAGCAGCTGTGAGACATGCTGCACAGGGTACTCCGGCCCTGGAGTTCTGGGAGTTGTTCCCTGTAACTGCGGAACAGATTGCAAATGAATACAACTAGTCATTTAATCAAACAGCATGACCCTGGTGGCTTTCTTCCCTCCCACAGTCCTAGACCTAGTCCTACCTCAGGCCTGCTGCCACTGAGAGGCCTTCCTGCTCTCTCAACACCTACCAAACCAGTCTTCATGGCTTTGCTTAGTATGTGGAGCCTTAAGTATGAGTGTAGGCTCTGTACTGAAGCATGCAACCCAGCCTTCCCAGGGCTATGTCAAACAAGATGCAGACACCCACCAAATACCTTCACTTATGGACCCACTTCCTAAAAGTAACACTTTAACCACTATTTCACACCTGCAAGCAGACTTAGTATCTAACAGATTAAAAAAGAATTTAATTGCAGGTAAGTGATAATGTGCCTTAGATTATAAAAGTAACTTTTAATAAGACCTCTTTTCTGTGATTTTAAAACTTAACATGAGCTTTCCTCATAAGACATCCCCCAGAAGAGACCCAAATTACATCATCTCCTGCAATAAATCAATCATTCAGCCACCTATCCATCCATTCTTTCATTTATATCTGTTCATTTATTCATTCATTAATACTCACTGTGTTTGGTGCTATGCACCTTGCTAGGCTTAGGGAGGACATGAATTAGCTGTCATGGTCCCTGTTTTCCATGACACAGTTTCATTTTAGAAATAAAGAGTTTAATGAAAAAAAGGAAATTATTTATCATATAAATAATCTCTCTATATAATCTTGTCTCACAAATCAATTTTAAAAAGCACCTGACTGCATCAGCATACGAAGGAGGGAACATTTTAGTCAATCTGGTAACTGACAAAAACAAGTAAATAAGAAGACAGTTGTTGAGGGAGCCAAGGTGGTGAATTAGAAACACCAAGCACTTTGTAGCTTCTCAGCCTTTCAGAACTGGGAGGTGAAAAACAGGTTCTGAGTGAGGTGGAAGATGGTGTGTGTGTGTGTGTGTGTGTGTGTGTGTGTGTGTGTGTGTGTGTGTGTGTGTGTGTATGTGTGTGTGTGTGTGTGTGTGTGTGTTGGGGCAGGGCAAGGGATACAACAGGACTTCAGTTTAATACTGAACAGAGACTTAGACAAGCTATCAGAACACAGGCTGAGAAAACAGTGTGTCAGCAGTGGGTCCATGGCAGCTTGGTAGTGTACCAGAAGGGAGAGGGAGAAAAAAGAAAGGAAAGGAGAAAGGGGACAAATGTTATAGAGAAACATGAGGAACAGAAAGGCAGTGGGACTACAGCTGACCTGGAGCTGCATGGTGTACTGGTGTTGGAGAAGTGCTTTTCTCAACATAACAGCATGGCACCATCTTGGAAGGCACTCTGTGAAGACAGTACCTCAACTTGTTGTTCTGGGGACCTTAATTAAGTCACTATATTTCCCTTTAGTTTGGAATCATAGCAGTACTCTCAGCTATTTGGCCGGCACCTGCCTTGTGGCCTCATGTGACCCTACCCAAAAGTCAGCAAAACAAGTTCATTGAACAAATACGTGCCGTGGGATTCAGGTCTGAGTCACAAATGGAGTGAAACCCCCTTTGCTTTTGGATGACAGCTATCTCCAACAGCCAGCTAAAGAGCGTGCAGAGACTGAGCAGGGGTGTAGTCATGGAGTGGTGGGCCTTAGAAACCACAGTATGGAAGGTGGAAAGCACAGGACCAACCCTGACCATTCCCCCTTGAACATTTTGCCACCCTGCCCTCTGAGAAGACTTCAAAGGAATGCCTGAGATCAAAGTGAACAATACACTTTAGTTCTACCTGGCCTTTAGAGGTACATCAAACTAATATGCCTGAAAAAATACTCCATCCCATAAAATTTTGGTTCCTTGCTACCCTTCACTACCAAGTGAGTAAATAAAGCTATTCCAACTAACTCTGATCCCAAAACACTCTCACTGACCAGATAGTGAGGAACACAGAAAAAAAGAAAGGGGCACATATGCCCTGGCCTTTGCCTTCTTCAAGAGGTGCAGTAAACGAGAAGACAAGAAGAAACTCACATTGGCAGAGGTCCTGATACAGATTCTTGCTTACAGAACCACATCAGTCGAGACAATGTTTTTAGTTGTATACTTATATACTTCTTTTTGCATTAAGATCAATCCGTTTTTCCTTTTTCACTCTTTCTCTCCTTTCATCTGTCCCTCCCTCCCCTCCTCCCCTTTCTGTGTATAAGTATATATACATACACTCATTTGCATACCAATTTTCTTTTTAGTATTCTCCTTTGGTTTTTGTTAACTCTGTTTATCTCTTCTTTCAATACTCAAACTCTTTGATGTCTTTTCAAGTTTGTCTTGTAATTACAATCTTCACTTTCCACCTTTCTCACACTTTTTCTTCTGCATTTTTTTAATATTCTAACTTTTCTTTGGCTTTTAATCTTCCCTATTTTTCTTATTTTGTCCTTTTAATTATTATCTAAACATTCTTTATTATTATTATTATTATTATTATTATTATTATTACCTCTGCCTCTACCAATCCTACCGTAAGTTATAGATTTCATAGCTGATGCTTGGTTCCCACTTGATTCTTGTATGTGGTTCACTGTTATTTGTTGCTGTCATTCTTATTTCTTTGATCCTTTTAGGCAGTACTGGGATCAAGCATGACACTTTTCCAGTACTGTGTGTCAATGCTCTACTTCTGAACTACCCTCCTAGCCTGGATACACGTCAGCACAATTTATGCTACCCACAAAACACCCTAGCTTGAATATTAGTGAATATTTAATTCAAAATATAAGAGATTAAAAACACAAACTACCGACAAGGCTTCAAGATGTCATGGCTAGGTTGGATCTGAACACCCTATCCTGGCTATGCATCCCTGTGTTAACAGCAGAGAGAAATAACAAAAACACTACATACACAACACCTATGAGAGATCACAGCATAGACTGTTTCCATATTCCTTCAGACCACGTGCTGGTGCCAAGATTAGAGGAGTAATTACAAAGGATATACCTCATGGATTTCACTGTACAAAACACATCTGCCTGATTTATTAGCTACATGCAACTCTCGTAAGACCTACAAGGAAACAGGACCCTCAGGTTCCAACACAGTACAAACGATGTCAAAATACTAATGCCCCCAGAGAGATAAGAAGAAGCTGCACTAAAGCTACATAAAACCCAACTGGAAAGCTATTCAACATAATTAGTTATCCCAGGACATATCATCAAAAAAAGGATAGTCCCCACAAAGACTCATGTAAAACTGAAAAAAAAAAACTCATTAGAACTGATCTAAAATCTCAACATTAAAAATAAAAGAAATATGAGAAAACAACTGATTTGACTCCTCCAGAAGCTCACAATGCTCTACCAAATGACTTCAAAGATTCAACTGCAACCCATGGAATACTGGATGCAGCAATTAAAGGAATGCCTTTTTAAAAGGTCATTGGATGTCAGGAAAATAAAAGTAACTAAATGCTTTAAAGACAGCACCAGAAACTTGTATAATTGATAAATTCATCAGACTGTGGATACAAAATTGATAAACAAAAGTCAGTAGCTTTTTCATATACCAAAACCAGCAAACCAGCTAAAGGGGCAGGGGGAGGGGGGGACGGACCACAGACAGTCCTACTTTAAGAGCCTGAAAAATAAATACGTAAAAACAAAATCCAAGAGTAACCCTATGCAAGCAAGTGAAAGATCTCTATAAGGGAAACTTTAAAAAGGGGGAGAAATAACTTGAAAAAGACTCTTGAAAAAATGAAAAAGATCTCCATGTTCATTGTGAAATGACTGTGTTACCTAAGTGATGAAAAGACTCAATGAGCTCCCTGTCAAAATCCCAAGGCATTCTCACAGCAACAGAAAGAGCCGGTTGATGCTTAATATTGAATCACAAAAGACCCCAAAGTCAGTCAATCCTGAACAAAAGGTGTAAAACTAATTTAAATAAATACTGCAGAGCTACAGTAACAAAACAGTGTGGTACTTTCTGACTCACAAAATGATACACAGACCAACTGCACTGAAAAAAGGACACAGAAAAACGTGCACACATCTACAGCCATAATCATTCACTGGAGAAAAAGAGCATCTTTAACCGATGCACTCAGAAAACTGGATATCCACATGACACACACACAAAGAGAAGAGAGAGAGAGAGAGAGAGAGAGAGAGAGAGAGAGAGAGAGAGAGAGAGAGAAGAAGAAGAAGAAGAAGAAGAAGAAGAAGAAGAAGAAGAAGAAGAAGAAGAAGAAGAAGAAGAAAATAAACTATCCTTTACCCTGAAAAAAAATCAATTAAAAATTGATTCACATTTAACCTAATTCCTGAATCCCTGACATAACTAGAAGAAAACGTTGGAGAACACTTCAAAAATACCGATGCAGACAGTAAGTTTCTGAGCAGGACCCCACAAGCTCAGGAAATAACAGTGAGAACTGGCAAGTAGAACTCAATTAAATTGAAGAGTTTCTACACAGTAAAGAAGATAATTAACCTAGTAAAGAGACAGCATACATAATGGGGGAAATACGTTTGCCAGAAACTCATTCAAAAGAGAATTAATATCTAGAGTATATAATCAACTAAAAAAGTCAAACACTAAAAGAACAAATACCAATCAAGAAATGGATGCATGAACAGAACATATTTCAAAAGAAGAACAGTCAATAAATACAAGGAAATACAAATCAAAACTATATTGATATTAGACCATACATAGTATTAGTCAGCAAATAAGAAAAATGAAATTGTCATTCATGAGAAAATGGAGCAGAGATCATGTGAAGCAAAAGAAAATATTACTTTTCTCATGTTCTCTCATATATGGAAACGTGTGTGTGTGCACGCGCACATGTGTGTGTGTAGGAAAGGGAAAGAAATGAAAGTAGAAAAAGCATCTTTGGGAAGAGGAGGGGAATTGGGAAATTGAGAGAAGACAGATAATAGAGTGGGAGAATATGATCAAAGTATACCATCCTTTGTTTTATATATACATGCAAATATACATATATACATGTATTGAAACATCACATTATAATACAATATAAATACACAGAATTTTATGCTTTTATTGAAAAAATAAATTTCATTTAATACTAATACCTGCTGGGAACTAGGTTTAAAAACTTAATCCGCCTGCCTTATCTCTGAAAATACACTATAACAAGTGGTCTTACAAACAGCATTTATATCTCTAAAATTGCTTATGTCCAGTAGGTAGAAAAGTGTATGTGTGTGATGTGTGCACATATGAGTGGTATTTGGAAAACATCTTTTAACCTCTCTGGCATGTGTTTGTGTTACAACCCTGGCTTAAGTAGGCAGGCAGTCTAATGGAGCACAGAACGAATCCAGAAATGACAAGTTTTTATAATGTGAAATTACACTAAAAATGCTGTGTTAGGGCCCTGCTCTTAGTTTTGTTTTGTTTTTATTCCGAGTAAACCACATGATTATTTTGAACATTCAACTTTACAAAAAAACAGAGCACAAGTGACAGCCATTTGTCCTTTTTTGAACATAGAACTCTCATTGTTCTTCCCAGAAACTAAAGTAAGTGTGTGTATCTGTGTGTGTGTGTGTGTGTGTGTGTGTGTGTGTGTGAGAGAGAGAGAGAGAGAGAGAGAGAGAGAGAGAGAGAGAGAGAGAAAGTATGCATGTGTATATGTGCGGGAACATTAATCTATGGAGGTCAAACATTAACAATTGATGTCAGGATTTCTCCCACAGTCCCTTTTCACCTTATTTTTAAATTAAATAATAAATCTTAATTAATTAATAATTTTTTATTTTTATTTTGAGATTATATAATTACATTTCCACTTTCCCCCTCTAATCCCTTCCATATATCCCTCCTTGCTCTTTCAAACTCATAGCCACTTTTTTCATTAATTGTTAATTAGATATGCACATATGTATGTGTATAAGCATACACATTCCTAGTCTTTCCTTACTATACTCCCATTCTTAGCTTTTGGAATAGGAATATTTACTGTGTACCTCTATACATTACAAATATGCAGTAACTTCTTTAAAAATTTACTTTATAAAGGCTCACAGTTCAAGAGTTTGTCTTGAGTCTCAGATGAAACGGGTGTTTTGAGCTGTGCTGGGTGCTTAAAGACTATGCATATTTTTGCAGTTAGTTGAGTTGGATCCATTTTTCATTACTAGATGGACATGAAGCCCAAGGGTAGAAATCTTATGAGTTATAAGTAATATGTTTGGTTCAAACTGACAAAGGATTGACTTCTGATAGTTCGTCTTCATTGCCAACTTCACAAAACTTAAAATCGCCTAGGAGACACACCTTTGAGCATGTCATCAGAGTATTTCCAGAGAGGTTTAACTTAAGAGAGGACCCACCCTGGGCTGGAGAGATGGCTCAGAGGTTAAGAGCACTGGCTGTTCTTCCAGAGGTCCTGAGTTCAATTCCCAGCAACCACATGATGGTTTACAACCATCTGTAATGAAATCTGGTGCCTTCTTCTGGCCTGCACAGATGCAGGCAG
Organism: Peromyscus maniculatus bairdii; assembly: GCF_049852395.1. Taxonomy (NCBI): domain Eukaryota; kingdom Metazoa; phylum Chordata; class Mammalia; order Rodentia; family Cricetidae; genus Peromyscus; species Peromyscus maniculatus. The sequence continues at coordinate 115,245,948 of NC_134855.1, read as the reverse complement.
AACATTGTATGCATAATAAATAAATAAATATTAAAAAAAAAAAAAAAAGAGAGGACCCACCCTAAATGTTGGTGGAACCACTCCATGGACTAGGCTACTAGCCACAATAAAAAGAGGATAGATGAGAAACTGAACAGTCATACTAGCATTCATCTTTCCTGATGGACAAAATATGACCAGCCTCACACTGGACACCAGAGCCAAGAGCCACCCTTGCTGCCACATCTTCCCTACTATGGTAGACTAGACCCTCAAACATTAGTCAAAACAAACCCTTCCTCCCTTAAGTTGTGTCATGCTATGTATTTTGTCATAGCATCAGCTCAGTAACTAATACACATAGCATACAGTACTCAACAATACTACAGAATTGCATTTTTACTAGTCTGTGATATAGTACATTTCAGACTTCTGCCAGCTCTCATAATTCCTAAACAAATCAATCACATCACCAAATAGGAACAAAAATATCTTACCTTCTAATACTACAGTTTCTCTCTTCACACAATCAGTTCTTTCTGCTGCCAAATGCAATTTCCATGTGCACACTTTACGTACCTACTTCCCTTGGCTATGACATATTGCTAATATTGCTAGCAATTAAAAAACTGTATATAAAAAGAGAAGCAGCCTCCAAATGAGGTATGAATGGTAAGGACAGCCCTTGAGCCTCAGTGGCTGTATTTGGGGATGTAGAACTACTTGGTCCTTTACACTATGACTTGCTTCTTGCTAAGTAACTCTCATCTTGATAAATAACACTGCCATTCTGAAAAGTGACTTGTTCTCCACTTAGCACTTAAATTTGTGTTCAGAAGGCTTGAACAGGAAAAGAAAATAAGATCTTAGGTAAAGTGCTTCACCAGTGTAAGCATCAGCTTCCTCGGGGTATATAATGCAAATGATCCCTGGTAGAAGCCTTCTGTAGGGCAGGGACGAGGGGAAGCCAAAGCAGACAGAGGGGCTTCTGTAAGTCAGCAACAGAGGGCAGCCATTCTGAAATGAACTACAAGAAAGACAGGAGTCCAGGAGAGAAGCCTCTCAACAAACATAGAGGGTCAAAGGAGAAAACTGAATAGAAAGATTATCTGCTAGGGGCAGGCACTAACAAGAAGGAAATGCAATCAGAATCTCTGCTTGGCTCAGCCATCATTAATATATATATAACTCTCATAATAATGAAAGGCCAGTAGAGCTTTATATAAAATGTGTCAAAATTAAATATACTGAATCCTAATTAATGTTGAAGAAACTGCTGCTCGGGCAGCAATTTCTTATATATGACAACCAATGCAAAACTGGCGAAGTAACAAACTGGTAAGTTAGGCTATCGACACTACAAACACTTATGCTTCAATGCATACCAACAAGAAAGCAAAGAAACAGAAAGATGAAAATCGCCCTCCTATATGGAACCTTGGCAAGCTGATTTCATGGAACCAGAGACTAGAACATCATTTACCAGAGGGCAGGGGGTGGATGGAGGAAGGGATGGGGGACAGTTGACTCATGAGTGCTAGGGTGGACAACAAGAAGTTTTAACATTCAGTCTGTTGCAAGAAGGATGAGAATTGTCAATATAAGGATAATCCTATTTCAAATAGCCAAAAGCAAGATTTTATTATAAATCATTGAGGTAATAGATGTATTAGCCCTGATTTAAACATTAACTAGTGTATAGCATGTAATGGCACAGCATTCTATTACTTTATACAGTTTCTATATTTCATATATCAGGTAAAAAATGAATTTAAAAATAAAGAAATAATCAGATTGAAGATAGGGCTTCTCTTCCAGAGGACCAAAGTTCAAATTCCAGGACCCATGTCAGGCAGCTCACAACTGCCTGTACCTCCAACACCAGGGGATCTGACACCTTTTTCTGGCCTCCCCCAAAATGTGTATTCATATACACATACCCCCACACAGACACATATATACACATAATTAAAAATAAAATATTTTTTAAAAAGGAAATGATCCACAAAATGGAAGAAAATATTTACCAATCAAAAATATGACCAGAGTATACAAAGGACCTTTAAAAGTCAACAAATAAGAGATAAATAACCTAATTTTATTTTTATTTTTATTTTTATTTATTTATTTATTTATTTATTTATTTATTTTTGGTTTTTCGAGACAGGGTTTCTCTGCGTAGCTTTGTGCCTTTCCTGGAGCTCACTTGGTAGCCCAGGCTGGCCTCAAACTCACAGAGATCCGCCTGGCTCTGCCTCCCGAGTGCTGGGATTAAAGGCGTGCACCACCACCACCCGGCAAATAACCTAATTTTAAAACAGGCATAAAAGTTCAACAGGCATTTCTCTGAAGAACTAAACAATGTCCAGTAAGTACCAAAACATCACCACTATCAAAAAATAAAAATTAAAAACATGACATACTATGTCATATCACCAAGATGTAAACAAGAAAGACCAAAAAAAAAAAAAACAACAAAAAAACAAAAAAAACCCCAAACTTTGGAGAAATTAGAATCCTCATATTTTCCCTGCTAGTAAGAATGTAAAACAGTTTGGCCACTATAAAAACAGTTCAACATTTTAAATCATCAAAAAGCTAAACAGAGTCACCATATGACTTGGGAATTCTATCTCCAGGTTATATGCACAAGACAGATGAAAACTAGGGAAATGAAAATTTGTAAAATGTTCAGGGCAGCATTAGCCACAATACTCCTAACATGGAAACAACCCAAGTTCCCACTGAATACATAAAAGGTAGTATATCCATGTAAGTAATACTATTTGATCACACAGAGGAATGAATACTGATAGGAACTACAGTATGGACAGACCTTGAAGACACATTGCCAAGTGAAAGAAACCACACAGAAGATCTTCTATCATTTCGTTTACATGAACTTTTCAAATTAGCAAACTTAGAGACAAAGTGAAGATGAATTAGGAATGGTGGCTAGGATGAGAGGAGGAATGGGTATGGAGCTTCTTTTGCAGATGATAAAAATGGCCTAAAATCAGGTTGTGGTGATGGATGAACAGCCCCGTGAACATACTGAAAGCTAGTGAGCTGTGTACTTTATATGGAAAAGGTATATGGCATATTTATATCACAATAAAACTGTTTTCAGAGGACTATAAGATGAAGTTCTTACCCTGATATAAATAGCTGTAAAATTTTATCCCACAGTACACTTACCAGGTATATTTTATCATATACTTATTATACTTAATACAGTATTTCTGTTTTTAAAAGATCTCCAATACATTGATTTTATTGCACTGAACCCACATAAGAAAATATTTTTAAAATGTTATTAAAATGTCATATAGGGGGACTCTAAAAAGAAGAACTAATTAAAAATTTGCAAATTTTAATATAGGATCCACAATGATTAAGTGTTCAGGGTTTGTAATATCTGTAATAGTGCCTAATCACTTCTTCCTAACTAGAATGTTACGTTCACTTTCTTCAGTACTATTAAGTACAATTAGATACTACATTATTTGTGTAAATAAAGCTAAATAAAGTGGACTTTGGGGGTATTACCAGAAAAAAAAAAAAAAGAAAATATAACAAGCAGGAAAAGGCATAAAACCGCACATAGTACACCATCTTTTTACAGCCAGGGCCAATCCTCTGTAACAGAGGCAACACAGTCTTTACTGGAAAAGTTTCAGTGCTGTTGAGAGAATGGCCTTCCGTCAGTGTGTCAAGATGAATTTCCAGGAGAAAAGCAACAATGTCGATTTAATTAACTTTTTCCTAAGATTCTTAGCAAGCATGCCTTATTACTTGAATATTTATTTTTCTAACAGAACTCTTAATTGTTAAAGTATTCATTCTTGTTTTGTGTCTTAGTCATTGTTCTATTGCTGGAAGAGATTCTATTACCAAGGCAACTCTTATAAAAGGAAACATTTAATTGGGGGCTCGCTTACAGTTTCAGAGGTTCAGTCCATTATCATCGTGGCGAGGAGCATGGCAGCATGCAGGCAGGGCGCTTGAGCAGTAGCTGGAAGCTACATCCTCATTAGTAGGCAAAGAGAGAGACTGGACCTGGCACAGGCTTTTGAAACCTCAAAGCCCACCCACCCCCATCCCCACCCCGTGACACACTTTTTCAAACAAGGCCATATCCACTCCAACAAGGCCACACCTCCTAATCCTTATAATCCTCTCAAACAGTTCCACTGCATGGTGACCAAGTATTCAAATATATGAGCCTATGAGGGCTTTATCCAAACTACCATAGTTTGCTTTTTACCTTAAAAACATAACCTTTACCTTAAAAACAAAATTTTCCTCTTTAAGACATTTGAACACAATCTCTTCTCTTGTAGAAGCTGAATTGGTAATGACCTGGAAAAGTAGGAAGACTTGCTTAGGATTATACTGATTATATGCTGATAAAGCCCTGTCTAGGAGTACCAGTCTGCTCACTTGTCAGTATCTTCAGAGGCAGCAGTCTCTGTTAGCAGGGATCAAGCACTTCCTTAATACTACCTAAACTTACTCCTCACATCTACTCCATGAAACAGGCCAATATTACCTGCCCCAATCTCTCAATGACAAATGGAAGGACTGCATGGTTAACAAATAGCCCTACAATCAAGAAGCTCAGAAGTGAGCTAGGAGTTCTTACAAGCCTGTCCATCCACCCGCCACCAGAAAAGGAATTTCAAACCAACAGACTATGCCCACTTCCATAAAGGAAGCATATTTCCTCTTTTAATAAATGTTGGCATTTACATTGATAACACACTGGAAAACTCACTCACACATCATCTTTATTAGAATGCCCTGCTCACCCTCAGACTTGCATAGAGCTCTGGCCTCTGCAGTTTCCAAGTTTGAATCTGGTCCTTCCTTGTGTATCTCTGCACTTCAAGGAATGATGTCTCAATACATGCTGTAACATGGATACCACATCACCCTGGTCCTTGACCATGCTGTGATTCACAAGTATAGCTTCCAGCACCAGAGGGCAGGTATTACAGAGACCCAGAAACAGATAATGGCATAAAGTTGAAAGACTGACTTAAAATCATTCACAAATTCTGAAGCTTTTTCAAACACAAAAACCCGATCACTTAAAATGATCTGAATGGACAAACAGCTCCTTTCAAGCTCTTTCAAACACCACAAGCTCTCAGTTAGCAGCTGCCTACACGATAATCCTGACCTGAAAATAAGTACATCAACTACTGAATAGACTGAAATGAAAAAAAAAAAAAAAAGGGAGGCTTCTCCGAGTATCAACGCCATATTTGGACCCTGAGATGTAAAACACAGACCAAATTACGGGCCACTTTAGAACAAAGCTGTAACTATCCACACATTTTTCATTCTGCTAAAAGGAAAGATGAATGAAAGCCAGGGGGGATAACTAAAGCCACTTTGAGATTTTCTTTGCTAATACCAGTAAATTCCTTCTTAGAAAGCAAGGCTTTTTTGTTTTTCCTTTTAGGACACTCACTGTCATTAGATGCTTGCATCACTGCTGTCCTTAAATGGAGTGAGCTGCTTGTTGCTGAAACTATCTTGATGAAGAAGGTCGGAGAGGAACAGACCTGTTTATTGTAAAGCATCCTGGAAGGGACATGTGCAAACAAAGCCACTCTTCAAAGGCAGAATGCCCTCCTGGGTGCAGCCAATGTGCAGTAACTTCTCCAACAGGCCCCAGAGCCAGCTCCTAAGCCTTACATGAAAACGAGCCTTGTTTTGGGGTCATACCTTCGCTTTGCCCAGTAATGCTAATGACTTGGTTTATCTATGACAGTCAACAGCCTGCTATTTTCTCTGAACTCGAAAACTAAACTTCCCTCAAAGAATAAAAACTGGCCCAGTATTTACAATTTGTGTGTGTTAATCATGTTAAAGCAATACTAGACCAGATACTGTGGCCTAGTACACTAGGGCAGACAAAAACAACATCAAGAATCAAGACAGAGAGATGATTACATAGCAAAATCAATGCAAAGCCTTTGTTTTCTCGAAAATATCAGTTTTATAACAGTATTCTAATACCTACCATGTAAACCATACTTCTGGTGATATATGCAATTTTTTTAAGTTTTCAACTAAAAAAGTATTTAAATTTTAAAGTTATCACCAATGTACAATGCTAGTGAGCTGATGGACTAGGCTTATGTCATGAATTTTATCCAGAAGACATCATTTCCTTGCAAATGCTTGAAAAATATCGGTTTCCTAAGTCCTTGGTGTATTCACGTTGTAACTCCAAGTGTTTTGACTGGATTATGTTTGGAGCAAGGAGCCAACCCTACTTGAAATAGGCCAAACAAAGTAAAACTGGTTATTGCACTAATGGACTCATCCTTGTTTTAACTACTTCTTTCTGAGTTTCAGAGAGCAACTGCATTGCTTCAAATGCACACCTGTTTCACCGGAGAAGAACTCTGGAAAACATTCAACTTAGAAATAAATGTGAATTCAATTTAACACAAAACACATTGTCCTTCAAAATTTTGCCTTCAATACTGCATGTTCTATTTTCTATAATACTTCAAAAAGGACCAAATTCAAACAGTTCACATTCCCAATCAAAGAACAAGGTCCTGAAGCCAGAGACCTGTGTTCCAAGAGTGGTTTAGCTGCCAACCCTACTCATGACTGCTTAGCCTGACACGCAGCAGATACACCAGAGCCCTGTGACGCTTCTCAACTCAAAAAGTATTAGACTGCAAAGAAATGTTCAGTCCTAGGTCAATGATCATCATAGTTTTACTGTCTCTTTCGACACAGAAACGACTTGAAGGAGATGCTACTTATTTGCCGGCTTATGAACCTCCAGTCCCTGAAAGCTGTTTCCAAGAATGTCTCTCAATTTGATGCAAGTTAACTTGACATGAAGAAACACGCTTTTCTTTTTTTTTTTTTAAACCACATTAAGGCTCCCATGTGGCCCATTAAAAGTGTTTGGGATTATTAGTACAGTTATTAAATGTTTAATGCATTATGCAGAGGGGGATCTTGCCGTGCTCCGAGAACTTGAACTTCGTCTGTTCGGACTGGAATGCTCAAACATGAAAGCTAACTGTTTGCAGATTTTTGCACTTGGTGCCCTAACATCAGTTAAAATGTAGAGTACAAGAGGAAAGAATTTAGCCAAGAGCTTAACAGAACAGAGAAAGGAGTTGGGGCAAGAGTCAGGCAAACAGGAAACATCCTCTCACTTGTCCTGGTGCCAGAATGAACTCAGACAGTTGTCCTGGGGCAATGCTCAGAATCTGGGAAAACATACCAGCTAGAATGTACCTTGAAGGATATACGCTGAAGAGCTGGGCTGGGAGAGCTACCCACTCATTCCACTTCCAGGAGAAGGAGTTTGTAACCAAAGCTACGGGCACCTTTCTCTGAGTGAGGAGTTGGCAAGAGCTCTAAATGACTGTCCTCACTGTGGCTAGGGTCACTGCTTTGGAAACCATACAAAAAAATACCACCCACAAATAATCAGAGCCATGGAAATTATTTTTAAAGATTTCCTTTTGGCACAGGTTTATCTAACACAGGCAACTCCCAATGGAAATTAGATACAAGCTGGTATTCTCTTTAAATCACTGAGCTAGAAAGATGAGAAAGCAATAAGAGTCCTGAATTAGTGTGGGCTGCTCTCCCTGCACTGGCCTCATTAGAAGGCACAGGTATCCCAGGAAAATGTGTGCCTCAATGGACAGGCAGATATATGCTGAACACAGACTTCTTCACTCTGCGGCAGAGGGTTGGTGGGTGGGAAGAAGACCTGGTGCTCCCGTCTTCCACGTCCTGTAGCCTAGTCAGCAAACCTCTGAGCTAACCAGAGCCTACACCCACACCTTAAGCCTTGTGATCCCTTAAATCTGTGGATGATAGACACACCTGACATATTCATGCTCCTCTTGGGCCTTGAAGCTCAATTCAACCAAAAGGCCTTCGACTTTGTTATTCCTTTGCTTCCACAGAAAGGTCCCACCTAACAGCCACCCTCTGCGATGTTTATGTCTAAGAGGGGTATGGAAGAAGGCAGTAGCAATCACCTCTGCCACTTCAACCTGTCTTCTAGTTGCATTTGACTGAGTTGTTAAATCCAATGACTTTATAATAATTGAAGGTAGGCTGTAGAGACAGACAGTCCTGAACTACAACCAAATCTAATTGCTTTGATTGCCTAGGTAAATTTCATGTGATAAAACATATAAAGCCCTTCATATAAAGGGCATTTATACATATATAAACCATATAAAGTCCACAGCAGGGACTACCAAAAAGATGAACGATGGACACTGTGGGAGGTCCCTCCCTAAATTTCTTCTTCTACTGTCGGGTTCTCTTATAAATTATCTATTGAAAAGTCACCTAAAACAGCAGCCCTGACTGTCACAATAAGCCAGTTTCTAGTTCTTCTCTGTCTCATTAAGAACTTTCAAGTATTATAACAATACAGCGATAATACATTCATTTTCTGAGCAGCACAGTTTTGGAATGGAAAAGGTATGTAATTATTAAATAATCATGCATAAACAAAAAAGACTGTCCTACTTAGTACCCTTTTGTAAAATTTTCATTATCAATAATAACACTACTAAGAAAAAAACTACGGTCCAGGTCATAACCCTGATCTTGCCTGTTTGTGCAAATAAAATCTTATTAGAACACAGGCATGCTAAATTTTTTGCATACTATTTATGTTTGGTTTCATGGAATAATTGCAGGATTGAAGGATTTTGTCCTTGTTTATTTTGGTTTTTCTAGGGATTTGTTGTTGTTGGTGGTGTTTTATCTCGAGAGACAGGATCTTTATACAAAGTCCAGGCTAGTCTCACAGTCCTCCTAATATATGCAAAGACTATACAACCTGCTTTATCTGAAAACATTTGCTAGCCCCTGAGGAAGTTTGCTCAAGTAATCTAGAGACAATCTTCCATTCTTAGAGCCTCAGATTTGTCCATCATTCTCCAACAAAAAAGAAAAGAAAAAAAGGGGAGGGTTTACTTCTATTGATAAGCATAAATTTTCACTTTTCGACAATTTCATATTTAAAATGAAACTAAAATTTACCAAAGTATAGCTTCCCCAAGGGCACCACATTTTCTGTCAAGTGAGAAAGGATCCAAAAAGGAAGGAAAAGCTGGGTGCAATGTTTAGAGCACGTGTGTGGAGTCTCCGGAAGAACTCAACTATTTAGATGGGAGAAGAAAAAGACCAAATTGGGAAAGACAAACTGTGGTTGCAGCAGGCAGCAAAGCTGTCACATGAGGAGCATGAGTCAGCACCGCAGTGACTTGGTGCTGACTCTGCAGGCCACCTACCTACCAGCAGACCTCCACCTGCTCTATGGAGAGCTGGACAAGTAACTCCTTCCCAACAGTGAGGGGACAGGCATTATGAGAAAGCCACTTTCCAGCTGCCACTTGTATTAATCACTGACACCGTGGCTATGAAGGAGTAGGTGAACACAACCTGACAAATTTAAAATAGCTTAAGGAGCCAGATGTGGTGACTCAGTCCACAATCTTAACACTAGGAAGGCTGATCGCTAAGACTTCAAGGCCAGTCTGAGCTACAGAGTGAGAGCTTATCTAAAAAACCAAGACCAACACCAAACAACAGCTCGATGTCGGTTTCAGGGAAGCAGATGTCAGTTCAGTATAAAACCTCACCTTCCTTCCACCTGGTCACCAGGTATGTGAGTCAGCTTTCCATTGCTGTGACCAAGTCTCCGAGATAAATCAAGTGAAAGGGGAAACATTTGTTTGGACTCACAATTCCACTGGATTCATTCCACATACATTTGACCCAGTTGGTTTGGTCATGTTTGATAAGGCAGAACGTCAGGAAGCCCATGGAAGAGCAAGTCTACTCACTTCCTGGTGCTCAGGAAGGTAGGGGTGCGGGTGGACACCAGGGGGAGTGAGAGCTTGTGTTCATAACAGTCTCTGCTCTAGAAACCATTAAGGTGTCAATCCACAAATGGATTCATCTAGTCAGGAGGTAGGATCATCTGATCCAGTCACCTCTAAGGACTGCTACAATGAGTACCAAACCTTCACCATGGGTTTCTGAGAAACATTTAAGATCCAAACAGAACAGCAGATGAGCACATGTAGTTCAACACCTCAGATGCATGTTTATTCCCACCAATATCCCCAGAGGCTTTATGACCCTGTGGCTGGAAGGAGGCAGAAGAGACTGAAAGAGTGTGACACGTTCCAGTGTTTTGTTTTTATTTGTTCCTCAGAGACTCTGATTAAGAAAGTTGTATCACAGGGAAATAAGATAAAGCAGATTAAATAGATCTTTCCAGACTGTGGAAACAACGAATTGCAAACATTTTAAGTTTTGAAGACTCATCAGCAACTCAAAACAGTAAGAAAACAAACTGGTTCCCTTTTGTCAGCCAGGTAAACAAAGGGACAAGAACATGGCATAATTCCAGAGTTGTGTGATGAGTGCACCTGGGAAGCAGCCAGAGGTTCTGCTTCAAACAACAGACACAGTGGTTTTGGATGACAGGATCCTGCCGAGGTACACTGTGCCCAATTCAAGCTGGGTCCATTCATGCTGGCCCATTAATAATTTGCCTGGTGCCCGAGGAGCTCCCTCTCACTGTAGCCTGCCTTATCATCGGGAGGGCTAGGCAAGCTCTAACAGGCAGGCTCTGTGCTGACACTGGCAGGCAAGGAAGAAGACAGTCACTGCATAATGGGGCTGAAGCCTGAGCTACAGCAATCTAGCTTGAAAGATAAATATGACCACAATATGTAGTTCTCATGGCTCATGGTATTTTAAAGGGATGAGAGTCATTAGTTCAAAGTCTAAATATAAATCAAGAGTCTGTCCCCTCTCTCAGCAGGAGAGAGGAGAAAACATGGGCTTGCTGTGGCAAATAGCTAGGACACTAAAAAGCCACTGAGGTTGTGAGTGCAATAAATGGATAAATGTACATTGTTCCTGTTGCTTTCTTACTGTGATAAACATCATAAGCAAAAGCACAATGGGGAGGAAAGGGTTTATTTACTTCAGCTTACACTTACAGGTCACAACCCACCACTGAGGGAAGTCAGGGCAGGAACTCAAGGCATGAGCCTGGAGCAGAAACCATGGTGGAGGGCTGCGTACTGGCTTATCCCTTGGCTCACTCCTTAGCTCACCTTTTTATGCAGCCCAGGCCTACTTGCCTTGGGCTGCTGCTATGTACTGTGGCTAGGTCCGCTCACATCAATCTTCAATCAAGACAATCACAAGCCAACTGAGATTCCCTCTTCCCAAGTGACTCTAGGTTTACATCAAGTTAACAACAACAACAAAAGACTATAAATGGACTACTAATGAATTATCGATATGAAATGGCTTTTCACATACATATTGAATCCCAGATGCTATCCAGTTCAAGACCTCACCTGTATTAAAAAGATGAGCTTTCCAGTACATAACACAAAGTTCTTCGCATGGTGTTTCAATTAGTCTAATGGTGAATTCTCACTTTTGCAGATAAGAACATTAAGACTCAAAAAATGTCACTTAGCCAAGGTCTCATACCTAAAGAGCCAAAAAAAATGAGAACACACCCTGCCAACTCAATGCTTTTTGATCACCTTACTAGACAACTTTCAAGTGCTGCAACCCTCAGCCGGAGGGATGGGGTGGGGGGGGGGGAGTAAAGTGGGAAAGTAAAGGATTCATTTTTCCTCAGACATCCATTCCTCATGCCATCTTCACATCCAGCCATGACAAGATCAAATCCCAGTTCATACAATGACTTGCTGAGAGCGAGCGAGTGTGACAGCATCAGGGAGGAGGACAGCAGAGGGATGAAGGAGATGCATCAGGGTGGGAGGATAGCAGAGGGATGAAGGAGATGCATCAGGGTGGGAGGACAGCGGAGGGATGAAGGAGATGGCTAGGAGGAAGCAGCACCTCGGGTGCATGTGGAGGACTGCAGCATGAAGAGGGAGAGGATGAGTCCCCAGGCTCCTATCTGAAAGCAGACATAGGAATATACAACCTCAGTGTTAGCAGTGGCTCTGACGGGAGGAAAAAAAGGATACATGATGAAACAAAGGAGCTTGGATGCTTCAGGAGCAAGTGATGCCTCTGCACCCCTAACATACCGAACCACTCCATTCTCAGTACCACCAAAGTGCTGCACTGACCTGCGGTGATATTTTATCTGTGTACCCCAATAAAGTTTATCAGAGGATGAAAAAGCCAGCCACTATAGTAAGCATAGAAGTCAGGCAATAGTAGCACATGCCTTTAATCCTATCACTCGGAAGGCAGAGATCTGGCTGGATCCCTGTGAGTTCAAGGCCACAACACTGGGAACAGTGCCAGGCATGGTGGTACATACCTTTAATCCCAGGACTAACCATAAAGGTCTGGAAGTGTGTACAGACAGACAGGAAGTGACAGAGCTGGGCAGGAAGAAGAAGTGATGTAGCTGGGCGGAGAGAGGAAATGAGTTGGCAGAACAGAAAGGCATATAGGTGTGGGTATACAGGAAGTAGGTCTCTTTTTGGAAGCTGCAGAGTTGGTGAGGTGAGGTTAGCTGTGGCTTTTCCTATTCCTCTGATCTCTCAGGTTTTAACCCCGATATCTAGCTCTGGGTTTTTTATTTAATAAGACCTTCAAAGATTCGTGTTGCACTGACCCCTCCCAATACTTTCCCTGCCTCTTATCAGCAGTTTCTAGAGGAAAAAAAAAAAAAGACAGGAGGGCACCAGGGTACAAAGTTCTAGAGATTTCTCAAGCCCAGTTCCACATCTGTCTTCTCTGCCCATTCATCTTCTGCCACTTCCAAGATCTCTACTGTGCATCCTAGCAACAGACAGCTGCTGTGCAGCAATACTCCCGAGGCCAGTGCTCTTCATGAGTGTGTGAGCTGCGTGCAGGTTCCACAGAAGGTGGACAGATGATCTGGGCTTTGACCCACCAGGTTTAGGTATAAATTCCAATTCAACCAGTGCTAGGTGAGTTACAGTGGCCTCCTTAGGAAAATATCGATAATGGTTCTAATCTTTTTATCATGTAGCTACAACAAAGAGTCAAGAAGGTGCAGCTGCTAGAACCAGTACTTTCCAGCACAGAATGGACAGACAGCAACTTCAACTGTCTCTGCTCTTTTCTTCTCACTTATTACTGGTGAGGTGGCCGGGCCAGGCATGACACAGGGTACAATCTTCTCCTTCCCACCCGGTACTTTTGTTAACTTTCTTTCTTCCAGAGACTTCAAATGGATGCCAGACAAACTGTATGAGGACAAAGATTATGTTTCAAGTACTCACTGGCTTGTAGCAACAATCATTTACTCTTTTGAAAAGGAAATAGAATATTTACTTAATTAGAATATTTACTTAATTATACTGCATTTCTTACTTTTTTTTTTTTTTTTTTTTTTGTTTTTTTTTTTTGTTTTTTTTTTGGTTTTTTGAGACAGGGTTTCTCTGTGTAGCTTTGCGCCTTTCCTGGAACTCACTTGGTAGCCCAGGCTGGCCTCGAACTCACAGAGATCCGCCTGGCTCTGCCTCCCGAGTGCTGGGATTAAAGGCGTGCGCCACCAACGCCCGGCGCATTTCTTACTTTTTACACATGCCTGATTTAGATAATGTTTCAAAATTAGGGTAAAAACAGCCAGTATCCTTGTCAATAATTTCATTATAAATAATTCTGTATATATAATTTTGTTCTACTTGAGTCAAATGAAATTCTATTTAATTTTACTCTATTAATATAGTCATGTCAAAATTTACTCATTAGTTCAATGACTTTTACTCCACTATCTCCAATTTTTAATTATTATTAATAATACTCAAATGAACATCTTTCAGTAAAAACATCTGTTCAATCACTGGAAGGTTCAGATACTTTTGAAAAAGATTTGCTTTTAAATCGGTTTTATGTGTATGGGTATAACAGGCCCACAGCAAGGCTGCCTCTAACCCTGGGAAAGCAATGAAGAATGGCAATTTGAAACCTTTAATGTTGGGACTTGGAGAGATGGCTCAGTTGTTAAGAGCACTGGCTGTTCTTCCAGCAGCCCTGAGTTCAATTCCCAATACTGTCTATAACTGCAGTCCCATGGGATCCCATGCCCTCTTCTGGTATGCAGACATGCATGCAGACAAAACATCCAAATATATAAAATAAATCTTTAAAAAAAAAACTTTAATGTTTATGTAGATACAGGTGTGATTATGGCTTAAAGGAGAGTACATATCTCTAGTTCTTAAATGTATACATAGAGAAAACTAAATTTTAGCGCTGGAAAAGTGGCTCAGCAGGTAAAAGCACTTACTTCGCATGCCTGACAACCTGTGCTCAATCTAAGTCCCACAGTGGAAGAAGAGAGCCAACTCCTGGAAGTTGTCTTTTGGTCTTCACAGTGCCCTGGCACATACACACTTGCACTCACACACATATATACATATACAAAGAGTAATAACAAATAAAATTTTTAAGATGAAACAAAGGTTTTAAAAACTAGAAGCAAATATCCCAAAATGCTAACTACTACATAACCTGGATAGTTAATACAAAGGTATTGGCTTGGTACTCTTCGGATTTTGCTATTGTATTTTCCAAATATCTGAAAAGATAACAGACTCATGTCTCCCCAGTCATACCACCAAATCATCTGTACATATGACCATCCTGTCAAACAGTGCAATCATGTCTACTTTTTGATACATGCATCCCACTACTAGAATTGTATAGTGAAAGAAGCAGGTTGATATCTGTCTACCTGCAGCATTTATATGCATGTTCAGCTTATCCTGCATGGTTTTCTCCTCTGACATCTTGTGAGAAGACCGAGTAGAAGACAGCATCACTCTATGAGTGGTTTCACCCAGGGCGGAGCCCCACCCCTACATCACAACTTCACTAGCATGATCCTTCTTTTTCTCCCACCTCATTTTCTCTCCCTTTCCACCCTTAGGACCTTTGGTCTTAGAGTTCCTCTGCCTGGAACACCAGATTGTTCATATAATAAGCTCCTGGTAACTTCTGGGTGTCAGTTCAAATTATCATGACCACATCAGAAGTCTTCCCGAACATCCACAACCACACAACTCAAGAGCTTTTTTCAAGCTGATTTACTCATCTGGGAGAATCCCCTACTTACGTTCCCTTATCTCCAACCCACCCAATTTGTCTCCTCACTTTTCAAACACACTGGTCTCCTACAGGTTTAGAACCAAGGAGATGGTGTGGAGCTAACTCTCCCACCTCTTCAGGTCCTCTCAGTGAGTTCCTACTGGTTGTCCTACTTAACTTCTCCTGAGATCTCCTGCCCTCTCTCTCTATATAGTAGCTGTGTGAGGTGAGAGAGCTGGTAAATACGACTGATAATCAAAGCATCTCAATGAGTACTGAAAATACAGAATGTTATTTGTTAATTGTGCCTTTATAAACTGGATAAATAAAAACAGAATCAAAACCAATCAGCTTCCCCTATGCCACTCTTGATACAGTTCACCTGCTTTACTTTTCTTGCTAGGCAAGACTTGCCACCTACCAGCTTCCATCATCTGAGCGTTTGTTTTGGTTACTGCTCATAGCCGGATCTCCTTACTCCAGTGTGAGTCCCATTAAGGGAAGAAATGTATGCTTTGTTCACCAACCTGAGGGTCTTAACAGTGTCTCAGGAAACATTTGATATGGAATAGACCCACTTCCTAGCAACTGCCAGTGCCCTCTGGCTTGCTTCCCTGAATGCTAATTTACTACCTGTTTTCCTCCAGTTGACCAGAGAGTGGGAACAAGCAAGAAGAGAAAACTGCCCATTTAATCCACATGCTCAGCAGGTAGTAACAAATCCAACACATCTCGGGATGTGTGCCACAGATACCTCAAAGACCCCACGGGGCTGGGTCTGATGTGGGGCCAAGAAGGAGCACCACAGCACTTGAACTCTCTGTTTCCTTCTGATTCTCTGAAAGAGTATTAGTCATCTGTAAAAGAATCCCTATTTACCTAGCATAACTACAATGCTAAGAAAATGTATTTCATTTATTTTGTATTCCACGTTTGGAAGTCTGCTTCAGACTGTAATTGCAGCCTAAATCCCAGTAGTAAACAAACCAGCTTGCATTTTATATGTTACCATGAGGCTCTCTCTCCAGGTTTGCTCTTCAGAGCCAAGGAAATGTTGACACAGTTGCACACCAAGTTTCAACATGCTGATCATGTTAAAATAGTGCACAAGAAATATTTTTCCACTTTATAAAAAGCCAGACTGTTTACATGCTTAAGTGGCCAGAGACTTTGCTATCTGTGTGTGGTCCTGAAGTTTCAATATCATAACCCTGAGTACAAAGTGAGGCAGCATGCAACACACTTGGCTATGAAGTTCCACAATCAAACTGGGAATCAAGATGTTACCACAGGAGAACTCACAAACAGGCAGGTTTAAAGTGGGTGGGGGTGGAGGATGCCTTCTTTATTTTAATACAGTTTGGGAGGAAAAATAATTGAAAAAGCTTGGTTATATGTCTGTGAACTTGTGTAGCAATGCATATTATTAAGCAGAGAAACAAGAAGGAGAGAGAGAACAGGAAAGGCTGACAAGGTTTTCAACCTATAGGTTTCTTACAAAATTACAGAAATATGCCGAGCACAGTCAGTGTTCAGTAACTCCAAGCCCAGAGTCATGTGATAGAAAAGATCTACAAAACAGTCACTGAGCACCGTTCTTAAAGACAAACAGGAGAACAAGAGACTTTACTTCAACTTGGCCCAGTGGCTCAACACAGGCCGTGGGCACCCTCCCAGAAAGCGCCAAGAGAGCAGAGGCCCCAAGTTCACAGCCAGGCCAAAGGAGAAGACAGACCCCATCCTCTGTGTCTTTGCCATTTTCCAAGCAGCACTGCTTTTGGCTGACAAGTTAGTGTTTCTTCAAGCTCGAAATAGAATTTACACAGAAGTTCCACCCTGTCCAGACAAGATAGAAGTGACAAGAGACCTCACAGAAAGAAAAATTATCTACATCCGTGTAACTGAAGACATGTTCACATTCCCAGAGTCTAGCGTTTAATGCTCGGGACAGTCTCTAGATTCTGGGCTGTTTGCACTTACCATTCCTCAAAGTCCCAAATGCCTCAGGTTAGTGAGCACTGCTGGTTCTCACGTTTTTTTTTTTTTTTTTTTTTTTTTTTTTTAATGGTTTTCAATTTGAAGGACCTTCATAGTACTCTGTGTGTAAACAAAAAAATAAATCTCGTAATGTGGGCAGGTTCATGCTGCAACGTGCGATGACCTTTCCCTTTTGGTTGCCAAATGCACACACTGTTACTCTCAGTTGACCGAATAAGTGAAAGAATGGTACTTCAGTGAATTTTTTTTCCTGGCATTATTACTTTTTCCTCCTACAGTTTCTTTTACAGAGTCTTCTGTGGCTATAGGTCAGAAGAGTTTTCCTGTTGCTATGAGAACAGTGTAAATAAGTGAACTTTAAAATTCACTTTGGGGGTAAGGAGCCGCCACACTTCTGGTTACCTAAGCCCTGCTGGATGTGTGTGTATTGCATACTCTTCCCTGCAGGAATAGAGCAAGGCCATCTAACATGACCTCCTCCATCACGGCTGCCATCTTTGGGGCCAGGAAAACCCCAGAAGCCTTGCAGAGGTCCTGTAACTGCTGGGATTTCTCCATATCTACTAATAGCTTCTTGTGCTCAGAGAGAAACTTAAGCTCAATGTTACATTTTCAAAGTACAGAAATGTTCCAGTCCCCTAGCCTCATCAAGCATCTGAAGTGCTCCCACCCCTGACACTGTCCCTGAGTATTGCAATGCTCCCACCTCTGACACTGCCCAAGTACTGCTTACCATGAAGAACCCTGGAGACACCTTGGGAAGGACAGGATTGAAAGCCAGATACAGCCTCTACATGTGGCAGATGTGGGTAACTTCCATGCCTTTTAAATTTGCCTCACTGGTGGACTTGGAGGGACCAGAGCAATTCCTTAAGTAGGGTGGTTCCTACTGTATTATCAAGGAATTCTCCATTCACAGCTAATCTCTCCATTCCTCTAGCACTACTGGGCTTCAGAGAGGAAGGAAAAAGGGGAGCACGTGACTTTACTTAACCACACTCTAGAATTTGAGGACCTGAATCCCCAATTCTAGGACAAGCCAGTTAATAAAGCCAACAATATTTAGGAAAGGTCAAAAGTACTTTCTACCCTTAACAAGCTATCTAGTCTCAAATTCAATGCCAAGGCCTAATCACAACAAAGATTACAAATTCATGAAATCTAAGCAAAATAACAATTTTGAAATGTTATTAGGACATATTAGTAAACACACCAAAGTCTTAAAATACACCAGAAATTGTTTTAGATATTAAGGACACACCAGGAAATAAATGAGGTTAAAAAGGAGGAGAAGGAGGAAGAAGAGGAGGTAAAGGAGGAGGAGGAAAGAGAGGGAGGGGAAAGGAGGAAAGGGATAGGGAAGGCAAGGCAAGACAAGGGTAAAGGGGAGGGAAGAGAAGGGAAGGCAAGGGTAAGGGAAGGGCAAAGGGAAGGGGAGGGGAGGGAAGGGAAGGGGAGGGGAAGAAAAAAAGAAACCCTGCCTTCGAGAAGTTTGTGCTATGATAAAGATGGAGGAGGGGAAGGTAAAATAGATGTCATGTTAGTAAACAGTTCATGTGCACTGGACAGGAACAAAGCAGAAAAGAGACCAGGAAATGGTAGAGATGCTCAGTCCAGGGGGTGGTCAAAGACAGGCTTCTGAGGAAAGATCACATGACAGGAAAGAAGGCATACTGTGAGCACCCTGGAGGAGTGTGACAAGCAGCAATAGCAAAGACAATGAGATGGAGCTGGAGTCTTCATGAATGGCAAGTAAGAAAGTCTTTGACAGCTCTGCCCACCAGTCTCTAGGAGGAAGTGCAGTGGCAAGCCATCCACAGGACTGAGTGCACTAGCAGCCCTCCACAGGACTAAATGCAATGGCAGCCCTCCACAGGACTAAGTGCAGTGGCAGCCCTCCACAGGACTAAATGCAGTGGCAGCCCTCCACAGGACTGAGTGCAGTGGCAGCCATTCACAGAACTAAGTGCAGTGACAGCCCTCCACAGGACTAAGTGCAGTGACAGCCCTCCACAGGACTGAGTGCAGTGGCAGCCATTCACAGAACTAAGTGCAGTGACAGCCCTCCACAGGACTAAGTGCAGTGGCAGCCCTCCACAGGACTAAGTGCAATGGCAGCCCTCCACAGGACTGAGTGCAGTGGCAGCCATTCACAGAACTAAGTGCAGTGACAGCCCTCCACAGGACTGAGTGCAGTGGCAGCCCTCCACAGGACTAAGTGCAGTGGCAGCCCTCCACAGGACTAAGTGCAGTGGCAGCCCTCCACAGGACTAAGTGCAGTGGCAGCCATCAAGAGGGAGGGAAACAAGGAGGCTTCTGTGGAGACTGAAGTATGTATGGTGAGGAGTCTGGCCACTGAAGTTAGGGTACCACTGCAGTATAAATGCTTCATACTGCCGCAGGTGTCAGCAAGTAGTTTGGTAAATGTGAACTGTCAGGGGTTACTTAAGTGAGGACAGATTTAATTCAGGGATAAAAGCAGCCTCTCTTCAAAGCAGCTCCAGCTCCTTTATCACTTACTAGCATCATTGCTGAAAGGACTGGTCTTAGGGGTTTAAAGAGAGTAAATGAAACTCAAATATAAATTGGAGTGATTTCCTCTGTAGCTTTAAAGGAGACCATTCTGTCCTAGCTAAGAGGACATCTGTGAAGTTAAAACAACTAGGGAAGGCATGGTGGCCGCCTGTTCTCAATGTTCTTCCCAGAAACAGAAGCAGCAGGGTGGTGATGTGAGTGTATGTAGGGAGAGCAAGGGAACAATTTAGTGCCTATCAATTCTGAAATCTGCCGGACAAACTAAGACGCTGGAGATAAAAGAGCTGTTGGTGTAAGCTTGGGCCTGAGGGCACTCAAAAGGCCAAACTCCTTTCTTGGGGTCCAAGCTTTAAGGCCATCCGATGAGTGGAAGAAGATTATGTGCTTTACTCAAGAGATAAAGTGTCTGGTCTGACTATGCTGCCCAGGCTGGTCTTAAACACCCAATCCTCAGGGTCATCATGCCTGGCTCTTAAATGTTCATTTCATATACATATGTATGTACCTTCTCAGCATCTCAACTGGAAGTAGGTCTAGATGAATAGCAACAGGATATAGTAGTCTAACAAAGTTCTTCCTGTTCAGAGAAGGTCACAAGACAGCAATTCTTGTCTGTGTCTTGTTTTTTAGCACTTGTGCAAAAGACTGCTGTTTACCATTGTCATTATTACCATTGTGGTAGGATATTATTTTAAGATGTGCTACATTTGTTTATGCTCTGGAACATTTGTTTAATGATGCAATGATGTATTGCATTCTTTTATGTTGCATTTGTTTAACTCTGTGAAGTTATGTTACTTTGCTGTTTAAAACACCTGATGGTCTAATAAAGAACTGAACAGCCAAAAGCAATGCAAGAGAAAGGATAGGCAGGGCAGTCAGGCAGAGAGAATATACAGAAGGAGAAATCTGAGAGGAACAAGAAGAAAGAAGGAGCAAGAGAAGGAGGAGGATGAAAGGGGCCAGCCACCCAGCCACACAGCCAGCCACAGAGTAAGAGTGAAAGTAAGATATACAGAAGTAAGAAAAGGAAAAAGCCTAGTTACAAAAGGTAGATGGGATGATTTAAAGTTAAGAAAAGCTGGCAAGCAACAAGCCAATCTAAAGGCTGGTCATTTATAATTAAAAATAAGCTTCCCTGTGTAATTTACTTAGGAGCTGGGTAGTAGGAAGATGCTAGATGTGGAACAAGGATGACTAGACTGCTACTCACATCACCAGTGAGGCTACCTGGAAAACGGGACCCCAAAACAAGACACGGAGAAATGGACAAGATCTACATGAATAGCCTGGTCATGAGTGGGAACAATGAAGGGCGACAGTCGAGGGAAAGAGTGGGAGATCCTAGCTGGATCAAGAAAAGAGAGGGAGAACAAGGAATAGGAGACCATGGTAAATGAAGACCACATGAGAAGGTGAGAAGGGGAGGAAGCAGAGAGCTAGGGAGGCCCACGGAGATCCACAAAGATACCCCCTCAAAAGACTGCTGGCAATGGTCGCGAGACGGCAGGAACTGACCTACTCTGGTGATGGAATGGCCAGACACCCAAATAGTGATGCCATAAACCCCATCCAAGGACTGAGGAATCTGAAGGCAGACATCCACGGCTGGGCCCCTGGTGGAGCACTGGGAGTCTAATTAGTGAGTATGAAGAGGATTTATATGAGCGAGAATTGTTGAAGCCAAGGTTGGATAAAGCACCGGGATAAATAACCAAATGAATGGAAGCACAGGATCTATGAACCAAAGGCTGAGGGGCCCCCAACTGGATCAGGCCACCTGAACGGGTGAGACAGTCAGTTGGCTTGATCTGTTTGGGAGGCAGCTGTGCATTGGTGCCAGGTCCTGGGCTCGTTGCATGAGTTGGCTGTTTGAATCCTGGGACTTATGCAGGGACACTTGGCTCGGTCTGGGAGGGGGGAATGGACCTGCCTGGACTGAGTCTACCAGGTCAACCCCGGTCCTCGGGGGAGACCTTGATCTGGAGGAGGTGGGAATGGGGGGTGGGCTGGGGGGAGGGGTGGGCGAGAGGGGGAGAACAGGGGATTCTGTGGCTATTATGTTGAACTGAATGGTGTTGTAAAATAATAATAATAATAATAATAATAAAAAAAAAATTAAAAAAAAAAAAAAAATAAGCTTCCCTGTGTAATTTACTTAGGAGCTGGGTAGTAGGCCTCCCAAAGAGCAAAAACAAACAACAACATTATTATAAACATGCATGTTTCTGCTACAGAGCAACTATAATATCTTCACCTGTTTTAGTGACCATCAATGTAAGCATATATAACCAAATTTGTACTTTGTATGGAACCTTTCATGATTTATTTTTAGGTATAATTCACATTTAAAAACCACCCATTGGTTTCATCCAACAGCATCAGGCCAGTGGAAAAGAAAGCTCTACCAAATGAACAGCTGGTACTTATGCACAATCCTGGTGTAAATACAGTCTTTATCTATGCTGGCCTCAAACATTCTACATTTGATGTCTGAGTTCAGAAGCATCCTCACCAAGGACTTTATCTCAAAACAGTGCTGGCTATAGAAGAAAATCCCAAAATAAGAACATGGGGTATAAGGAGTAGCAAAGGATGTAATAATGGTAGGTCTTACAAACATATATATATATATATATATTTAGCTGAAGGGAAAGAAAAAAGTCATAAACTCTTGATAGATAATATCATAAATGCAAAGTCTTCTCTTTGCTTTTTTTTGGGGGGGGAGGGTAATTTTGTTTTCTTGTTTGAGATAAGGTCTGACTATATAGCAAGGTTGGCTTCAAACTCATGACCCTGTCAATTTTAAGTTAATATAAAGAATATTCTAGAACTGAATAAAGCAAAGTATGCATCTATGTATCTGTTTCAAAACTGAATGTTATTTCCTAATCAAGATATTCACATTTTAACGATGAGTCACATTAAGGAATAGAGATGGCTTACTATCTGAAATATATACTTCATTTTTAGTTTTGATTCTCAGTGAGAACTTAGCATCTAATTGTTTATGTTCTTTTCTCTCACTTAGAAGAAAACAGGCAAGTGAGAATTGCTATTGTTATTGTCTAGACAGGGCAGCCGATGATAAAACTGTCTAAAGCAAAATTAAATATTGGATGATTTTCAAAAATAAATAGGTTTAATATGGACTTTTTAAAATTTGGACTCTGAGAACAATCCAAAACAGGATGTAATGGCAATACCAGTTGTGAATTCTGTTACAGAAATAAACTTGTTATAATTACCAAAGAGTCTACAATCAACATAATACATAGGTCCTTATTCTGAAGCATCCTTCTGGTCCTACTAAAAAATTTGAAACCATCTACAAATTACTGTAAGCATAAGATAAAACAAGGTTTAAAACTTAGAAAACTGAGCTGAGATACAGGTCAGTGATAAATAGTGTTTGCCTGGTACTCCAAAGGTAAAATGAAATAATGCAGAAAGTCGTCTCAGGGCCCAGAAATGGATTTGAAGTCAGCAGGGGACAAGGGAATACCAAGTACTTGGTAAATATCAACAGCCAATTCATTTTGTGCAAGTTGTTTAATGTTTAAGCAAGATGTGCTTAGTATAGGTTACATTATAGAAAGAACAGAAATACCAAATAACAAGAGTTGAAAAATTTGTGCACTAAATACATGTGAGAGATAGCTCTGTAGACAACGTGATCCCAATTCTCATTCTGAGTTTCTCCCTAGCCTCCTCCCAGCTACAGATAGTAAATGACACAGCTCTGGACCACAAAATGGATGTCTCTTGGCTAGTGTTCCTTTTCTAACAAAAAGGGACTTTTTAATGTATATATCTCTTCTCCCATTTGCCCTTTCCCAATCTCTTCCTGCCTGGTACACAGATGTACTATCTGAAAGTTAAATGGCCAGTCTGTAGCCATGAAACAAAACAAAGAGGTGAAGTCCATGGGTTAAGGAATGACAAGCTGAAAGACAGAGCCGAGTTGCTAATGGTAGGTCCTCCTCCAGCTTTTATACTCTACAAGAGATATAACATCTGTTAGCTTGTGGTTCTCAGAATGAATTTTCTTCTGCTTATAATCTTAGTTATACAATGAAATGAAAATATTACTCTCAAGTACTAGAATAACTGTACATGGATCCTAAAACAGAAAAGGGACTTCAGCATAGCAGGAAATACAAAACGTTTGGGTAAAATCAGAATACAGGAAAGGCACCCACACACATCAAACAAAATATATACTATAATAGAAAACAATGTTGTTTTATTACTATTTGCAATAAGTGCAACCTATGAATAAGTACAGACTATTACTCTATGCAAATAAATTAATAGATAGATAGATAGATAGGTAGATAGATAGATAGATAGATAGATAGATAGATAGATAGATAGATAGAATCCATTGTTCCTAAAGATGATAAATAGGAAAACTGGGGAAACAAATGCCTAACAAATTTTAATCAAAAAAGGTTCAAATCCATGAAAAGGTTTCATGTCACTAAGAATAAACACCTGATAATATAAACAGAAAATTCTATTAAGATGGTAATCATGAACTTAGATTTAGCATGCCAACTTTCAGAAACAGGAAGCAAAACTGATAAAATGTAATAAAAATGACATATAACTAGAAAAACTGTCAGAAGCCTAGAAATCAGATAAACTATTTAATGGCAAGCAAATAAAAATTGATCTGACAATAACATGGAATCTTGAATTCAATACATATAGAAAGTAAAATTATTTCAATTATACAATGACTACTGATCAAAAAAGAAACCTGACAGGGCTAGAAAATAGCTCAGCAGTTAGGAACACTTGCTTCTCTTCCAGAGGCCCCAAGTTCCAGTCTTGGTACCTGAGTCAGGTGACTCTCAACTGCCTGGAACTCCAGCCCCAGGATATCAGATGCCCACTTCTAGCTTCCAAAGGCACCCTCCATCACAGCACACATATATACACATATATAAGAACTAAAATAAATTAAAATTTAAAACTGACCACATACCAGGTCAGAAAAAAAACTTCAACAAATCACCTATCATACATATAAGTAGGCACTTAAATTAAAAAGTGTCGAATCTTTGTTTTGTTTTGTTTATCTTGCAGTGTTAGGGATCAAATTTCAAGGCATGCCCATGTTAGCCAAGTGTTCTACCAACCAACATTTCCAGTCACCAAAATGTCCTTAAAATGTACTTAAGAAATTTAAGATATGACCCTAAATAAATCAAAGAGGGACTAATAGTACAATCACAGAATATTTATAAATGAACTATGATTAAAGAATATTAAAACTTATCATGCTGAGTGAGATATAGTTTTACAGGCATATGTATTTATTATTTTAAGTTAACAAATAAATATTGAACATATTTATGGGGTACAATAGGATATTTTGATATAAAAAGGTGAATGAGTGAATCAAGCTAACTGGCATTCTGTAGCCATGGTATATGCCAGTATTTGTGGCAAAATATTTGAAATTCATTCCCATAAAGTCTGAAATGTATTTATTCACAACTTTAATACCATCTGTACAAAAGACATCAAAAATGTACTTCTATCTGAAACTTTGTATTTTATTACTATTTTCTAATTCTTTATCCTTCCCACCCTTTTTTGTGTGTATTTTCTGTAATACAAAATAGAAAAGAAAATGAACTCATTCAGTGTACAATAGACTAAAGGAAAGAAATCAAGGTAGACAGACAGATCACAGGGAGAAAGGAGAAGCAAGAGGAAAAGAAGACGAAAGCAGAATTTAAATAAATTCTGGTTCATTAGAAAAAAAATCTATGAATCAGAAAAACTCCCATCCTAGATAAATAATACTACATAAAAGGAAGGCATAACCTTAAATGTTTGGTTTTTTATTTTTTTTAAATCAGGAAAAAAAATTACAGCTCTTCTAATATCATTTGAAATATATCTGTATACATGAATGAAACTGATGGTTATAAAGAAAAGTATTAATTACTAACAAAGACTCAGGAGGAATATTAAAATACAAACCAATATTGTTGAAGAAACTGAAAAATTAGATCCTATGTTCTCATTCTCTACCAGCTTAGAGGATTTCACAGGAAAGTTGTATTCAGTTACAAGCTATTATCAATACTTAGAAGGGGAGGATTTGTCTTCTTTAATGAGACTAGTAACAAAAATGTCCATTAAAAAGACATAGAAACACAAACAATAAAGCTCATTCATAAAAAATAGCTTTAATAATTCTAAATTCTAATACTAGAAAATTACAGTAATGTTTATTTCCAGGAATACAAGGACTAACAAAAGCAGAACATTTACAAAGATAACACACCATAATAGACGTAACAAATAGGACAAAGTCTGGTGGCAAATAACTGTAATCCCAGCACTCGGGAGGCTAAAGTAGGAGGATCGTAAGTTCAAAGACAGCCTGGGCTACAAAGAGTGTCTTGCTCTTAAAACAAACAAAAACAAAACAAAACAAAAAAAAAACAGAAAGAAAAGGAAAGAAAAAAGAAAGAAAATAAAATGGATACTTAAGAACTGAACGAAAAAGCAATCTAATTAGTTTATGATGACATGTAAAGAGATGAAAGACAAAAACAGTTTATAAGTTGTCAGGCCTGGTGACATACACCTTTAATCACAACACTTGGGAAACAGAGGCAGGCAGATTTCTGTAAGTTCCAGGCCAGCCTCATCTACAGAGTGAGTTCCAGGACAACCTGGGCTATACAGCAAATCCCTGTCTTGAAATAAATAAAATAACTCAATGAAAAAGCAATCAAAAGAGTTTATGATGGCATGTGAAGAAATGAAAGACAAAAACAATATGTAAGTTATCAGGCCCAGGAAGGAGGGAAGAAAGGGGCTGGAGAGATATCGAGATGACACAGTAGAAAAAGTGCTTACTGCTCTTCCAGAGGACCCAAGTTCAGTTCCCAGTACCTATGTTTTATGGATCAAACCATCTGTAACTCCAGTTTTAGGGAACCTGACACCTTCTTTTGAATTCAGTGGGTAACTGCACTTATATGCTTATACCTACATAGTGACACATTCAGGGACACATAATTAAAAACAATAAAAATAAATCTTGCAAAAGAATATGTAAGTCAAGTATATCTATGTCTACTGGCATAATGAGACAGAAAAGCACTGCATATCTGTGGGGAAGAGTACGTTATTTGGGGACAACTAGTTCTCTTTGGAACAATTGGCTCTCCGCATGGCATTAAATAAAAGCAGACACGAATGTGAAGCCATGTACATACTAAACAGCTGTCCTCCTGGATCTGTGGGAATGGGATCCAGGACCACCTGAGGATATCAAAGCAAAACAGGGTTTCAGTAGAAGAGATACATTTAGGATTTGGGCTAGACAGATACTTTTTTTCAGTTAAACTTAAAAAGCACAAACCATAAAAGACTGGTAAACCAGATATTAAACTTTAAAATTTGTTCACAATAAGCATACAGA
The DNA here is from genome assembly GCF_049852395.1 of Peromyscus maniculatus bairdii. Classification (NCBI taxonomy): domain Eukaryota; kingdom Metazoa; phylum Chordata; class Mammalia; order Rodentia; family Cricetidae; genus Peromyscus; species Peromyscus maniculatus. The sequence continues at coordinate 115,218,881 of NC_134855.1, read as the reverse complement.
CCAAGTACAAAGCCGAGTCACCAGCTAGGATTTTTGTAGTGGGAGCTGTTTGAGCCATTCCCTGAAGCACCGCCCCTAGTGAGGTGGCAGGTAACTGCTACACCTACTTTGAGGAACATGCCCCAGGACCCTTAAGACCTGGGATACACACTCTCACTTCTCAGACCTTCTTTTCTACTAGAGCCAATTCTTTCTCAGCTTCAGATGATAATTCTCTTGGACTATTTAAGTCCTTGTCCCCTTTTGGGGTATTAGGCAAATTTACTAGTCCAAATTTCGGTATTCCAATGATAGCCTGTAAGTTGGAAATGTTTCCTAACAATTTTTGAAAATCATTAAGAGTCTGCAATTGATCACTCCTGAGTTGTACCTTTTGGGGTCTAATTTTTTGGAGATTCTATATTAACTCATATAAAAGACACAGACCACTATGCAAAATAATGTCTCTATCAAAAGATAAAGGCAAGTCAGAGGAGGTACCATTCAGAAGGATGAAGCAATAAATTATGAAGTCTAGGCCAGTCAAGACAACCTAGCAAAGTGTAAGACTCAGCCTCAACAACAAAAAGAACAAAGAGATAAATAAAATAATCTGCAGGGGGAAAATTAGTGAAAATGAACCAACTATCAAGAGAAACAATAAAAATAAACCATATAATTTCATTTCTCACTCAGAAGACCAATAATGACAAAAAATGTGGCAATAACAAAAATTCTGAAGGACATAGAAATTATTACTATGGAAAACAAAGTACAGTGTCTAGTGTAGCTGGATTGAATGGTCCTCTCCAGTTTAGCAAATTCCAAAACTTCTATCCGGAGCTCCCTGTGTACACACATGTAAATGTCCATGGCAAATGGCTGAGAACAGCACAAAAATCAGGAAAAACTTAAACATTCTTTACAAAAGGTAAATAGACTATAGTTACAAGAGGGAAAACTATGTAACAGACTGATCACAGAGTTAAATGCATCCACATGCTGACTTCCCCAATCCTAACCTAACAATGAGTGGAAAAAGCAACTGCATAACACTACACACAGCACATACCAACTGTATTAAGTTTGAAAATGTCCAAAACAATTCCAAATGTTGTGTATGGACACACTGACTTATAGAAAAGGCATGAAACATACATAGGAATAATAACTACAAAATAAAAATGGTTATTTTTAGGCCAAAAGTTATAGACTGAAGAGACATACACAGGAGAATATAAATGCTTATAATTTTTAACCTAATAATACTGATAATGTATCAGCCATTGGCTTACACGATGACTTCTTGAAAATTTATTAATCAATTATGCATCGAATTGATATGTGTATACATAAGTATGTATATATATAACATATATGTGCATATTAAATTTTTAATCTTTCCTAACGTATGTTATACTAGGAAATATGTATAGTTGCTATATATTAGGAAAGATTGATGATTTAATCAAAGAAATCACTTCTGGAGTTAAAGAAGGAATGAAGGTAGGAAAGAAGTGAGTAGATGAATGAGTTCAATTCAGATAAAAAAAAGGTTTCAGGTAAACTAGTAAAGCAAAATTTCTTAAAACAGTGGTTCTCAACCTTCCTAATGCTATGACCCTTTAATACAGTTCCTCATGTTGTGGTGACCCAGAGTCATAAAATTTTTTTGCTGCTACTTCATAACTGCAATTTTGCTACTGTTGTGAATTGGAATGCAAATATCTGTGTTTTCTGAAGGTCTTAGATGACCCCTGTACAAGGGGTAGAGAGCCACAGGTTGAAAACCACTGACTTAAAAAGGTAGTTAGAAGCTGGGAATAGTGAATACACCTTTAATCTCAGTACTCAGGATGCAGAGGCAAGAGGATCTCTGTGAATTTGGGACCACCCTAGTCTACATAGAGTTCCAGACCAGCCAAAGCAACATAATCTCAAATTTTAAAAAAAAAGAAAAGAAAAGAAGAAAAAAAAAACAGATGGTGCAATAGTGGCATTAATATCTTGGGAGTAACCAAGAGCTGTTTACTTCAACTTAAGGCCCACTCAAAATGGACCCTAGAGGAGAACTCACTACTGCCACTTTCCTAAACCAATATAATTTCGAACTGTATTCTAAATACTTATTCTTCTGAACACAGAGAAGTACAGCTCTCACCCTCATTCTTTTGCAGCAGATGGAGACTGTTGCAGAAATTCCCTAACTGGTCAAATGTAGAGAACAACTGACCATGAGGTACCTGTGGTGGTTTGAATAGGAATGGTCCCCCAAAATTCCTAAGTTTGAATGCTTGGCCCGTAGGAAGCAGCACTATTAGGAAGTGTGGCCTTGTTGGAATAGGTGTGGATTTGTTGGAGGAGGTATGTCATTAGTGGGGTGAGCTTTGAGGTCTCACTCAGAAGCTGAAGCCTGGCCTGGTATATTTATTGTCTCCTTCTGCTGCCTGTAGATCCAGATGTAGAACTCCCAACTACCTCTCCATGTCTGCCTGCATGCCACCATGCTTCCCACCAAGCTCTGAACTATAAACCACCCCCAGTTAAATGTTTTCCTTTACATAACTTGCCATAGTCATGGTATCTCTTCAGAGCAATAGAAACTCTAACTATGAGTACCCAACCACTACTGATAAATCTACAATTCAACCTCTACACCTAAGGCTCAAGGAACACTGCAGAAAATGGCGTAGAAGACTTGAAGAGACAAATCCAAAGTTAAGCCCATGAGATCACAACAGTACCTACATAGTGACAATACCAGCTGGCATGTCAACATATGGAAAAAGGAATTCTTGTAAGGCCCCACAACAGATGAAGATCTACAGGCAGTCACTAGCTATTGAGAGACAGAGAGAGAGACAGAGAGAGAGAGAGAGAGAGAGAGAGAGAGAGAGAGAGAGAGAGAGAGAGAGAGAGAGAGAATATGAATATGAGTCTTCTCCAGGAAGAAGCCCCTTGATATATAAAAGTTAGTTGTCTTCAAACACAAGCCCCCTGATAAACTTGCCCATGTGGCCATCCCTATACCCATGTGCATTTATGCAACACTAATTGAACTCTACAGGACAGATCTCTCTCTCTCTCTCTCTCTCTCTCTCTCTCTCTCTCTCTCTCTCTCTCACACACACACACACACACACACACACACACACACACACACACACACACAGAGCACATAAATTTGAGAGGAATGTAAGGGGAAACAGAAAAAGCTGGAGGGGAAGAATATCCTCAAAATGCACTGTACTCATGTATGAAATTTGAAAGGAAGGAAGGAATGAAAGAATAAAAGAAGGAAGGATTAAGTAGCAAGGTGTGTAACAATGAGCCATTTACAGTGTGGAGCCAACTAAGAACAATGTGATAGAAATGCTGTCTTTCATTCACTTTCCACTGTATAGTCTCAAACGGGAGAAGGTAGAAGTGAACATGTAAGGAGAGTGAAAACCATCTGTGTTGCAGCAGAAAACAAGTAAGGAGCTACTGAATCACAGGATTCAAGTCAAAGCATGAACATAAATGGGCTCTTACCATCATAAGTCATGCTGTAGGAGAAAAGGGAGAAAAGATACCAAAGTACATGAACAAACAAGAATGAAAAAATCCTAAATCACTGTTTGAGCAGTAATTTCAAACTGCAGGTTCACTAAGTCTTTTCTATTTCTAATAACTAACACTAATATGGGTAGGTTGGGTTTTTAGTTCCTCTCTTAACTCAAGTTTCTCTGGAAAAAGTAAGAGGAAAGAATGCAACATCAGAACAACTAGTCACCAGAACAAAGGGTGCTGCTAGGTTTAGAAACATTCAAAACCTGGTGGCTCCTGGGCAATGTGATGTCCCAAGAGTCTATGAAACTTTGACTCCTAATCTAGAATCTATGAGGCTCTTTTGTTTATTTTTAATCCTGTCTTCATAGCTGGGATGGTCTGAATGAGAAAGGGACCCACAGAGTCTAGGGCATTGAATACTTGGTTCCCGGCTGGTGGTGGTGTTTGGGGAGTTTAGGGTGCAGCCTTGCCAGAGGAAGTGCATCCCTGGGGTGGGCTTTGAGAGTGTAAACTTGGGTCACTTCTAGCTTGCCTTCTGCTTTCTGCATGTGCTTCAAGAAAAGAGCTCTCGGATCCTGTTTCTGCCATGCAGCCTGCAAACTGTTACCATGTCTCCCTTCCATGATGGACTCATACCTCTCTAGAACCATAAGGCAAAATAATCTGTCTTCCATAAATTACTTTTGGTCATACAGTGTTTATCACAGCAATAAAAAAGTAACTAATACAAAACTGTAAGAAAAAAACTTTACAGGAAAACACATGGATCAAAATAAATGGAGTATTTCTCATTACCACTGCTCTGTTGATGTTTCTATGAAGACTCAGAACCTACAGAGGGCAAGAGCCACACGTAGACTCAGAAGTGAATGATTTCCATAAGTATCATGTATTCAAGAACAACATAAATTATAAATAGCATTATCAACTTTACATACTCATACAAAGAAAGTTATAACATTAAAAAATGTCTCACAATTTAAAAGTGTAAAAAAATTTCCTTTCAAAACACATGTTTTGTAGGTTTGCATGGTAGTGATTTTATCTGAAGACTTTTCACAGTGAGGGTACTTTTCCAAAGTGTTCATAACCACACAGACATACAAGTGACTCATCAAAGCCGCCTTAGAATTAGCTATTAACAATGACTTTTTAGGTCCTCAATTGACCTATAAAAGGTACATGAGTGGGTGAAACTTAAGCAGAAAACTTAAATCAGAGAAAATATTTAAACCACAAGTATTAGAAAAACTTCAGGAAGGCAGAACAGTAATCCTTTAAAAAAGCCAATAAGCTTTATTCAATTTAAACTTGGTTGCAGATAGTGAGTATGTCCTTACCTTCACCGCTTCTCTCCAGACTACAAAGAAAATAGCTGACCCACTGCCCTGTGAAATCTCTCCTCGGGCCTTACCTAGGCCCTTGGTTTCTGCATGGTGGCAGGCTGAGGGCAGGGGCATCCTAGCAGAGCAACAAGGTATGAATGGGTTCTGGGAAAATTGGGGAAGGGTCGTGATAAAAGAGCAAACTGAAACTTTTCATACTTTTTTTTTTTCCAATTCCCAGCCCCCATTTGGGGTAATTCACAGTCACCTGTAATTCCAGCTCCAGTGGGATCCAATGCCTCTGGCCTCAGTGGGCATTAGCAGTCAAGTACATACGCACACATGCTCGTGCACACACTCCCATACACACTTATGTGCATAATTTAAAATAATAAAAATCTTATAAAAAATTTGTACTTTGAATCAAATACATGATTTGATTTTTTTTTTTAGAATTAAGATAATTAATTAATGTCCTTTCCTTAATTTTTTTTTTAAATTTTATCCTGAAGTCCAGGGTACATTATTTCAGAGATATGGTGTGTGTTTCAGATTCCTAAGAAGAGCTACTGGTACAGAGGTGGGTGATTATTTCCTCCCAGTATCCCTCTGAGATAACACTGCCTACAAAGTCTTCATCTTGTATCACTGAACCACTTGCAACATGGACAAGCCAAGGAAGAAGGCCTCTCCATTTGAGCTGCCTAACTTAGGAGAAGTCTGATTACTCAATAGTGTAAGCATGCGTGTTGTTCTTCTGTTGGCTTAGCAGCCGCACCTGAATCTACCCATATTTTAACTACTGTCTGCACCCTATAGCCCACAGTCAGCACCCTATCGCTCAGACCACGGCCTAGTGGGATTTCCAGTCCTGCCAGCACCAGTTCTGCCGCAAATACAGGTTTTAACTAAGTCTCTATCATTCTATTTACCAATAAAGACTCAGGAGTCAGGTGTTGAGGTGAAAACCTGCTAGATCAGAGAAGCTGAGAAGCATCCAGTTGACCTTCCTTTTTGGCCAGAGACCCAGCAAGAGAAGCATCTCTCCACTCATCCTAAACCAAAAAGATATCATCATAGTCCCACTCTACTCCTTCCTGTGCATCTCTCTATCCATATCCCTGGGTCCTCCATACTCTCTCTATGGTTAATTTTTGTAAACTAGTCACTGGCTCCACCCCCTGACCCAAGGTTAATTGTATTAACACAGTCTCAGAGTTTTACAGTGTGATCAAATATCCCCTAACATTGCTGCTGCTAAAGTGAGGCTTCCAGCAAATAACCCAGTGGCTGCTTTGAGAACTCTAAAGTAGGCTTGTGGATGTTTGCAGTAAAATGTTCTAAGAGTACAGTGAAGAAAAGCTCACAAAATGACACCCAAGTTCCATTAGCCCCTAATCAGAAGAAAGCAGGTATATGGTTTTGAGTGCTAAGTTCTTAGGATACATAGTATACTCACATACAGACTAGACATGCTGTCATTGTTTAGTGTCAACTTGGAAGACACAGAATTGCCCAATCCTATAGCTTAGGGGAAGTGTCATCAATGACTCTTGAATGAAAAGAACAAAATTAGGAACTGAAAACAGCATGTTTATATATTTTAGTTACATTGAGAAATACAACTACAATTACTTTGCTGAAAACTGAGCACACTTTTTGAAGTTTAATCATCAAATGGCAGAACAGGAAGGTCCTGACATTATCTACTCTAAAAGTTGACTTTTCAAATTATGAAGCAGAAGTTCAAGTTGAGAAGTTTGTTCAAATGTTTTGCGGTTCTGTGTAATCAAGTTTGCACTTTCCTGAGGCCACCATAACAGTGCCAACAACTGGTGATTTAAACCATCAAAAGTTGCCCCAATTCCATGGCCATACATCTAAAGTTAAGGTGTTGGCATGGCTGGTTTCTCTGAGGGCTGTGAAGGACAATCTATTCCATTCCCCTCTTCAGGTTTCTAATGGCTTAGGTGCCCCATGGCTTGTTGAAGGAGTTCTTCAAAATATCACCATAGGAACCATATAAATGACTCTGTTGACCTCTTTCCAAACCATATTTCCATATAAGGTCACATTCTAAGTGCTTGCCATACAAGCCTGGTGACATTAGTTCAATTCCTAGAACCTAGTTAAAGGTGGAAATCAAGAACTGACTCCACAAAGTTATCTTCTGATCTCCCCAAGTTCATTATGACATCAGCAGCATGAGACACCAAATAACAATTAAAATAATAATGTAAAAACACAAGAAACAAAAAAGAATGTCAACACTTTTTTTTTTTTTAATATAAAAATAAACTCTTAAAAAAGAATTCTACTCGGGATCTAGGCAAAACCCAGACCTCCCAATTCAGGCCAATGGCCTTTTCTACTACAGATTTCTCTGCTCTTAGGGTACTGCAGGCTGCACAGGTAAGAGGCTCTATCTAAATTAAGACATGACTTCCACACAAAAGCTCATACTTTACAATGACCGTAGCACTCTAATAGCCCTGTACACAGAAGCTGTCACCTATCTGTGGTGATACTGTGTCCCCCAATATAGTATGCACCTTGATAAACGTATCTGGGGTCAGAGAACAGAACAGCCACTAAATAGACACAGAGGCTAGAAAATGGTGGCACACACACCTTTAATCCTATCACTTGGGAGGCAAAGATCCATCTTGATCTCTATGAGTTCAAAACCACACTGGAAATAGCCATGTATGGTGACACACATCTTTAATCCCAGGAAGTGATAGCAGGAAGCAGAAAGGTATATAAGGTGTGAGGATAAGAACTAGAGGCTTTTAAGCTTTTAGTCTTTTAGCAGCAGTTCAGCTGAGATCTATTCAGATGAGGACTGAGAGGAAATAGGATCGGCTGAGAAGTTGGCGAGGTGAGGTTATCTATGGCTTGTTCTCCTTCTCTGATCTTTCAGCATTCACCCCAATACCTGGCTCCGGATTTGCTTTTATTAATAAGACCTTTTAAGATTCATGTTACACCCATCTGGTCGCAAATGTTCGCCGATGTATTCTATTCTCCTTCCTTATAACCATGTCTGTAATGCACCTGCAATAGGTTTGCTACCATCTCTAAAATACCTAGTGTTCAGAGGGAGGTATAGGATGAAATCTGTGGAAGCACAAATCAAAGTTGTATTGTGCCCACGGCCTCCCTCCTCTGCAGCACAACCTTCCCAGAAAAGCCAAAGTGTGTAGGTTTCCATCAGTCAGAGAAAACACTGAAGTCCTGGAATTGCCAGCAGACTTTGATGTCACTCTGTCACTTAGCTGGCACACAGAGCATGCTCAGAGGCACTGAGGCCCACTGCACACAACAGGTCTTCAGCTTAGTAGCATTTTGAAATGGCCTCTGTTGGAACTATTCAATCATCACTCTCCCGGCTGCCTAAGTATTCTTGAGTCTAAAGATAATTGTCATATTGTCTCACTATTTTCCATTATAAATTAATGACATCTGTAATAGTGAGTCATAAAAACTCTGTCCAAAGAACCGTATTAAAAAATTACATGGAACTGATTTCTCTAAGTGGCCTCTTGACAAACACATTACCCACCGTTTTCCATTAAGGCCTTTAGAATCCTGATCTACAGCTGGCCTTGGAAAATTGGGCATTATGTTTAACTGCAGAAAATCTAACAAGTTAGTGCAGTTATTTTGTGATGTGAGGAGGACTGGACTAGATTTTGATTTTGTTGTTTTTGTTTTTAACCCTTCAAGAGCTAATGCATTTTCCATGGAGAGCAGAGACATGCAGAGCTGGAAGGGCATGCAATCTACTCTAACCCCAAACTCTGTTTACTGAGTAACATACTAAGGCCCAAAGAACCAAAAAAAAAAAAAAAAAAAAAAAAAAAGTAGATACAAATCAATTGAGCAAGCAAACTAACAGGCAACACTTACTCTTTTCTGACTATAGAAAAATGTATGCAGGGAGGGTCAGCATGAAGACCTGATTTTAATCCATAGTCCTAATGTAAAAAAAGTAGGGTGGGTCATAAACCTAAGCAGGGAATCAAAGACTGACATGTCAAACTGTCTTCTAAATACTTACGTTACACCCAAATCTGTGCTACTCTGGGTAGTAGCTCTTTTTGTAGTAAGCAGAGGTTAACCAGAGACCATAACTGATCAAAGTGCTGAAAATAAGTTACTGTTGAGTGCTTGGTCCTATATCACATATCTACATACATGCTCACGGATGTACAGGGAACACAGAGGAAGAGGGAGTAGAAAGAGCATGGGAACCATGGGACGGGAAGAAATGCTGCAAAACTGTCTTCTGGACACCACATGGCTGCTACATAAACTCACTGCAGCTGCAATTACCTGTACAAGAATAGAACCATCAACAGTCCATTACGCACCGGGTGGTAGTGGCACACGCCTTTAATCCCAGCACTAGGGAGGCAGAGCCAGGCGGATCTCTGTGAGTTCGAGGCCAGCCTGGGCTACCAAGTGAGTCCCAGGAAAGGCGCAAAGCTACACAGAGAAACCCTGTCTCGAAAAATCAAAAAAAAAAAAAAAAAAAGTCCATTACGCATAGGAGAAGGTTTATGAGCCACCACCCCCCCTTGAGGGTGTATGGGTAGTTAATGATTACTAAGGCAGGGGGTGTAATTTTCTTTAAGAGTGTAGCTACTGATAAGTTGCCCATGCTCTAGCAAATAACCCCTCAACTCATGCTCATGCAAGTAACTCTAATTCAACTCAGTGATGCTTCATTTTAAAAAGGCATCAAAATAGGAGGCAGGCTTATTGGGATGAAGCACATCTCCTATCAGGGGAGAAGAAGAGGGTGAGAACAGGTGAAGGGGGACAAAAATGGTCAAAATTCACTATATTCGTGTATAAAACTGTCAAAGAAAAAATTTAAAGGATACGTACATTTAAGTACAAACTATTTGCATTCTTTACTAAGATTAAAAAAAAATGTCTTCTAAGAAATAGAAAAAAGCAGGGTTTCAACAGTGGGCCTGAAATCACATCACTGCAGAGGCAGAGGCAGGAGGACCCTGGGGCTCACTAGTCAGCCTCTCTAGCAGGATTAGTAAACTCTAGGCTCAGTGGGTCTACAGACAACGATTGAGGGAGATAGAATATCAATCTCCAGCCTCCGTGCACAAATGTGCACACATACTCACACACACCACTTTTATTTTTTAAAGACAATTTAGAAAGCAGAAATTCAGACATTACTTTGTTCTAAGAAGAAAATGTTCTTTCAGACTACAATTCTTTCAAAAGAGTAATTTTTTAAGTCTTCAAAGAAATGCCAGAGTTTAAAGTTTAATGTACCTAGCTAACTTGATTCAAGTAATATATAAGACCATTCACATTACCTTAGATCTTGACATTTTGGTAACCAGGGACTGAGGTGCCCTGGATATATACTTGTTTAATCATCAACCCCAAGGAAGATAACATCACTGAGTCTTTTGTATGAATACAATGCCTTCCTATCAAAATTTCTTCTACAACCAAATTCATACAAACCCAGGACTTAAGATTTATACCCACATATGACAGCTCCCAAAGCCTCTTCCTCATCTGAAGATCACCACTTTTCCAGGGATATTTCAGGGACTATGAAATAAAGGAAAGTGCCTGGTACACAGACTATCTCTTCAACTCCAGGCTCAAGCAGAAAACAGTACCTTTTCTTCTCAACACTGGTAACATTCCATCCCTGCCTTTCTACCAGTTTAGCCACCCTGCATGGTACTTCTTCACTCCTGAACTCTTAGGAACATAACACATCCTCAGTGAATTCACGCATAAATACTTTAAAAAAAAAGGGTAAGGAGATGAACTAGTAAATAACCACTATCCTGAAAATTCTCACCAAGACTTCTTAACCTGGAAAAAAGTCCACTGAACAAATACAGATTTTCTGAAACTTCATCTATGAGCTAAGCATGGTGGTGAATACATGATCATGGTCTCAGCACCCAGAAGGCAGAGGCAGGAGGATGCTGTAAATTCTTGGTCAGGTGAGTCACAGGATAAACCCGTTTCTTAATAAAAATAACGGCTTTAGACTGGCTGTAGCCCAGTAGTAAGAGTATGTGTTCAGCATATATGAGGCTCTGAGTTTCTTCCTGTTTTTCTGAGGATTATGTCTGTTGGTTTGGGCTTTGGTGTTTTTGCTTTGAGACTGAATCCTGCAATGCAGCACAGGCTACCATGAACTACAGACAATCTTACTTAAGCCTGCTTGGTGTTGGGATGGCAGACATTTGCTGCTGGCAAGACTACTGGTTTGAACTTCTGTACCATAATAATAAATAAATAACAACAGCTTTATTAGCATACAATTGCATACCACAAATTTTGTATTTTACAAGTTTTAGTAAATGTATACAGTTGTATGGCTCTCTCCACAATCTAATTTTAAAGCACTTTCATCATTCCCAATCTATCCACCTACCTTGCAAATCAGTTTTCTTTCTTCTATGAACTGTGGAAAATGGCTATTTGGGAAGCAGAACTAACTATGGGGAGGGGAAGGTGCCCTAGCCTGGCCCTGCCATCCACAACAAGAAGCACACTCCAAACTGGAGATCCACCACAACCTTGGGAGAGCAGGATCCAGACATGATGGCAGAAAACTATCTCACCTCAGCTGAATTTTCCCTGCAGAGACAAACCAATGCTCAGTCCTCAAACTATAGCTTTAAGGAAAATCAAATCAGCATCAAATAGAGGGGAAGAATATAAACATTCATTTACACTACGCTGAGACGAACAGGATGTGTGAAAGAACCACACAAAACCAAGATTAAGGTTCACAGCACAGCTTTCATCCTGCTCCCATCAAAAGCACAACACAAGAAAAGAAACAAGCATGCAGAAGGCATGTGCCCAGCCCCCAAGAGAACACAACAAAGAAACAGGAATGCCAGATGCTACAAAGGAGGCTGGGGGCCCAGAACTGACCTTTGACCACCTCAGTCCCCAGTGCATCTAGTTCCCTAAAGGGCTTTTCTAAGGGCAGGGACAATGAAAAGAGGAGCCAGAGGAGCCAGGTGCCCTCTTGGAATTACACCTGCCCTCCTAGTTCCGAAAATAATGTGCTTTAGTATGGCTGGTAAAGGTGGTGTGGTTAGTAAACAGTTTTACATTATAAATCACCATAACGTAAGTAGTTGTCTTATTACTAGATGAAGCTGACTGGAAGTCAGTACCTTTCAACAAGATTACAGAGAGCAGTGTCAATCCCCACCTAAGCGCTCGGCTTTACATCAGAGAGCAGCTTGAAAACTGACTTAGTCTCTACTTCTGCCATGAGCGGGTGATTCGCTCTCTGCCTCGCACCTCTGTGGAGACTGGTCAATAACACGGCGGTGGAGTTCCAGTGGTGTGAGAGAGACATCAGGTGACATGAAGTATCTAGTTCAGTAAGTGGTTGGATAAGTGTCGGCTGCCTTCTTTTGCTTTTACAAAAGCTTTTATATGAAAGTTCGTTAAAAAAAAAAAAAAACCCACACACTATGCACCTGTGATCCCAGGACTTGAGAAGTGAAGTCAGGAGAACCAGGAGTTCAAGGCTAGCCTCAGACTCTGTCTCAAAAAATAAAATAAAATAAAACAAATATGAAAAGAAATATAAGACTCTTGAATTCACGTTTTAACCTGCTGGAATAAAATATCAATGAAGACGAAGAGAAACCTAAATAATCTTAAAACTGGTTCATTTCTAGATGATATTTTTAATTTGTTTACTGTGAAGGCTGGCTTAGAAAGCACTAATTACAAAGTACTGTGTCAGACATTATTTTGGTTTGAATAGAAAATATCTCCTATAGCAGTGGTTCTCAGTCTTCCTAATGCTGAGACATTTAATACAGGTCTTCATGTTGTGGTGACCTCCAATCATAAAATTATTTTCATTGCTACTTCATAACTGCAGTTTTGCTACTCTTATGAATTGTAATGTAAATATTTTTGGAGATAGAGGTTTGTCAAAGAGGTCATAACCCATAGGTTGAGAACCACTATCCTATAGACTCATGGATTAGAGGGTTGATCCCTAACTACTGGTGGGACTTTAAGAGGCACAGGAAACTTTAGGAGGCAGGGCCTCACTGGAGTGAAGTCACAAGAGCAAGTCCTCAGGAGCTTGATCTTGCCCCGTCAGTCAGTCTCTGATGTCTTGTCAGTGCTTATCTCTATGGCTGTCTGTGTTTCTGTCTTCCTCCATCTGTGTGTATATGCATACATACATATGTACACACATACACACACACACAGGTGCATGCATGCATATAGGTTGTGTCTGTTTTCTTCAATCCTAGAGACACAATCTAGAGCTCTGGTATGTTAGGCAAGCACTGAGGTATAACCCCAGCCCTTACATTTTTAGTAATATTTCTCAGGATTTAAGCTGAAGACTGAAGGAAGAAGAAAAGACATTTTTGACGTTACAGAGAAAACTGCTACTGGTACTGAGATCTGAAAAAAAATCCAGATCAAACACATGGGTGTTAACGTTCCATGGTACTTTTTTAAAATCAGCATTCAGACTGAATAACACTTAATTTAAAATTCCCCACAATGTTGAAAATGGATGCTGGTACATTAATGTTCATCACATTCCTCCCCTTTTGTGAAATTTTCCATAAAAGGTTTTCTTTAAAATCTACACATACATACCCTTCCCATGATCCCTGCTGCTCAAGGCTGATTAATGTAAATTTTACAAAACACACCCTTCTATGGATAATTTTAACTTTTCCTAAAAATAAACATTCTAGTCACCAACCCAAGGAGGGGGCAGTGGCTCAGGAATGCAATGTCATGGCAGATGGAGAATCAGTCATTGTGGGAAGTGAAAGAGATGCAGGCAGCATTGGAACTGACGCAGCAGTAGCAGCAGCAGCCTCGGACTCCTTGGACACCCAGGCAAACAGAAGCACTTCATCAATGGAGATGGTGAGCGGTTGCTAGTAAGCGGCACTCATCAGTGATGATTAAAAATGCTGAAGCTGCAGCACATTTTCAGTTCATCTGTGTATTGGAGGAAGTAGGCACTGAGTGCTGAGTCACAAGCAAATATGCAGACTCATAGATGACTAATGACTCTCTGGATTGCATTCAGGGCTCTAAATTTTAAGATTTAAGACCAGATTCACACTACTGAAGACACCTATAGAGTAGACATCCAGAAATTTTACTAGAATGACATGACATGCTCTTTTCTACTTTTCTCCAACAGTATGTTTAATCACCAGAATATATACACACTGAGGGTTGTGAATAACACTAACATGCCTCAACTTTCACACCAATAAGGAAACCAGTTGTAAACTACATAGAAAGCAATCATGATTGTCCTTACCCCAGGAACCCAGATAAATGCTCAAAGATCAGATTTATTACAGCTATCTCTTAAATGTCACTGAAGCCCCTCCACAAACACTCATTATTATGATCTGAAAGAATGTAAGTATATGTGATTGTCATGAGAAAAACAAAACAACAAGAAAACCCGGCAAACTTTACAGGCCTCTAACCTAGAGTTAGTCCTATAGAACTTCTAGAGGAACCTGTGCCTTGTGTTTGGACAACTGTCACGCCCGAGGGTGGGAGACAGGGACTCTGTATGCACTAAGAGGCACTGCTCTTGAACCACAGTTGAGGCAGCAATCTCCACACCTGTTCAACTAGCTTCCAGAAGTGTGGCAGAAGCACAGCACTCTTGCATGATATGTTGCTTGGGGAATGGGTCACTGTGTCCTCCAAAGTGCACTGGGGAGCAGACAGAGAGCAGCAGAGAGGGAGAGACATGGAAATGCAGAGACTACAGTCCTTCGCCAAGACAGGCCACAGTGCAGCTGCCTGGGAGTAGGGTCCTGGCAGCCAAAATCTGCCCCAGACCTTCACAAAGCTTGACAAGACTTTGTCAGTTCACTTTGAGTCACTCAGACTCCCAAGTCATAAATACCCTTCCCCAGTTCCATTTAAATTTGTGAGGATTTGCTATTTCCTTTAGCTGAGCCTTTACTAACCATTACACCAGGCCAGTGCACTTTTTATTGCCTCTAAGACATTAAGTTCTCCGGGCAACTTTTGAATTTCTTGACCTACTCTGCAGAGACTCTCATCTCATGCCTGAAAAAGCAAGAGGGAGACTATCCAGTATGCTCACTTGCCCTCCTCTGAGTTAACCTGTACAGGACCCCTGTGTACTCCACTGGCAGCAGCTAAGCCACTCAAGTTGAGGCAGAACAGAGATCCGGCTCAAGTCCTCAAGGACGGTAACACTTCCATGGAAGATGCAGCAACCCCTGGTGGGATGGCTCTGCCTCTGTATCCTAGCCTCCAAGTGAACAGTTAGCTTCACTTGAGCCACTCCACTCTTGTCCCAAGACAGCAAAAGGCAGGAGGATGTGGGGAGGACTCCTGTGGAGCACAGCAGGGAAGACAAGCCTTCCCACAGTGAACACACCTAAACCCACAACTTCCTGGAGGAAAGCAAAGGCAAAGGAAGGCATCCAGGCCTGAAGGCAGGTGCTAACAAGAAGCCAAAGCAAGTCAGGGCAAGGGCTCACTCAGCAGCAAGTGTCATCTCAAAAAGCACCCGCTGCTGCCTCTGAATCAGCAGGTCCTAAACACAGGTTAAACTGCTTCTCGCTTTGAGAGCTGGACTTAAAGAAGCAAAGAAGGCAGCCAGCAGAAGTGGAGAAGCCCAGGCTGGCTCAGGCACAGCAGCTGGGCCTAGATCTAGGACCCAGCTGGCCTTCCTTTTGGGGTTAACCATGGTCCTTATTTAACCACAAAAGAAAAAAGAGAAAACTCTACATGGAGAAGAGCGACTATGCTTGAACTGAAGAAGCAGGGGTCTGGAAAGAAGGATTCTTCAAAGCAAAGCCAGACTTCAGGCATTGTCTGGGGGAACTCATAAAATGACTGACACTGGTGATTCCAGCAAACACTCAGGCTTTGTGCATAACTACTCACTGCAGTTAACGTTCTTCCAACAGCAGCTTAAGACCAGCACCTTCAGAACCCTGGGCCTTCCTAAGAAAGGCCTGCAAACGTTGCTTACATGGGTCTTCTTTCATTAGACGCACAATACGGTCAGATCAACAGACCAGCCGCAAAATTTCCAGAACTCATCAGGACTCAGTGAAAGGAATTTCAAAATAAGCTACTTCACAAAATACCCTGCCAGAAAAATAGGAATCACAATGATTAAAATTATAGTGATAACTGTTATAGTCAATGCTGATACTTACTAAGATGGTTACCTAGCTGTATGCTAAACACTTTATATGCGTCATTTTATGTAACCCTCACATCAACAGATGACAAAAACACCACCTTTAGAGAAGGAGGTGTTGATGCTGCTGCCCCAGGGAACACACTTGGAGCACCAGTACTTCAGAGACTACACTCTTCCTCCAAGCCTGCTTCTCTGCCGAGCTCAGGTGGTTCTAACCACGTAGTGTCAGACCAGAGGCACAGGGCCCCAGTCTCAGGCATCAGGCCTGATCCACAGGCCCAGCACTATCACTGCCCTAGTAACCACACTGAATGCTGGCCATCCCACATAACTTTTTCTTTCTTCTCCCCAACAGTTACCTGAAATACCATGTTACTCAGACAATCACACACCAAAATGCATTTTCAAACCTGCACTTAATTTTAAACCTATTTTTAAAAAAATAGTTACACCGTTTTAGGGGAAATTTGTAACAGGAAAACTTGTTTGTCTTGCTTGAGTTCCTTATCTTAAAAGTATATATGCTAGTGCCTGTAAAACATGATTAAATACCCAAACATCTTTATATTAAACAACGTCAGAAACTTCAATCTGGGTTTTAAAAAACTAACTAATCCTATTTATGGGTTATTATTAATGCCCTTTTAATTAACCCTAATACTTAAGGATTTATTTTTATTTTTAATTGGGGGGGGGGAGGACAGTTGTAGACAAAGCGCTAACTCACATATGAGTATACATGCCCCTGAATTCAGAAGAGGGCATTGGATCGCCTGGCACTAGAATTACAGGTGGTTATGGCCACCCAATGTGGCGGCTCAGAACTGACCTCTTGCGTCCTCTGCAAGAGCAGTATATGCTCTTAACACTGACTCCTCCCTCCAGTCCTAACCCTAACATTCAACACATGGGTTCAAACACTCAACAATTTACCTTGCCGAAGTACAGGTTAGTAATAAGGCCTGACACCAGCTCAGCCCAAATTCCTTCCACCATGTCACAAAAATTTTAGTATTATGGAAATTTCAGGATATACATATATATATGGAGCCCAGTGACTCTCTAATTCAACACTTCATTTAATTAAAAATAAGAAAATCACGACAATCTCAAATACAGCTGATAATGTGAATCCCTCCCTCACCTTTGAAAACAGACACTGATTCTCCAGCAAGAAGCAAGGTCTCAGCCCACTCCTGGATGTGACACAACATAGTAGACATAACAGTGTGCCACTTCTAGAGAAGCCTCAGGAAGGCCAGCAGCTTACACTTTGCATGTGCCCTGAGGAAGTTACTGTTAACTTAGGCAAACAAAAGCCAGCCATCTAAATGAGAAGATGCCCTTTGAAAGCAGGAAGATATCCTGGAGAACTGAACAGGCAAGTGAGGTCTTGAGTTTTGCAGCCCACTTAATAACTATAAGCATCCCAATGAGTGACCCCAAAGATGCCATGTAAAGCAAGAACCATCCAGCTGGTTTTTTTCCCCACACTCACTGTACTGTGTAAGTTTGCTTAGTTCCAGAGACAACTACAGATAATGAAAGTTGCTTGCCTCGTCCCTAATCAGGAATCTCTATCAAGGACTAAAATCTAACTCTTCCAACTTCTAATCACAGCTGCCCACCACCGTGAGTAGCTCAGAGCATTAACTGACAAAGAGGACACTGAAGAGGCCGGCAGGCCACAGCAGCCCGCTCAGAAGCAGATCGGAACCGTGTCCTTCTTCAGCTTGGTCCTGACCAGGCTGCGCAGAGCGCACCGCGCTTCTGCTTCACTCCGCTGCTCTGGAAGTCTGACACCACGATACCTCACTGCGAACTCCCTGAGGATGGAGGCAGATCATCAGGCTTGCCTGGGTCTCAAATGCCTAACCAGGGCTTTGCAGGCAAAGACAAATAAAGACTTGGTAACTGAAACCTCACATATGAAAAGAATTAGACTAGTCCTCACTCCAAAGAATTATGAGACCAAGAACAAATAAGAAGTCAAGGCCAAGTTCCTCTGCTACACAGAACATCACTGTAAAACAATTACTGAGGGCTCCATGGCATGCACAGAATGTTATTTTTCCAAACAGTTTCATAGCATTATACCTTTCATTATTAATTTGATATTAAAAAAAAAACCAGTGAAACAGATAATACTGTTATTTCTATCTGTAGATAAGGAGATGGTTGTTCAGAGAATTAACATGATTTCATAGGTGTCATTTTATAAGTGAAACCACAAGATGAACTCAGGAATCCTGGATAAAACCTAATACTAGTTTCATATTCTAGCATTCTTTCCTCAAAAACCCAATGACCTAAATTTTAAGAAGTGACTGGGAGAAGACCCAGTGGATACTGTGCTTGACACCCAATAATGAGTGCCTGGGTCCAGACCCCTAGTATCCATGTAAAATCAGGTACAGTAGTGTGGTCTACAATCCTAGCACTTTCACAGCAAGACAAGAGACAGAGAACTGCTGTAATTCACAGGCCAGCTAGCCAGGTGTATGCAGTGCAAAACAAGAGACACTGTCATAAGCAAAGTGGAAGTTAAGGACCAAACTCCAAGTTTGTCCTCTCTGATCTCTGAATGTGTAGCATAGCATATGTACATAGCACGTTTCTGTGCAAGAACAAACACACACAAATAAATTAATATCAAACATGTGCTATAAAAAAAAACCCTACAGAAACAAGCACAAATGACAGAGAATCATAGAAATGGCATCATGAACAAGATGCCAATACTCATCCCTAACATATAATACATTTTTCAATAACAAGAACTGGAATGCTAGACCTGGTGTATGCTTCACCAGAATCTTTATGATGTTATTATATCTTTGTGAAACAAACAGCAGAACATTCTTTTCTAATGACACACAAAATATATCACATGTATGGATATACATATATGTGAATACACAGGGTTGCCAAATAACTGTATAAATAACAAGTAAAGTCTTGAGACCAAAGTATTGTCACATGTTACTCCCATGTGACAGAATGACACATGCAGAGACCTAAGTTCCTGTATTACTTAATAATGGATGTTCCAAAAGGTACTCCCAGAGAAGTATTTAAAAGAGGTTAGGTAAACGCTATGCATCTTCACAGTATGTGGGTAATGAGGAGATAGCTGTACACTTAAGACAATGTCATTGCCACATGACTATGAAATACAAGGACACGCAATACCTACCTCACTCCTAACTTCCTTAACCAAATACCTCCCAAACTGGCATTGACTAGAACAATGAGAAGAGGTGAGCGGAAGAGCAGTAACCAGAACAACACTTCTTGGTTCCTTTTGGCCCCTTCTAGACTCTACTGTGAGGACAGCCCCTAAGGCTTTCCAAAAACAAAGGGCATTCTTCCTCTCAGCACATCATTTCTAGATTCTTGAACCCAGAACAAAGCACACAACAGGTGGCCTCTGACACGCTCAGAATGATTTCTCAGAGGCTACTCTGGATAGGTCTGGTGGTTGTGATTGTTTCCACTGTAGTGGTCAGTGTGGTATATCCTGGTAAGTACATTCAGGCAGAAGCAATAAAACTACACATACATATACATAACAGACTCTGGATGTACATGTGTTACAACCAATGGGCAAAAAGACAGGCATTTTGGGTTGCGTGATAATCTGGTCCTGAGCCAACCATTTTAAAAAGCACTTCAGCTGTTCTACTTCCTTGGATCAGAGTATCTAAAGAAGTTACCTTGTGAAATATAGAACGATGATGCCCTCTACAGCCCTTAGAGAGAATCCATACAGTTGGTAAAAGATCCTGAGTCTATCTTTCTAGCAAAGATGTTTTTAACACTAGAAGATTAAAATAAAACACACACTTAATATGTACATCAGGAAAAATATCAAAGTATTACAGTTTAACACTGAAGAGTTAATTAAACATAATCTTGAATGACAGAAGCAAACTGTACATGCTGTCATTCTTGTTATCTGTTTAAGTAGAATTAATTAGGTAACTGTTGGTGTGCTAGGGAAATAGCTCAGAGTGTAAAGCACATGAGAACTGACTTTAATCCAAAACTGACAGCACTTATAATCCCGACACTGTGGAAACAGAGACAAATAGATCCCTGGAACTTACTAACTAGCCTGTCAAACTTATTTGCTGAGTTCCAGGCCATTGAGACACCCTACCACAAAAGAAAAGGCATAGATGGATGCTGAGGAATGACACCCAAAGTTGTTCTCTGGCCACACATATGTACACATGTGTACAACCAACTGCACACACATGCCAACGTGCATAAACACAAGTAAATAAACAAAGGCTGTCTGTAAAAGAATTATTTAAACTATGATCAAAGTTTAGGAAAAGACAGAACTATAAAAGTAAAAGTATACTACAAATTGAAGACTACAAATTAAAAAAAATCAGGAGGAAAGAAAGAAGGAAAGAGTGGTTTTGATGACCCCAGCAATACTCTAGAATACTCGGGGCCTGTGAATATATAGCAGAAGCAGAAGAGAATTCCTTCTAGGGGGTGTTCTAGGACAATGTGTGCAAGGTATGACAGTGAGCTGCACACACCGGGCACCACATAGAAAGTAAGACTATAATTAGCATAGAAAAGTTTGGCTTCTGTATCAAAGAAAACGAGATTCGTTCATCTGGCAAACCTGGAAGAGAATGACAAGTAGCATGAACTACAGAAGAAAAGGTGAGAAATAAGAAGAGGGAAAAAAAAAAATCACAGGCCTGGTGACCACGTGAAATACAAATCAATCAGTTCCAGGGGAACAGGTGGATCATTTTCCCAAGTTGCAAAATGAAAAATAAGACTTTATCAAGGAGGAAATGGACAGTAATCACCAGAGTGCCGTCTGAGAGTTGACATTAGGCCTGATTAAACAAAAGGAATTACTCAGTCATTTAATCAGGGAAACGGCACACAGATACTTGTCTAGATGAACAAAAAGTGGCAGCAGGGGGCAGGCAGAGAAGGATTGGCAGAGAAAAGACAAGAGAGGTCAGCAAAGGCTCCCACAGGTGCCCCAGGAGAGAGGAGCAACCTCAAGACACAGAGAGGGGGACACCTGAAGAGGTGGCAAGGACAAGAAGGATATCATGAGTAGGGCCACGGACCTGCGAATCCAAAGCCAGATCCGAGGAAAACTAAAGCTGGGCCCTGCCTTTGAGGTTATAGCAATGAACTCAGGTAGAAACTACTTAGAAACAAGTGGGAAGAGGATGAGAAGCCAAGGCTAGATTTAAACATTTTTCAGTTATAAAAACAAACAAACAAACAAACAAAAAGCTTATATTCCAAGGAAAAAGATTGTGGAAGGGAGGCCTGATAACTGATCTGGCCAGACAGAGAACACTTGGAAAAAGAAACTTGATTTCAAAACAAACAAACAAAATCTCTTGTTTCAAAGCACATATACTAGAGCATAAGAAGGCACCCCACATCTCTACAGCCATGGTAGAATTAACCGGTTGGTGTCAGTAAGCTGCTAGCAGTTCTGTTCCAGTTCCATCAAGTAATTAGCACACATTTAGCTGCACACATTTCCCAATCTGGGAACACAGCAATGCAGACCTGGTGAAAAACAGTAGCCAACATCAGCGGAGCACATCGCCAGCCATACACTACCCCCGTGTGTCGTCCAAAGAATAAAGCTCTTAAAAGAAACTGAACTAAAGAGGTCTGAAAGGTGGGGAATTTAAGAATCCGAAAAAGAAACACACAGGTCCTTCTTAGGCTTTGAAAATTTGGTAGAGATAAACATCCTTGTAAAAATGTTCTCAGGGCTACAGATCACTTTCCTTATAAACATTTATTTCTATTAAAGAACAGAATACTTAAAATGCTTTTGGTTATCCTTTAGGAGCACTTCCGTTTTATCTTTCTTAAAATTTAGATCAGTAAGTAGAACTCAACCTATGTGAGCTGAGTTAACCTATATTGAAGCAAAATTGGCTTCATTCTTGTTTTCAATGTGACACACCAGATCAATGCATCCATTTTCAAATAAGCAATGGTAACACAGTCAGTGGCACATTCCCCTTTAGGAACACCAAAAACCTAGGACACAGGATGCAAGTGATTCACAGAGGCAAGCTAGCAAGACAAAAGCCTAATGACAGCCCATCTGCTATTCAACAGTTTCTTTCTCTGAAAATGTAATGCATTAGTCTTCACATTCACTTTTACTATAGCAAGGAAATTTCATCAATTCTTGAGCATATTTAACTTTTTGTGGTGTTCTACAGAATGCAAAGTATTAACTGAGATTTAGATCTCAGCATAAAACTAAAATTGCTATCAAGGAGAAGAAAGAAAAAGCATAAATAGTAAGGATATAAAGAAATTCTTTAAATACAGTAAACTCTTATTTCTTTTTAAACATTAATAAACCTTTAGATCTCTTACTTAAAATTTAGAAAACAAGTCAGGCTTTCTAAACCAGTACCTCCCCACATACCCCAAAGAAAAAGTAGACAATGTTGAACAGCAAAAGTAGATGCTGTCAGTCTTCTGCAATGGTGGGAAGGGGCGAAGGGTCACTGCACATTCCCTGAAGAAGACAAAGCCAGATCCACATTCCAGGGAAATTTGGCTGGTCCAAGTTTTCCTTAAATACAGATTGGCCCGCCTGTCACTAAGCCAGGCTCTGTAATCTTCCCAGGCTGCCATTGCTAGGGAAGCCAGGAATCCCTTCTAATTAATCAACTCTCACAACAAAAATTTTCCCACCCACAAAAACGTTGTGGGGAGGGGAAGCGGCAAAGCAGTCTTCATGGCCAAAAGAATCTTAGACTTTGCTGTAATACCAAACTAATCCAAGAAAACAGATGCAGGAAGCAGAGGAAATGATCTACAGAGACAGACAATGAGCTTGGGAGCTTTTGCTGTACTGCTTCTCTGGAGCCCAAGTTAAACATGTTAAATCTTAAAATGTAATTACTGGGAATGAGGCCTGGCAACATTCTACACATCTTAAAGCCAGGAATGGGACCATGAACTTTCCCCAAGGCACATACCATATACGTTATTGGACATTTAAAGCAATAATTTATTGTTCTGGTTTCTTTTCTCTACCATTTTGTGTTTTAATGGATAAATATCTATGATTAATACCTGTGTGTTCATATCTACTTCTGTTTGCTTTGGGATTGCCTGATGCTTGCAGTCATTTTAACATAAGGTTAATTTCATTGAATGCTTACTCTGTCATGGTTTAAGCAGGCAAGAGCACCAAAGGATAGACATTTAAACCTGTTCTGTCAGGACCAGGAGTAACTCAAGGCTATAGCTCTTGTCTGGCATTCATGAGGCCCTAGCTTGGATGTATGTGTGTGTGTGTATGTGTGTGTGTGTGTGTGTGTGTGTGCGCGCGCGCGCGCGCGCGCGCTACTAGCCACCTGCAAACTACTGAGCATTTGATATATGGCTAGTAGAAACTGAGATGTTCTATAAGAAATATTTATACACATATTATGAAAATAAAACAAAGTATATATATATACATGTATGTACACTTTGCAGGCAGTGGTGCCTGTCTTTATTATAACTACTCAAATCAGCCCACTATAGAATAAAAGCAGCCAGAGACAACAGATTAACAGTAGAAATGGCTACATACAAATAAAACTTCATTTTCTAAAACAATTGGCTATCATATGTGCTGTAATTTGGTAACTCTGTCTAAAGCTGACCTTTGCTTGACTCTGAAAGTTTATGTAACTATGAATATTTTAACATACTGGGATGGGGCAAAGCCTTCAACTAAGATCACTACAGAAGCTTGGAGAGACATGTCCCTGCTGCTACCACTTCTATCAACTAGGATGAGTCACTGCAGCGTAGAACAGACCTCCCTGCTGTAGAATGCAGGGAGTTAGACATCAAGAGACCATGAAGGCTGCTGCTCCAAGGATTCCAGCCTTCGACAGTGCTGCCATTTCCTGGAAATCTGGACTGGGAGGGAGTTATACATGAGATTCCAAGTCCAAGGTCCCAAGAATTAGAAAAAAAAGCCCCCAAAACACTCAGATTAACAAAGGTCTGGAGAACAGCCTTCACTTTAAAAAGGAAAAGCTGTGAGTCGTAAAGAACCCAGACACAAAGGGCACGATATTTGATACCATTAGTTGATCTCCTACTTTTGAAAACATGATCTATCCAAGAATTTTTCAACTCAGGTTGTCAAAAAGTAGATGCATCTTTATGAAAACTCTGTATAAATTTATTTCATTAAAAGTTTATTTATTTACTTAGTTTCTGAATATTATGCAGGGGCAGATTAAAATGCCATATCAAAAATAAGCCCCGAAGCCAGGTGTGGTAGTGCACAACTTTAATCCCCACACTTGGAAGACAGAGGCAGGCAGATCTCTGTGAGTTCGAGGGCAGCCTGATCTACACAGAGAGTTCTAGGAGAGCCAGGGCTACACAAAGAAACCCTGCCTTGAAAAACAAAAAGAGCCCATTCTGGCCCCAACTGCCACCTACCAGAGGCAACAGGACTGAAAACTTAGCTCTTTAATCTGCTACTAACCATTGATTCTGTGTGAGCTACACTTCCTTACTACTGCACTCTATCCATCATCTGTGGACAATGAGGACACGATGCTTACAGCCACCACCCACACTTCTCCTTTCACCAGCCTTCTGAAATCCGGAGTTCACAATATCATGAAACGTAAGCTTTGCTCAATATCGAGCCATAGCTTATATTTACTCTATTTTACACAATTCTCTTTTTACTTAAGAGTTAAGAGTTACATCATTTTTCTTTTGTTAGTTTCCTAAATTCCTATGACTACATTACTCCCAAGCCCTGTGACAGATCAGAAAAAAAAAATTTTTCTTTATATATTTAAATGCACAAGGCCTCTTCCTACTTTCCATTTTTGGTTATTTGCAAGGAACCCTCCTTCCTATACAAACCGAAATGACTATACTCTGAACTTGATCCATAATGATCAGCATGAGATTTGTTTAGGCCCTGGCTGTTTTCATTCTCTATATCCAGGCTCTCACGTCTAACCCTCTGTTTATGCCCCGTTTTGGAGAACCACATCCTAAGACAGGGCACACAGAAAGCAAATTTCCCTGACCTTAGCTTCTCTGAAAAGGTCTCTACTCCACCATAATCTGTGCTTCAAAGTTGGACGGGGAAGAGAGTTCTTAGTGCTCGAACCTAAGGTATTACTATTCTTGTTGCCTCGTTGCTACTGTTGAGCAGGCAGGTCCTCATTCTTCACCTCTCTCTTCTGGGTTGTCCTTTCTCCTTCCTGCCCCCCTCCACTTCCCTCGCTCCCTCCCTCTACCTCCTCCTCCTCCCCACACCAAGTCTCTGCTGGGAAACTGTAGCATGACAGGCTCAGCACAACCCTTCTGCATTGGTTTTGCTGGATACTCACTCACCCTTTCCAACAGGAACTTTGTGTCCTCTGTGGTAAATTTTATTATCCTGTTTTTCACAGCGTTCCTTTCTACTACTTCTCGTTTTTTTTCTAGAAATTCAACTTTTGATATCAAGACCAAATTCTAATTTTCTTGGGTTTTTTTTCCTACATTTTTGAAACAATCTTTTGTTTTCATTTCTGAGCAATATTCCTTGAAATCATCAAAAAACTGTTTCTATCATGTTTTATAAGTACGCTTTCCTATTCTCAACAATTTCTCTGTTTGTATCAGCCTGATCTTGTTTCATCATTATAAGAGTTTCCTTTTGCTCTGAAAATAAAAATTAAACTCTCTAATTTTTATCCCTCCCTAAACTCTCTCTGACCTTCTGAGTTTTCAATCACTTTAGTCTCTATTTCTTATATTCTAAGTTTCCCTTAAACTTGTGCTGACGCTATTTTTCATTCATAATTAAAACAATGAAGTGGTATTGGAAGCATTGCACATATGACTGGGCTTGGCTAACTGAGACTCCCATAGGAGCCGATGTTTGATTAATGGATCCCAAATGTAGGTTACACTAATGTCACACAAAGAGACTATAATTTGAGAAGTATAATTAGAGATAAAAAGATATTTCAAAATTAAATTCAATAGATATAGTAACTGTAAATTTTTATGTATCTATGAATATAGTTTAAAACTTTAAGAAAATTCAAAGGAAAAATATATAAATTTTAAATCACAGTTGGATATTTTAATATATTTTTCAACTGATTGAACAAATGAACAACAATATTAGGAAATACATAGCAAACTGGTATAACACAACTGTTAAATTTGATTTGTTTTATATGTTTTATATATGTGTTTATTGTATATTACTATACCTGATGTTACATATGTGATATAAAATCATTCTAGATAATATCACATTTTTCAAATGTTTACAAAGCAGTATTTTATAAAAACAGAACTTCACTAAAGACCAATTTAAATATGATCAACAGAAATTCCCAAACAGAAGAGATTGCAATAACTAATATACCAAAATACATATCATAATGAAATTTATTAATTATTTGACCAAATGCCCACCTTAATTGCATCTACTGAGAAGAAAGCAATTAAGCAGGAAATGCTTTGACAGAACCGTATAGCTTTAAGTATAAGCAACAGAAGAAAAAAAAAGGGGGGGTTGATGGCAAAAGCTTAGGCTTCTGCCTTAAGAACTTGGCTTACGTAAAGAAAAGAAAGAATACAGATAAGAACCTGAAGAAACAGAAACAAGCTCACTGCAGACAGGAAAAGAAGGTGGCTCTCTGAAAATAACACTAAAAGCAACAAACCCCCACAGCTCTACCAATAACCATGGGTTTATGAGATACAAGCCTGGCTGTCAGGGATTCTAGAACCAGGATTAAGACAGGGGAAGATGGAGAGCTGGACTCATAATGCCCTAGGGGCACTGACAAAAAGGGGGGACTTAGAACTGAAGCCACTTCCTTTGCGCCTGGAATTAAGAAAACTTCCTGTGTGTAGATGTGTGTAACCTTCCATCACAGAATTCGGTGTTTAGCATACGAATACTCAATCCGTAGACATATCCGTAGACAATACTTCTAAGCTCAGTTTGTCTATAACTAAGGATATAAGTTTTCTGGGGTCAGAGCTATTCACTTCATTCCTTTGAGAAACAGTGACGGACATTTGTGAAAATGTAACTAAAACTGTTCTTCTCTGTATCTAGAAGTGACCAGTGAACAGTGGCTCCATCCATCTAGAACCTTGGAAACAGAGGGGGAGGAAAAAAACATCAAGGAAATAAATTATATCTGCAAAATAAAAATGAAAAATAAAAACCTTTCTACCCAACTCTGCTGTGGGTTCTAAATGTGTACTATCCACAGGTTAGTAGAACCCTGAGCCATGAAAGTAAACTAATAAAACGCCAATGGCCTCAGCAGAAATAAGGTTAAAATTACTCAACTGCTCTTCAGAGCACATCTTTCTACCCATGTATGTTGGGGGGAATATGTATACATGAATACATGTGTATAATGCTATATACAATATCAAAAACCACAAACATAATGTCAGCATTTCTGAGGCTGAGGTAAGAAGATCATGAGTTTTAGGTCAGCCTGGGTAATACAGAAAGGCCTCATCTTAGAATAGAAATATTAATGTCAGACAAACAATGCAGCAATTTAACTGACCCAGTTATTTCATACTTAGTATGTAATATTGTAAATAACAGAGAAACTTAAAAGCAATTATAAAATAAATTATTGTAGAATTATTACATTAAGATGAGAAAATGGGATCGTTTTAAAAATTGAGCAAGCATACAAGAACTAGTAGAATGTGAATTTTAAAAAATGAAAAATATAAATTTGTAAATAAAAATATCATTACTAAAATTAAAACAGCTATTATCCTTTTCAATTAACACCTTTTGGCTTGACCTCTTCCACACCAAAGTGTGAGTGTTTCTCTTTTACCCGCACATTAAATACAGATGAAAAGACTTTGGTTAAGTTGAAGAAGCATGATGAAAAAACACTCTGGAATTAAAAGTTGATATGCAGGCTGGAAAGGAAGGAGGGGCACGCTGAAAGAAGCATTGAGCTAATGGGAAGGACAAGTCGATGGCTGTGCATCATACGCACCTCCTGGACCTGTCCACAGCAGAAGGCATATGGTGACAGCACCAATGGCATGACACCCTGGGGCAGAGCAGAGCCACTTACTTTACAAGGGCTCTGTGTCAGACATTTAGAAAAGGAACCCAAGGGAATGGGCTGTGAGCTGCTAAACGCCATGGTTAGGGAACTAGATACTTGCATGTGTGATCAGAGGCAGGAGGAACATGATCACTATGGATTGGACCAGTTTCTGTAGCTAGTCTGCAAGCCTGAAACTCATGCTTATGGTAACACCCCTGACCTGGAAGCTGGGTTCCGAGGCTTTCAGACACAGCTGGGAGATGGAGTAATATGGTAGCAAAGTCAGCTGTGTCAGTGTGTACAGCAGGGGGGTCAGCATATCATCTCTGGACAGAATGAAAGCTCTAGGGTTGACATGTGACCAAAGTTAGGTGTCCTCCTGAGCCTCAGAAAGCTTCTGATGAACTCTGCAAAGAGCCTAGTCCATTTTAGAGCCCAGAGCTTGCTAAGGTACAGGCTTAGACAGGTCAATCTCATTCTTTCAACCTGTAAGCAAGTCATGACTTTACCCAGCAAACTTCAAATATAAATTGTAAAGAGAACAGAATCAATTAGGACATGCAATCCCAGGTAGAGAAATGGATGAGAATTTTTCAAAACTGAATGTATTATACTGCATTCCAACACCGATAAATCTATGCCTAGAAATTTGTCTCGAATTAAACTGCAGAATAGCAAAGACAGAAATAACATCTTAAGAGACAGCAGAGAAAAAGGACAAATACCAAAGAAAAGGATTGGTCCTATTAGGTCATCAAGAAAGAGACTGAACATACTAGGCTGTCAAGAGACTTCTGTGACAACTAGACTCTGGTGTAACCCAACATCTCTCCATTCTGGAGCTTCCCACATCACAAATCAAGTTCCCTCCTCTGGCCTGGTCCTTGTTCTGACTAACAGAATGCCAACTGGGATGGTAGCTGAGACTTAAATCCAGGCCTTTGAGAGTGAGCAAATTACACTGCTCCGTACTTATAACTCTTGTTTAGGGCTTCTGTACCTAGTCCCTATGCGAAGCCAAAGCCAACCACCATGGGGATAAAAAAAAAAAAAAACAGCAAACAACGAGCGCTTGCCATATGACGATGCCACACTTGATGTCCCTAATAACTGCAGTCCCAGCTAACATCAAAAGGAGAAACCACCTGTACAGAGTCAGGAAAGAAACACGAGATCATTTTAAGTTATTATTTTAAGCCAGTAATCTCAATCTCTCTCTCTCCCTCCCTCTACCCCCACCCCCAAACACAGGGTCTCACTATGCAGACCAGGATGGCTTTGAACTAACAGATATCCGTCCACCTGCCTCTACCTCCTGAGTGCTGAGATTAAAGGCATATATCACCGGATAATTGTATTTCCTTTTGTCCTTTGAGACAGAATCTTGCTACATAGTAAAATAATGTTCAAACTAGCATTCTAAAATCAATTTAATAGCGTTCTAGATTCTAGAAATCTAGACGAAGATCAAAATACATTTGATAGACAAACAGTGAATGTTCCCCACTTAGACACCCTTATGAAAGAAATACTCAAGAGTATATGCACACCAGAAGTAACTGTAAACAACAAAATTTATAAATAATAAGATAAAATGACATATTACACTGTTTCATAATCTGATTAACCAAATACTGGAATTTGAGCTGTTTTATTAACAATATTTTTATTGATTATTTGGAAATTTCACATAATTTCATTCACTTCCTGGTCCTTCCAGGTCCACCCCCCCACACCCTTGTGACAGTCCCCAAAACAAAAGAAAACAAGAAAAACAATATCAAGTCCAATTCATGTTGCCTATATACTCACTGGAGCATGGTCAAATTTGAAGTGGCCTGCCCCTTAAAAAAACTGAGTCCGGTGCCTGTGGTGTGACACCTTGCACAGCCTTGGTGCAGTGGAAAGGGGCTTGGACCTGCCTAGGCTCAGTGAGCTGGGCTCTGCTAACTCCCCATGGGAGACCTCGATTTGGGGGATGTGGGGATGCAGGGTGGCTTGCGAAAGAGGACTGGAGGGTGGGAGGAGGGAGGATGGGGGGGTCTGTAGATAGCATGAGAAGTAGAAAATTTCTTAAAGAAAAATAAAATAACAAAAACCTGAGTCCTTCCCTACCCCTACCCCTGCCAGAAGCCATCAACTGGGATGGCTTCCCTATCACAATTTTTAAGAGTTCTCTTCAATGGCTTTGATTATTACATGTATTTGTGTGTGTGCAAGGCAGGTGACCAGACAACTTGCAGGAATTGGTTCTCTCCTGCCACCATTGGGTCTTAGGAATACAACTAAGGATCAAACCCAGATAGTCAGGCATTGTGCCAAGTGCCTTTACCTGCTGAGCCATATCACTGGCCCTGCTTCTGTGTTTTTAATTGCTCTGGAAGATAGTGACAGTGTTACACAGAACTGACCAGGAGAACAGCCAACATAAAAGACAGTACCTCCAAGAGCTCACACAAGGTATTTATCAAGTCTTCTGCAGACCTTCTTCCACATAGAACCCTTTATCACTATACTCAAGAAGCTCTGAGCTCTACTATGAATGGATAGAGATGGCAAATTTATAAGAGGAAAATGAAAAAGTCAGTTGTTCTAGTTCCCTTTCTGTTACTGTGATAATGCATTGTCCAAAAGCAACTTGAGAGAGTAAAGGCTTCTTTCACAACTCCAGATCACAGCCCAACACTGAGGGAAGCCAGGGCCTGAACTCAAGTCAGGAGCTGAAAGCAGAAACAATGGAGGAACATCCCTTGCTGGCTCACCCATTAGCCTTCTCACAGGCTTATTCACATGCTCAAGCTTACCTCACTTCTTACCTCACTTTCTTAGCCCAGAACCACCTGCCTAGAAATAGAGAGCTGCCCATCATGGGCAAGGCTTCCCTTTATCAATAAATAAACAAGACAATCCCCGTCCCCTAGATATGTCCACAGGCCAATCTAATCTAGACAGCTCCTCACTGAGGCCTTCCTCAGATGACTCTACTCTGTAAAGCTGACAATGAGAGCTGAGGAGGCTGCAGGCAAGCAGGAGCGCTTTCTCAGCATGCACCCAGGGACAACAGCTTTGCCTGCCCCTTGACTTTGGCCTGTTTTGTCATCCTCAGAAGTCACACCATGGAGATGCAATGTGAATGATTAATATTAGCATTAGGGACAAAGTTACAACCAAACAGGATCCTACACAAAAGATTTGAAGCAAAGAATTCCTTATCATTTGAAAAATTATTAGGTTTCTCACCCATCTTTTCTTAAAATTTTGATGTTAACTAACCTAAATTTTCCATAATTGTACATTTAAAAAGTAGAGATCAACTTAAGAACTTCAACTTTTAATTAACACAGAACTCATATATGACAAAGAGAGTGACTTTTAAAGACAGCTGCTGAACATTACTTACTTTAATGGCAAATTTCTTAGATGCCATGGTTTACTGATTTCCAAACGAGCTACTGAACCTGCAGAGAAGAAAAAAGAAAGCTATAGTTAGATATATAAAAATATCTCTTTGGGGGATGTTATAAGGAACACCTGGCTTAATAAAATATCAGTAAGCAGTATGAGATAAAATTTTAATTCTAATTGTCTTTAACTAAATGATGTTAATGTAGTAACCTAAAAACTGACTAGAAGCAAATGTACAAGCTTAGATAGCTTCCCTACGGTACTCCACCAAATGTTTATAACCAAGTTATATTTACCCCAGGAATGCAAAGGTAGCTTAACATCTAAAAAGTAATCAATAAAATATGCCATCTAATTATAGGATTTGATTCCCAGAATCCACAATACAAGAAGAGAACCAACTCCTAGAACACACACAAACACACATACACACACACATCCCAAACAATAATAATAATTAATACAATACTTTAAAAGAGAAAAACCCACAGCTAAAATCATATATGATGAGTAAACATATCCTCCCACTACAATGAGCAAAGGGCAATGTCTTTCTCTTGCCACTTTTATTCAAAACTACTAAAAGGCAAATAGGTAAGGAAAAGAAGTGGGCATCCAGAAAAGAAAGAGATCAAACTACTTTATTCACAAATATCATGCTCTTGCATACAGAAAATTCTCCTCTCTCTTCCTCTTTTTTCTCTCTCATCTGTCTCCCATCCTCTCCTCTTTCATACCCACGCATACACAAAGAATCTATTACAATTAGTAAACAACTTTGGGAGAGCTGGTGGGATAATTGGACCATTGTTTTAAAATTCACTGTATTTTGACATGCCAGTAAAGAACAATACTAAAAGTGAAATTAATAAAAATAATTGCATTTCTGATAGCAGAAAGAAAATATGAAGGAATATAATTAACGAAGTATAATATTTGTATACTAAACACCATAAAACATTATTGAAAGAAATTAAACACTGAGCTAAGCAAATTAGCTCAGGGGCAGAGTGTTTGCCTAGCATGAGCAAGTCCCCACTGTTAATTACCAGTGCCATAAGTCAAAGAAAAATAAGCCTGTGTAAACAGGAATATACTTCATGTTTACACTCATGGATTAGGATACTTAATACCATTAAGATAGCAATATCCCCCAAACTGATTCTACCAATTCAATGCAATCTGTATCCAATCCCAACTCACTTCTCTATAAAAACTGAAAACATATCCTAAAATATCTGTGTAAATATAAGGCATATGAGTACACAAAACAATCTTGAAAAATCAACACAGAAGACTTATGTGTCCCCATTTAGAAACTTAATACAAAACTAAAGCAATCAACATAACATGGCATTGCATTAAAATGTACATACAGATCAACTGAATAAAATCAAGAATGCAAAAAACAGACTTTTACTTATGGCCACATGATTTTCTTTCTTTCTTTCTTTCTTTCTTTCTTTCTTTTTTTTTTTTTTCCGATGCCACACGATTTTCAAGAAGGGTGTCAAAAGAATTTGATGGAGAAGAAATTCTCCAACAATTGGTGGCAGGACAATATGCAGAGAGCAATAAACTTTGTCCCTTCCATCACACTTCATACAAAAATTAACTCAAAGTGCACCAAATACCTAAAGGTAAAAGCGAAAACTATAAAACTCTTAGAAAAAAACATAAATTATAAATTTTCATGATCATTTAGCTACTAATTTTTTACTTTGATTTTTTTATTGTTGATCTTCATGCTAATAATTTTTTATTTTGATTTTTTTATTGTTGATTTTCATGTGTAGTGTGTGTCCCCACTCCTCTGGGTATGTGCATGTGTGTGAGCATGCACATGTGGGTGTTGTGGAATATCAGTTTAAGATGTGTTATATTTGTTTATGCTGTGGAATATTTGCTTAACGACACAAAGATGTGTTGCATTCTTTCACATTGCACTTGTTTAACTCTGTGAAGCTGTGTTACTTTGCCTGCCTAAAACACCTGATTAGTCTACGAAAGAGCTGAAAAGGAGAAGGAGAGAAGGACTCCAGGGGCCAGCCATCCAGCCACACAGCCATCCATGGGGTAAGAAGGAAAGAAAGATATATAGAATAAAGAAAGGTAAAAGTGGTTTTGGGGCTTTAGCTCCGTGGTAGAGCGCCTGCCTAGCAAGCACAAGGCCCTGGGTTCGGTCCTCAGCTCTGGGGGCGGGGGGTAAAAGCTTAGAGGCAAAACGTAGTTAAAGAGAAACAGGATAATTTAAGTTAGAAAAGCTGTCTAGAAACAGGCCAATATAAGGCTGGGCAATCATAAGTAAAAATAAGGCTCTGGGTATTTATTTGGGAGCTGGGTGGCGGGCCCCCAAAGAGTAAAAAAATCAACTACATATGAGTACGTGAGTATGGAGGCCAGAAGTCTTGCAAGGAGTCTCCACTAATCCCTCTCTACCTTATCTTTTGAACACTCACTGGCCTGAGTTAACTGGTTCAACTAGTTTAGGCCAATGAGCTCTAAGCATCTATGTCTGCCTCCCCGGCACTGCGATTACAGATGTTGCCACCTCTACACCCAGTTTCTATAATGGTACCTAAGATACAAACTAAAGTCATGTCTGCATATCAAGTACTTTACGACTGAGCTATCTGCTTAAAACTAGACAGTACAAACTCACAGAATGAAAAAAAAAAAAACTGCTTATCATACATCTGATAAAGAAACTATGTTTATCATCATTAGCCATCAAGGAAATGAAAATTAAAACTACACTAAAGTGCCACTTTATATCCTTAGGGATGGCTAAAATCAAAACAAAAACAACATAAGGATCTCACAAAGAAAAACAATCCCTTTTATCCAATCCAAAGATCTCTAGTCTAGAAAATCACAAGCACATAGGGAGTGGAGGCTTTTTAAGTTCACGTGTCTCTATCCTACCTAGATGACCCAAATGAAGACTGAAACATTCCAGTTTGGGGAACTGAGCTGACATAAAACAGGAGGTCTAAAAATATAGACATCCAAGGTTCCCCAAGAACACAGCCAAGAGACCCCCAAAGATTCTAGTCATTTTAATGTTCCAGCTCAAACACAAACCAGAAATCACTCACCCTGATCCTATCATGAAAGAAAACCAAACCAAACAAAACCCTTCTAAATGAGAGAGAAGTTTTATAAAAAAACAAACCAAAACTATGATAGGTGAAATGAAAAAAAAAAAAATCACTGGAAGAGTGGGACAATCAAGTAAATTTCTCAGAAACCAGCAAAAATGGAAATGATGAAAAGAGAGAATTAAAGAGCCAAAACAGAGTAGCTAGCATATAAAAATTCAGATGAAAATGAACCCTTGCCTGGCATATTTCATAGTGAAATTTTAGGTAGAAAAAAAAAAGTCGGGACTAGGATACAGAATACAAAGAATTAATTAGGTGCCAGAATTTGATCCAAATTGTCCATACTAGCCCTAGAAGCTCTAAAACAAGGGAAAAATACCTTTTTTTTTTTTTTGTTTTTCGAGACAGGGTTTCTCTGTGTAGCTTTGCGCCTGTCCTGGAACTCACTTGGTAGCCCAGGCTGGCCTCGAACTCACAGAGATCCGCCTGGCTCTGCCTCCCGAGTGCTGGGATTAAAGGCGTGCGCCACCACCGCCCGGCGGGAAAAATACCTTTAATATTCTAAATTTATTTCCAAATTCCAATTGCATTTAAACATAAGGAAATAAATAAAACATATTTAGACATGCAAGGTCTTTAAAATTTGCTATGGTTCATGTATTCTTTCTCAGGAAACACTAAGATGCACTTTCCAAATGAGGAAATTAACCAAGAAAGAGGAAGAAGCAAGAAATGGAAAGTCAAGAAAGAAAGCTGAAGCAAGCTAAGGATCCTGAAAGGAGACAGATCCCTGTGTGACTACTAAACACATAAAGGGGAGCCACTACAAAAGACAGGCGGGTCTTGGGGCTCCAAGAACAGCACATCCTGTGTGATTCACACACATGGAGATGAATTTCAGACAAGTGGTAAAGAACATGAGACTGACTTAGGAGAGGCGTGTGAAAATCTAAGCAGCTGTGTAATTACTGATTCTAGCATAAACAAAACCTGTGCGAAAAAGAAAAGAGTACTTAACACGCACAGCTCAGTTATAACTAACATTACTAGTCATGACAGTAAACACTGAGTATTGACCTAAACAATATTTGCTGACCACAATTTTACAGAGATGGAAGGTGTAAGCATATATATGGATATATGTGCTGTTGAGGGAATAGAAGTCCCAGAGTGCAAAAGGTATTGCTGATGTTCATGAAATATTCCAAATATTCCAAAACCAAAGCCTAGTAACAGTCATAACACAGAAATACAATGGCAAGTTATTTACCAATATCAACCAATTCCTTAAGTGTTAAATTCTGCACCAACCTGAAGAGCACAGTACAGAGTTGATATAATGATGCAGGCAAGATTCTATCCATAAGCTCTGTGTGGGGGACTAGCTGTCTTTTGAAATTTTGTGCACAATACCTTTAGAACACTGCTGCTATCCAACAGAAATGCAATGTAAGCAACAAATGTAATTTAGAAGTTTCTAGTACCTGCATTTCATAAGCTCAAACA
Source organism: Peromyscus maniculatus bairdii (assembly GCF_049852395.1). Lineage (NCBI taxonomy): Eukaryota > Metazoa > Chordata > Mammalia > Rodentia > Cricetidae > Peromyscus > Peromyscus maniculatus. Next base: position 115,182,661 of record NC_134855.1, on the reverse strand, counting down.
GAAACAGGTGAAATGGTTTCAACAATATATTTTGGTGCTGGGTAGATGGCTCAGTGGGTAAAAATGACTGCCACATAAGCATGAGTTCAAATCACCAGATCCCATATTTAAAAAAGAAAGAAGAGAGAGATGGGGGAGGGGGGAGAAAGAAGGAAGGAAAGAAAAGAAAGAAGAAAAAGAAAAGCTGTGTAGAATATTCCTTTACACTGTGTGAATATATGTTGCTGTGACTGGTTTAATAAAGAAGCTGACTGACTGGTCAATAGCTGGACAGGATAAGGTTAGGCAGAAGAGCCAAACTGAGATGCTGGAAAGAAGGAGGGCAGAGAGAGGGAGGCCCGAGCATATGCAGAAAAAAGCAAGATGGACATGCCATACTGAGAAAAGTTACCAAGCCACATGGCAAAGTATAGATAAAAATATGGGTTCATTAAAAATGTAATAGTTAGCTAGTAACAATCCTGAGCTATTGGTTGAGCATTTATAAGTAATATTAAGCCTCTGTGTGGTTACTTGGGAGCTGCACGCTGGACAAAAACTTCTGCCTACAAAGCTGATATGGCTTGCCCCTGTAACTCCAGCATCTTGAGGACAGAGAAGGTAAATTGGGGAGCTCGCTGGTCAGTCAGCATAGATGATACCCTGAGCTTCAGACTCAGGGAGGGACCGTGGCTCAGGGAATAAAGCAGAAAGGCCTCCTCTAGCCTCTGCATATTCTGCACCCCCATGCACATTCATAACACACACACACACACACACACACACACACACACACACACCACAATAAGTTATAAATATGTGGCCTCCAATGAGTGCTCATAATTACTACTACCTGATCACGAGTGTTATTTTTATGGATTTAATGACTTTTTTTTTAACCTGATCAACTTTGACTCTAATTGTTACGTAAACAAAAATATCTTTACCAACCTTTGAACTCATTTTAATTAATGGTGTCCTTTTTCTACTTTTTCAGATGAGATCTTGCTATGTAGTCCAAAATAACCACAAATTTACCATGTAACCCAAGGTAGCATCAAATTAGCTATGTAGCTGTCCTTAAACTCCTGCTCTTTGGGCTTCAGCCACAAGAGTACTAAAGTTTCAGGCATAAGCAGCTACAAGCAGCTTCATGTTCATTGTTCAAATAACAATGCCTATCGTCATTGTTATTTAACGTGGATGTAAATGGGGGGAAAAGAAAAGCTTTCTAGGGGTGAGGGGTTATACTGATTATTCTGAAGACTTTAGATTTTTGAGTTTTTATTATTTGAGCCTGATAAATACAAAATCAGTCCTCTAAAATACATTAATTCATGATTGAACAATGTAGCTAAAATCTTAAAAGAGCACCATTAGAAAGGTGCTTAAAAATAGTTCGATGGGTCATCTAGATGGAGAAAGGAAGCATTTCTGTCTCAACCAAGGATGAAGCATTTGTAGTTATTTTTCTAAATCTACATGGGCTTTCTCATCACACGAGGGTGCCCCACTTTCTGTCTTCTACCCCATAAGTACCTAAGATCTTTTAGTGAGATCACAAAAACTGAGGAACCATCAGCTGAAGGGAAGGGAGGTCAGGGCAAGATTGTGTGTGTGTGTGTGTGTGTGTGTGAGAGAGAGAGAGAGAGAGAGAGAGAGAGATGCAGCAGGCTTTCTTTTGGGCCACAAATCATGACACGGAGACTTATTGTTAATTATGAACGCTCAGCCTTAGCTTACGCTTGTCCTTCTAGCTCTTACAGCTTAATTTAACCTGTTTCTCTTCATCTACGTTTTTGCCTCAGGGCTTTTTACCTTTTGTTCATTCTGTATGTCCTACTCCATGTCTGGCTGGCTGGCAGCTGCCTGAGTGGCTGGCCCTGAGTGCCCCCCTCTCTTTATCCCTTCTTTCTTCTCTCTCCTAATTATTCTGTCTGCCAGCCTCACCTGTCCCTCTGCTGTCCAGCTACTGGCCGTTCAGCTTTTTAACTAGACCAATCAGGTGCCTTGAACAGGCAAAACAACACATCTTTACATCATTAAACAAATACAGCATAAACAAATGTAGCACACCTTTACATAATTAAAGTAATATTCTACAACAGAGATGGCTGCATGACGAGTTCATAGGACAACTGTCTGGACTCTGTTACTTCCTGCCACCTTGTGGGATCTAGGAAGTGACAGGCCTGTGCTTCAGCACCTCTACCCACTGAGGCAAGGCACGGGTCCCACATTTAAAGTTGTCTAAGAGTGAAAACTGTTGATTCACAGGACGGTAGACAATATCCCCTCTTTATGGAGGGTGACCCCTAAGGTCTGTCTCTTCTATTTCTAAGCCTCTGTCATCCTAAATTGAACAGTAGTTCAAGGAACAAATAATGCCAGAATACAAACTCTTTCAGGGAAGAGAGTCAGGAAAAGTATTCCACAGGTCATTTGATGGAGCCCCAGTAGGAACACCAGACAGAGGCAGTAGAAGCATGCTAAACCACAGTCAATTCTACATGCAACAGACACCCAAACAAACAAAAGCAATCTGAATATAGCAAACAACCAAACAACCAAAATAAATAAATAAATAAATAATAACCTGCAAGCTTGGTTTGACACCGGAGACCAAGGCAGACTACGGCACATTGCAGTCAAGACACTGTGTCAAATAAGTAAATAAAAATGAACAGATTCAGATGATCCTTTTTATTACAAATAGAAGAAAAATCGCTACAAACAGAAAGCAAATTTTTGTGGACAGAGGCAGGCACTGGCAAGACTGGGTCTCACTGTATAGTTATAGCTGACCAGCTGTAGCAGACCCTGAATTTGTTCTTCCTGAATTTGCCTCTGCAATTACAGGAATGCACCACTATGACAAAAGTTGGAAAAGAAAAAATAGTGTCTACAAAACACATAGCAAACATATAAAAGGATGAAGTACTAAAAGCAATTTCTTTGAAACACATTTTTAAAATAGCATTTAAGCCAGGCTCTCATGAATACAACAATCAAATAATTTGAGTAAGACATTTATGTGAGTGCACCTCACACTCAATAATAACTACACAGTTTGAACTACAATCTTGACAGGGAACCCAAGGAACAGCAACAAATATAGACATTTTCAGGAGGGAGAACATCTTCTCAGATGTGGTAAAGCTACACTATATTATGGCTGCAATGAACTGTATGTAGCCTTTTGACAGCAGACTAGATGGAGCCAATATGTTCACAGAAGTGACACACAACAAGAACAACACTCTAAGTTAGTGAAAACTGAAGAACCCCTTTGCTATGGGATGGTCCTTCTGTACACCGTGAATGTGTGTTGCTCTCACTGGCTAATAATAAAGCTGTTTTGGCCTATGACAAGGCAGGATAGGGTTGGGCAGAAAAAAACAAACTAAGGAGGGGATGAAGAAGAGTGGAATCAGAGAGAGATGCTGCAAGACACCCAAGGAAAAGGATGCTGGAGGACCGGTACGCCACGGACCACGTGACAATAAATAGATTAATAGGAATGAGTTAATTTAAATGTAAGAGCTAGCCATCGGCCAAACATTTATAATTAATATAAGCCTCTGAGCGATTATTTGGAAGTGCTGCGGGATGGGGAAGAACGGAGAAAAGCCTCCGTTTTACACCCCTTTATTAACAAGTAGTCAAACTTAGTCTCACTGGAGAAAATAAGTGAAATTGGATAAATTCAAGCTTCCATATGACACACAATGGGAATGCAGAACACACACTAAAGTTTAGGTTTGTTTTTATTAGAAAACGGTATTTATGGGATTGTTGTTTTATGAAAATAAAACATTTTTATTGAAAGAAATGAAAAAAAATTCATTTGGGGCCATAATCTCACACAACACAAAAATAAACTACAAATGTGATAAAAACAAACAAAATAAACTTCAATTTGGGAAACTAAAACTTGTTAAGAGAATTTTTTTTAAACACAGAATAAGGAAAGAGTTTTTAACTAAAATAAAAAAGGACTCTCCAACTAAAAGAATGGTAGTTTGGGTCCCATTAAAATTAAAACTTTCTGAGGCTGGACATGTAACTCATTTTAGCCTGGGTTTAACACTGTAACAATAAAAAGCAAATTTGAAACTTCTCTCCCGATTATGAGAAAGCATTTGCAATTCACATATCCAACAAAAAATATTTATATTTAGGAGTCATAAAGAACTCTCAATGCTCAACATCAAAAAATATCAAACAATCCTATCAGAAGTAAGAAAAGAACAATAAACATATTTCACCAAAGGCCAAGTCCACAGGCAGTCAGCATGTGAAACCACATTCAACATCATTAGCTATCAAGGAAATGAAACTAAAACCGTAAGAAATCCCTGCATGCTATGAGGACAGTAAATAAAAAAACACTCAGTAACAACACCAAATGCTAGAGATGACACAGTGAAGACACACATGCCACATCAGTGGTAGAGCGCTACTCTGGAAAAGAGGGTGGTAGTTTCTCACAAATCTAAGCACATATTTAACATACAACCCCAAATGGCACTCCTGAGACTGCATCTCAGAGAAATAGGCCCACATTAAGACAAAGGAAGAACCTGGGATCTATCTATAGTGGGTAAACGGCTAACAAACAGTGGTATAATATGCATGAGACTTTACTCAGCCATAGGAAGGAATGGGATACTAATATGCTTAAAAACCTGGATGAAAGCCAAGGAAGTTATGCTAAAAAAGAAACGAGTATAAAACATCCAGGTGTGATAGATAGTACATGCCTATAATCAATTCCAGCACTCAGAAGGATAAGACAGAAGCAGCTCAGGCCAGCCTGTATTACAGGCAAGACCCTGTCTTAAAACAAACAAACAAACAAAAAAACCTATATATGCTATAGAGTTCAACTTAACGTAGCAATTGAGAAATGACTTAACTATAGAGATGGAGAACAGACTGGTAGCTGCCAGGGCCTGTAGTGCTGGATACAGGAATGCACGTATGAATAAAAAATAAAATTGTACAAACTGAGCAGATATATATGAACCTGGTTAAATTAAAAAAAAAACTTTTAAAAGGAAACCAATGTCAAGTATATAGTTTTTATGTTTATAATATAGTTGGACAAGATACCACTAGAAGAAACTGAGTGAAGGGTACACATGACCTCCCCGCACATCTTTTTTTTAATAATTTCCTATCAATCTAAAATTACTTCAAAATAAGATTAAAAAACTTAAAGTACTTGTTCTCCACACGCACCAAAAGGAACTGGGGAGGAGTTACACACCAGGAAAAGAACATCCACAAGACATCCCACCAAAGGATCGATGTCCAAAATAAAAGAATCCAGCAGAAAAATGGGCAAAGGAAGAGCCCAGGGTTGGGAGAGGTATAGATGTTTGACAATCACTGTGTAACATCTAGTCTTCTCCTCCTTTGTACAGGTGGGGGACACAGGCCTCACGATTCTTTTACAAAACCTGAGAACAGTATCTCCTCACAGAGCATCGGAGCAGCACATGCTCTCCTCTCTTACGACAGACACAAAGCTTGTCATCATGGGCCTAACAGAAGACAATCACAGATGATATCATCTGCCTCCCACAAGGGCAAATGGTGCTAAGGCCTAAGTGCTGGTGGTACCACGAAAGCCATATGTTGGTACCTGAATCCCACTGTCACAGTATAAAGAGGTGAAGCTGTTGGGAAGGAATATAGCATGCGGGCTCTGTCCCTCTAAATGGGATTGATGCTCTCAATAAAAACAAATGTAATGAACATGCAGGGTCTTCTGTGTTGAGAACACTGCAGGAAGACACATCTAGAATTTTCACAAACTAGTTTTCTTCTCTCTTCAGTTGCCCCAGTTTATTTGTAAAATAAGTAAAATTTTGAATAAAATATAGTTAAAAAAAATAAAAGATACCATTTGAAGCAAATAGCAAGCCCTCATCAGACACCAAATCAGCTGGCACTTTGAGCTTAGATTTTCCAGCATCTAGAACCATGAGCATTAAATGTCTGATGCTCATACACTACCCAGTTTAGCACCAATATGGCATGAGCACATCTGTAATTGAGCCCTCGGGAGGTCGGAGACAGGAGGACTGAGAGGTGAGGTCATCCTTGACTATCTAGCATGTCTGAGGCTAGCCTGGACTACAGAGACCTTTTCTCAAAAATAAAATAAATGTTACCCAACATAAAGTGTTTTGTGATAGCAGCCCACACATACCAACACGTGTTAATGCCAAGAGTTCAAGATTCCCAAGAGTGTTAGCCTGAGGGGGCCCCACAATCACTGTCTCTTAAGAGTACTACTTGTTGCCTTCTTCTCAATTCTCAGTATCTAACACCATCACTAGAGGGATGTGACCAGGAAGCCTGTACTCAAAATGGTCACGCTTTGCACAGCATCAAAAGTCCTTGATTAGAATCCTTGCCCACCCTCCTTCCCAGAACCAACCTCCTTAACATCTACACTGACTTCACCCAAACAGCCCTTGGCAAAGGTCCTTGATTATGGATCTCTAGGTACTTCTACCTCCTCCCACACATACTGAGCTGATGTTCTCTTCTAAAGTATTCTATCATCCAACATCCACCAGCGGAGCCACCTGTTCCTTGGAGCCCTTCATGACTGTTCAGATTGAACTGTTCCTCTCTTGGCCAGTCACACTTACTCATACTCCACTTACTAGACTCCACATGATCCTGGTCCTCAGAGTCTCTTCTGCCTGACTGGAGGTTTCCTAGGACAAAGTCTTTTCAGGTCCTACTTAATAACTGAGCCATCACACAGGTATACAACAGAAGTTTGTTTAATCAACTTTACTGTCCTAACAGTCAGCTGCTATAAGCTATTAATATATTTTATATTTATATCCATTTATCCAATGAAACTGTATTGTCTCCAATCCCAAATTCTCCATGAAATCTTTCAAATGGAAGTAAAAGTATTCTGAACAGATGTTTAAAAACAAGCCATTTAAAAAATATTGAATTAATCAGACAAAGTTGAGAGCACTGTGATTCATATATAGATCTTAATGTTTTATGATGGGAATCATGTACAATGAGGCTGGGAATGTAACTTGGGGTTTTCCTCACATGTTCAAGTCTTTGGATTCAATCCTTAGCTCTAAAACATTGAACCACCACAAGTAAGTAAATAAGCAAATATACATTTAAAAATTAAATGGGTAACAGATCGGACATGTGGATGAAATTTAGTCCATTTCAGTGTAGCCTTTCACTGTTTTTTTTTTTTTTTCAGATTGCTTCTGTTGTTAAAACACTGACTTCTAACAGTCATTTGAATAGAAAAGATATTAACCTTGGAATTAAGTTTTAAATTTGGAAACAACTTTCCTGCAAGAGCAGCAAGCCCAATCAATGCTTAGGATTTCAAGCACTAATGTCAAAAAAAAAAAAAAAAAAAAAAAACCTTTGTTACAGAGCTATCTATTAAAGTCTAAAGTCTTTGGCATTTTTACTTTGTTGACTCGTTTTATGAAATCCAGGACAATCTCCAAAAAGATGTATTTTCCAAGTACATGAAAACCGTATACTTTACATAAGCCTGGAAAGGAGTTACAGCACACCATAAATCTTACAAATACGACCATCCTCTCTTCTGCATTCCTGGGCCCACTTTCTCTAAACTGAAAACAAGCATTCTTTCGCAAAAAGGATACTTGGATAACGTGTGACCCCACCAAAACTCATGTGCTTACATGTGTGTGCTGACAGGGAGGCAGGGAGGCTAAGCTTTTTAGGGAAATTAATTTGGGGAAGGAATAGAAGCAGATTAGACAATATCACATGATTTTCCTGTCATTTAACTACAGAGCAAAGATAAACTCAAATAAAGAAAGTCAGTGACCTTCTAGATTATTCTGTGGGAAAATCTAGGGCAATGTGAAATCCCCATTTGTCTTTCTTTCAGTATTTCTGGCCTGGCTGACAAGCTTTTGAAAGCAGCCACCCCAGTTTAAGAGGCCAAATATTAACTCTAGGCTTCTAACCTCTCCATTTCAATTTTTATCCAAGAAATTATTATGCTTCTATTTTCTCTCCAAAAAAGTTTCTAGCTATAGAAGTAGAACAGAAAAGAGTAAGGGCCGTAGGATTTCTGACATTACAACTGTAATTAAAATGTGAGAAATCATCACTGTTGCCCCCCAACACACTACTGTTATTATTAAACTGATACCCAGGAACAAACTTTTGTAAAAAGTCAATAAGTGACAGATGAGCAAAGGGGCTACTGGTGACAACTTAGATAAAGGTTAAAAGACAACCTCAGCATAAAAAAGAATTGGCTGTTCCTATGACTCAGGGGGCAACCTTGAGTGCCTAGTGTGCTTATAAAAACAGATCCAAACAAGCATCAACAATGGAAAAAGAATCATTCAAACAACAAAACTCTGACTTTTTCCCTTTCCTGTTATTAAATATAGACCAGATGTTGAAATGCTGTAACAGGATCAATCCCAAGTACTGATTCTACTTTTCTGTAACTCTGCTGTCACGCCAATCATATGACTCAAGACTCCTTCCTGCTGAGTTTCAAGCCAGCCAACCCTGCATGGGATGCTTCACTGACAGTCAACATCTATTTATCATGTAATACCTCATCAGAAGCACACATAGACATCCTCATGCAGTCTGATCATGTCTTCAGACTCTCAATTCTGCCTCTTCAGATAGCCTGAGCCTATTCAACTCCTCTGTGTCTGGTTCTCTTCTCCATGAAATAAGATAATCACTGGAATCTGAGGTCATATATGTCATTACTTGGCTCTGTGCCTGAATCTCAGTGGATGATTAGTAAGATTAGTCTTAAATATACCCATGAACATACAAGCAGACATCATGCAATTTACATTATAACCTAAAACCCATTCTCATAATTGCAATTTCCCAATCACCTTCCCAGAAAAATAATCAAACAAACAAAAGGTATCTGATTATCATTAACACATTCTTCTTAATATCTAATCTTTTTGGTACAAAAACAGTATCATTGGAGAATATATCATTGTTTCATTGGTTGCTAAGGGTTGAAGGACAGAGAGACGTAAGGGATAGCTGGAGAAATTGGGTGGGAGCTTGTGGATAGAGACAGAGGTTGATGATAGACCTGGTCCATATCCCAATTTCAGTGATAGTTACATAACTCCACATAAGTCAAAACTCAGAAAACTGAACCAAGAAAGATTTTATTCTTATGACATGCCAATTTAAAATATTTTAAATTACAAAACAGCAATCTTTTCTAGAGAATAAATCAAAACAGTCACATAAATTAACTTTTATATCTAAGATATTTTACAGCAGTATTTCGTATTACCCCCACAGCAACATAAATCAAATCCAATTTTAAACTTTTGACTTGTTCTAACATAATGCATCAGTACTACTAAAAGCAAACGATAAACCAGTTTTCTCTGACAGAAACACTAAACCTTAATATACAAGTGGTATTCTCCATCTTCTGACAAATGGGAGCTCTGGGATGTCTCTGGTTTGGCTTTATAACTCTCTCCTTTGCTATCTCATGAGTCTCTAATGTACACAGATTACTGTGCAAAATCCCTAAAGTAATATATTCATAGTAACCTTTAAAGATTTGAGGCAGATTAAATGATTAAAAAACAACAATCCTGGGGCTGGAGAGATGGCTCAGGAGTAAGAGTTTTTGTTGCTCTTGCATTGGACATAAGTCAGAAGGTCCAATGTCGGGCAGCTCACAACCATCTGGAACTCTGGCTCCAGAAGACCCAACATCCTCTTCAGAGCTCTAGAGGTACCTGCACTCACAAACACATACCCACACAGAGACATACATGTATACACACAATTTAAAATTATTAAAAATAAATAATCCAGGTGGGCAAAACCTGTGGTCCTAGCTACTCCAGAGACTGATAGAGAAGAATTTTAAGTTCAAAGTTAGTCTGGGCAACTTAGCAAGACTCTGATTCAAAACTGAAGTCCAAGAGGGGAGTAGCTAGAGTAATAGCTCAGTGATAGAGCATTTGCCTAGCAAGTGAAATGTTCAATCCTGAGAACTGAATTTTTTTTTTTTTTTTTTTTTTTGGTTTTTCGAGACAGGGTTTCTCTGTGTAGCTTTGCGCCTTTCCTGGAGCTCACTTGGTAGCCCAGGCTGGCCTCGAACTCACAGAGATCCGCCTGGCTCTGCCTCCCGAGTGCTGGGATTAAAGGCGTGCGCCACCACCGCCCGGCTCTGAATTTGTTTTTAAACGGTTTCATGTTAGACCCAGAACCTCATGAATGTTAGGCAAGAACTCTACCTCTGAGCTACATTTCCAGCACTACATTTTGCATTTTTAAAATGTCATATTTGATTCAGAAGAAGTTAAAGCATAAACTATACAAAAGAGCCAGGTGGTTGTAGTAGGAATCTTAAAAGTTCTTTTTACTAAAATCAAACCCAAGGCCAGTTATTGGGGTGAATGCTGGAAGATCAGAGAAGCAGAACAAGCCACAGCTACCTCACCTCGCCAGTTCCTCAGCTGATCCTGTTTCCTCAGACTGGAAGCCTCTGAGTCCTCATCCAAATGGATCTCAGCTGAACTGCTGCTCGAAAGCCTGAAAGCTTAACCAGACAAAAACTTCTAGTTTCTGGTCCTCACACCATATATATCTTTCTGCCATCACTCCCTGGGATTAAAGGCTCACTTTCTGGGATTAAAGGCGTGAGTCACCATGCCTGACTGTTTCCAATGTGGCCTTGAACTCACAGAGATCCAGAGGGATTTCTGTCTCTGGAATGCTAGGATTAAAGGCATGTGCTACCACTGCCTAACCTCTATGTTTAATATTGTGACTGTTCTGTTCTCTGAACCCTGATAAGTTTATTAGAGTGCACAATATTTTAGGGAACACAATACCACCACAGGTGGTGGTGGCACACACCTTTAATCCCAGCACTCAGGAGGCAGAGGCAGGTGGGTCTCTGTGAGTTGGAGACCAGCCTGGTCTACAGAGCTAGTTCCAGGACAGGTAGGTATGTTATACAGAGAAATCTTGTCTCAAAAACAAACAAAAACTATATAAAAGAAAGGTAAAACAACAACACAAAATGTTTTACCACCATCCTCTTCTGGTGTCGTTGTATACAGAAGGCACTAAATAACTAGTTTTTTTGTTTTTGTTTTTGTTTTTTTCAATTTAAACAAGCTAGTGGACAAAGCTAAGTGAAATTGGGAACCCTGAAAACAAAAATCCCAATGGTTATCAACTAGTGAATTATACAGATGATAATGTAGCCACACACTGATAAGTCAGTAATTCAAACAGGCTGAAGAGTCTGTGGGTATAGCTCTGGGATAAAGCACAAAGCCCTAACTTCAATCTCTAGCACCACAAAAGAAAAAAATGGAGGGGGAAAAAAAAAGAAAAGAAATGAGCTATCAATATAACAGCAAAAATGATACTCAAAATAACTACACATACCCCAAATAAAAACATGTATACAAGGTTCCTTTGAGATAACCATCTAGAAAATGCCTATTGCTTTATACTGATAGGTCAGCAGCTGCCTAGAAAAGAGCAGCTAGAGGAATTACTAGGAACAAGACCAAAATTTTGAGGGTCATGGATATGCTCATTATCTGATTGTGATGATGTTTCACCAGTGTATACATATAAAGCATACTATGTTGTATACTTGAAATAGATGTTGCTATTTGCACCACAAGTTTATCTCAATAAGGCTATGTTTAAGAGGTCTTTTAATTTTAAAAGTCATCTTCCTGGCCTGGGATAATGTATTTAGACCACCCTCTTTTTCAAATAGATGCACATAGTGAAAATCCAAAGAATTTCAGTCATCGGAAGGCATAAACAAAATCTGTAACAATACAAAGATTTAATTATAATATAATAAAAACAGCTAGTTAATATTTTCATAGCTGTTACTATGTGCCATTTACTCCTTTTAAAAAAATTATTTTTAATTACGTGTAAAGGTGTATGTCTGTGGGGGGGGGGTATGTTCATCTGAGGGTAGACACCCATAGCTGTCAGACACCTTGGATCCCCCAAGAAACTGGAGTTACAGGCAACAGTGAACTGCTTGACATAGGCACTGGGAATTAAACGTTAGAAGAGCACATAGCTCTTAACTGCTGAGCCATCTCTCCAGCCCGTGTCAGGTACTTTTAAAAAGCATGTTTCAGGTAGTAACTTATCTAGCTCTCACCTGAGTCCTACCTTACAAGCTACAAAACTGAAGCACAAGGGTAGGTAATGTCTATTAGATTCCAGAGCTTGGAGCTGGTAAGTGGAGGAGGCAGGATGTAAAGCCAGGCCAGACAGTTTCAGAGCTGATTTGCTTAACCACTCACATGATCACCACCCTCAATATACCATGCAGCATGTAAAACTGCAAACAATCAATACTGAAGTGTAATGTTTTCCTTCACAGTCAGAAACCATACATAGCCACAGTGGAAACATTCATGTGCGACTCACTAAAACAAGTGACTTCCATTCTTCTTTCTCACTTAATACATTGAGGTGGGGGGGGGGGGGAACGGACTGCAAAATAACCAGTAACTGCGAAGCTGATTGGTAAGGTAACCAATTACTGGGAAGCGGGTTCACCACACTCCCAATCTAATATTCCTCACTGTCTTCAAAATCCTAAGTAAAGCCACCAGAAAAAGGGAAAAAACAATCATACTCACAACAGCGTAAAAAGCATACGTCATTTTCAGTGCCATCAAATACCTTAGTAGCATCTCATTTCCTCCCAGAGTCTGGATTTCTGTCTAGAACTAGTCTGAAGTCTGGTTTAGAAGCTTCCCAGTTGACTATCATGGGCAGCCAAAATTAAGAACTCCTGATTTTGATTTCTCATTAAAGAAAGACACAGAAGCAAGCCTGGGGCTACAAAAAGCCACAGCCCAAAGTTTCCAAGTCAACATCATACTGTCCCCACATGCAACTTCTCATCATTCAAGTAAACTCGCAGATGATGCTGACCCAGCTGGTAGATAAGTACAATGAGCAACAAGGCCATAGTAACTCGAATATTAGCCAACTGGCTTACAATTATGGTTATATACAGTACCCAAGAAATAGGAGAAGTGAGAACCCGTGAAGTTGCTGGTCCAGCAGTGCTAAGAACCACAGAACACTGTGTTCCTGGTTCCAGCTTGGTACATGACAAGGGAATTGAATGAGAGCCCCTACAAAGGGATGAGTGATGGTTTTTTTTTTTTTTTTCTTGTTTTAAACTTTTCTTTGATATTTTATAACATAGAGCTAGTTAAATATTTAACAAAGGCACTGAGTAAATGAATGAACGAACGAACACAACCTATATCACATCTTAAAATATTCTGAGAATGCCGGGCGGTGCCTGTAATTACAACACTCGGGAGGCAGAAGCAAGCGGATGTCTGTGAGTTCGATCGAGGCCAAAGCGAGTTCCAGGACAGCCAGAGCTGTTACACAGTGAAACCACATCTTAGAGGGGAAAATATAATAATAATAATAATAATAATAATAATAATAATAATAATAATAATAAAATGAGGGGAAAATATAATCATCATCATCATCATCATCATCATCATCATCATCATCCTGAGGGTTATATTTACACCTCTGGATGTAGGCAGCCATAATTTGATACAAATTGCTGTCCCGTCCATTTGGCTCTCCTTTACTCGGGAGGAATTCTCTCAACATTATTTTAATTTTAAATCTCAGTCTTCCTGCACCCTGATGTTTAACAATTTTTCAGATCTGAGTGTTTTCAAAAAATAATGGAGCGAAAAGGAAAACCTAAGAGAAAGATTGTGGCAAGTCTCAAAATTCAAAACAAACACACGTAGTGGTACGGAAGATGGGCCAACAGTTCAGTCCAGCTGAGGGAACAGCTAGGTTGCCAGAAGTATCATGCTCTTACCTATGCTGGTGGCGGGAGGTGGGCTCGGGCTTTTTATGTTTTGTTACTGTCCAGGGTCACTGGCGGACCAGTACCTGGATGTGGAAACTCAGACCAAAAAGGCGGCAGGCAAAACCTCAGAGAGGCTTTGGCTCACTTCCCCTTTCCCAGGGTCGTCTCGCGCGTGTGAGATTGCAACCACCGCCCAAACACAAGATGGCGTATCCGGCTTCACATGCGCTGGAAGCCAGTGCCAGAACTTAAAATGGCGGCGAAACGCTAGGTGAAGTAGCGGGATAGCCGGAAGGATCTGCCCAAACAAAAAATGGCTCCCGTTACTGATCTCAACGCTTTATAAAGAGACCGAAATAAAAATGGCGGCAGAAGCGGACTGTTTAGAGGCCGGGAATGCCACGAATACGATTGGCAGATAACGAATCACTGTAATTCAATACGTAATGACGGACAAGGGGAAAAAAAAAAAGCCCGTAGTGTTTCCATGGTACCACGAAACTACTAGGGCAGGTGTGAAAAGTATTTTTGATAAAGAAGATAAAAAGATAGGTTGAAAAACAAAGATGGCTTTCACAAATGCCAGAGAAAAGCTAATTTAAAATGTGCTTCAACATGACTTCATAGTATTCCCGATGGTCCGAGAGAGCAAAAGACTTATCTCAGAAGCAGAAAAAAAAAATGGCAAGAACAAGGACATTAAACAATCAGTTCTGGCATGGAGCTGGGGACTCCCGACTTCTGCCTAACCCCCACCAAGACTGGGCGGAAGCTTCCTGCCCGGCGTCCTGCTCGGACTGCGCATGCCCGCGCCCCGACCTCCTTCTGGACGGTGAGGGGCGGTGGGGCGGAGCCACTTTCTACAGTTTTAGGCATCCTGAGAGGGGTGGGGCTTGAGCACTGAGTGACAAAAGGAGGCGCTTTGTGATTGGTCAGAGGCCGAAAGGCAGCCAAGAACGCTGGCTTCTTCATTCATTCCAGAAGTACCTATCAAGAGAGCAGAAGGTTGCAAGTTATGTCGCCTTCTGGATGTTGTGATGGGTGTTTAACCGTCTTCAGTCTCGGTAGTTTGCAAAGACACCTCGGTAGTTTGCAAACACCCCTCGGCGACGGCCGCCGTTCTCCTCAGCCGGAGCTTCCAGCCAATACCGGGAGAGAGGGCGGGGCGCGCGAGCAGCGCATGCGCCTTCCTGCCTCCCTGGGCCAAGGTGGCGGGACTCCGCAGCGTGTCCGCTGTGCTAGCTCGGTTCCTGGGCTCCGGTGGCGGTGGCGGCGACGGCGGCCTGGCCGCGAGGTGCAGCTGCTGGTGGGCAGGTGAGAGCGCCCGAGCCGCCAGTGGAGGAGCCAGCTTGCGGTCCCTCTGCGTCCCCACTCGCGAAGGTCGCGGGTGGCCTCGGCCAAGGGTGTTTGGGGGCGGAGATACGGAGGCATCTGGCCACCGGAGAGTCCCCAAGGCCGGCTTTGAAAGTAGTTTCAGGACGTGGCTATCTGATGGTTGTGTGAGTGTGGGTGGCCAGGAGTGTCCAGTACCAGGTGGAACTGGAATAAAGCTTCCCAAAGCCACCTGCGCGGTGAACTAGAGGGAGAAGTTTCCCTGGGAAATTGTCGGGATCACCTGCACTGTCGCTTTCCACCTGTAACCCGGAACTCCTCTAACTCCTTCAAGGGAAGGGTGCCGGTGCACCGGGGGCTGTCGAGTCATGGGGGCTTCCCTCGAAACGCGAAACTGGAGCATAGAGCTTCTGGCAGCATGATCGTGCCAACTTTGAGAAAGCAGAAACAGCACTCGGGCTTTTTGATTGTATAGTGGAGATCCAAGGACATCTGACATGAGGGGTGTCCCTGAGGTCATGTTCATATTCCTGGGTCATTTTTTGATGTTTCCGAGGAAAAAAGTTTTTTATTACTATCATCTGCTTTCTCGTTGTCACGTAGTTTGTGTGTAACACTATTTCATACATCAATGATCTAGACTGGCAGCAGCGTTCTTCCCGCCTGGAACTTGTAGTCTAGTAATAAGTCCTAGAAAATAATGAAGAGAGGAAAGCCAAGTTCTAGATTGAGTGCTCAGAGCAAGGCTCTGTGAATAAGGGACACCCGAAAGAAGAGCTGAAGCTCAAGAATTGTGAATGAAATGTCAGGCCCATAATATTACAAGTACCAGAAGTTGAATCTTTTTTGTTTCCTTTGGGTTTTTTGAGACAGAGTTTCTCTGTGTAGCCCTGGCTGTCCTGGAACTCTGTAGACCAGGCTGGCCTCAAACTAAGAGATTTTCCCACCTCTGCCTCCAGAGTGCTGGTATTAAAGCTGTGTGCCACCACCACCCAGCCAGAAATTGAATCTTTAAAGGTACACTTTAGAGTTGCTGGCTACTTGAGACAGCAGGGCATTGACTCCCTGGGGAAATAAAGGGCCTAAACTACTTAAAATGAGCACGAAGGCAGTTGTCATTCTAGAGCTCAGTCTTGACCCTCTGGTCAGGTGGCCCGCCAGTTTCTGAGATTTTTAGATCTCTTATCACCTCATTGTCTGGATGTCTGGACATCTAGACCCAGGCACTGCATGGAGCAGAGCATAGTTGGTGTCTGTTGATATCAACCCTGTACTCCTCCAGGGACCACCTGGCTTGGAGAATTAACTCCAAAAAAAAAAAAAAACAACCACAGTTTGTATGTGAGATGATGTGAAGGAGAGAACGAGGGAGAAGGAGAAGCCTGGGGCCAGCTAGACAGCTGCCAGCCAGACTTGGAGTAGGACACACAGAATGAAAGGTAAAAAGCCCCAAAGCAAAATGTAGATGACGAGAAACAGGTTAATTTATAAGTTATGAGTTAGTGGGACAAGCATAAGTTAAGGCAGAGCATTCATAATAAGTCTCATGATTTGGGACCTGATTGGTGGCCCAAAAGAAAGGCTGCTGCAGACTTGACTTAGTTCTTTGTTTTGACTCCTCTACAGTGTTCAGTCATGGATTATAGAGATCACCACCTTCTAAATTTGTTGTTGGCTCAGAGGACAAACACCATTCCTTATTCACCTTGGTGGTTTTCCTAATCTAATAAGATTGCCAGGATGTGTGAACAGTTAGTGGGGATTTGAATAAAAGTAACTCCACACATACCTTAAGTGAAAATTGACGTAAACACTAGGAACATTTGGAGCAATACAGTATTTTCCTAATTTTGTACCAAGAGATTAGCAGTGTAATCACATTGCTCAAGCAGGAGTTTCTGGAGGGGTCTGCTTTTATGTATTAGAAGTCATACATCTGTCCCAGTAACAGCTGCCATGCATTGAGCACTTACCCATCCTCACACTATAGTGTTCTAAATATGTATCATTTTTATAATGTGATAGTCTATGAGATTGCGGCAGGAACCGATTTCCCCAAGATGATAACTAGTTTGTGGTGGAGGTTAAAGTTGATTCTCGTGTTTGCTCAAAGGTTTTTTTCTTGTCCAACATTTCTGAAAGTGCAGATCAGGTATCAGAACTTTCAAATCTAATCACTTGGTAGCTATAACTTTATTAACTGTCATCAGAGAAGCGTATGTGACCTCTACTCAGTGTTTGCTGCTTTTCTGTGCCTTAGAAGTTTTCTTATTTCCTTCACAGCTTACCTGGCTTATACATCCGACTGTTAGCTATCTTTGTAACATCTTGTATTCTGACTATAGACACACACACACACACACACACACACACACACACACACACACCAAGCAAGAGCCCCCAAAACCACAAAACCCATTTCTTGAGAATCTGGATATTTTTATTTTTTGTCTAGCGTACTGAATTGGAGGCCAGCCTGGGGTTACATATGACCCTGTCTCAAAAAGGAAAAACATCTTCCCTTTCCAGATGACCAACTGGATGATAACTGATAGTTATCTGTCACTGAGTCCAGGCTGCTTCAGGTGTGTTAATTGCACAGCAGATTTTGATGTGGAAGCCATTATTACTCTTTTGCCATTGACCAGGAGAGTAAGTGTCTCAACTAAGGCAGTTCAGTTACAGAGAGGGTTCAAGTAACATTTGAAGCCCAGGGAGCAGGAATCCACAGCTCAGTCCCTTAAGTCACTGCCTTAGGATGCATTCTTATTAACCTGATTTACCCCAGTCTCTGAAAACTAGTCAGTAGAAGCAGTCTTGATGGCCTTTGAATATTATTATAAGATTAAACTTTCACTCTGCTGTCAAAAATGTCACTGTATCTTCCAGGCAAACCCACATGACTTCCCCTTCCTCTCTGTAAGTTCAGAGTACAGAGGCTGTTGGAGGTCACACAAACAGTAGCTCTCAAACTTCAGCTTTAGGGCTTCCTGTAGTCCTTTAGGACTTCATTGTAGTCAGTGTTTCTGGACAATGCCCTAGAGTTTCCTCTTCAGTGGTCAGGGCAGCCTGAGAATTTACATTTCTGCTAAGTTCCCAGGTGAATGACTCGTGCTAAAGATGATGAGGCCACAAAAGAAGTAAGTCATTTAGAGGTCATAAGTGTCTGAACTATGCTTTTTTTTTTTGGGGGGGGGGGGGGGGAGGGGAGTGCACACGTAATGGCAAGATGTGGCGGCTGGCTTGAAGAGTGAGGGAAAGGGCAGAATACATTATGTCCAGATCTCCGAGTTAACCAGCTTAGTCTAAGATATTTTTAATCTTATTTTGTTTTTAATTGTGTATACATGTTTTGTTTGTTGTAATTCGTTTTGAGATAGTTTCATGTAGCCCAGGCTATTAGCTATTTTGCCGAAGGATGGATGACCTTGAAGAATGCTGTCTCCTCAATAATTGTGTAATTCCTAGTCCTGAGATGATAGGCCTTGGTTCTTTTCAGTGGAGAAAATTGGTCACAGCATGCAGAGGAAGATGACCTTCAAAAGTGGTAGGTTGAAGATAGAAGAGGGGCCAATGGTGTTAGAACTGACAGGGTGTTGGCAAATGAGAATGGGCCATGGGTAACTGCTTCCTTATTTTAGACAGTAGGGAAGGTTAAGAGCTGGGATGAGTACATTTTTACAGTGTAGATAAGAAATTGAGAGTATTAATATCCCATAACTACCATTCTCTAGCTATTAGGTTATTTGCAAAAACAAAGGTAGAATAAAATGAAAATCTCAAAAATGGTGAAGGGTAGAAATTGGCCCTTTGAAAATTTAGAGCTGATTAGGGGCAGTTAAAAATCTCTGCTGTCATGCTGAGAGCCAAGCAACTGGACATTTATCTAGAACAATCTGCATGATTTACAGTCCCTCTCCCCCACCAGTACTAATGGCAGATGATAATCAAGATAATTATAACTCAGATATAATATCAGATGATAATCAGGAAAACTAAAAGGCCATGGGAGACCTCTGAGACATCTCCAAACCTCTATATCTTTTTCTGATGAGTCACAGACTGCCACTAGGCTGTCACTTCTCAGCCACTAATCAATTGTATTTTGGACTCCACAGTTAATGACATCCTCATACAAGTCTTGTAAGGGTTTCAGTATTATTTGCTTTTAATCATAAATACACTGAACTAACAGTAATGGTGTAACTGAACTAATGGTGAAGAATAGCAAAGACCATAAAATTTTCATAATGTATTGATTTTTAACATTTACTGACAACAGATAAATTTCCTGACTTAGATGTTGATTGAGCTATCCTTGAATGGTAAAGTAAGATGGTACAGGGTGGAAACTGTAGAATAGGAGTCAGTTTTAAACCATGGGTTCATCGGGAGTTGAAGTTTATTTAGTGTGTGTGTCTGTATTTATAAGTAGAAAAGTCTAACAAAATAGGTGCCACTTTAGGAGATATGTCTAGAAAATGTGCAGAAAAGGCAATCCAACGTTCTCTTTATCATGCTGGGCAGGTTAGGCATTCATTTTTTTAAAAACTGTACATATAAGGCGTCATGTGTTTTGATAACGTATATGTTGCATAATGATTAAATCAGGTTAAACATAACTATCTCTTCAAAAGTCAATTTTTTATGATGAAAACTTTCAGAATCCTTTCTTCTAGCCTTTTTTCAGTTGTACCTGGTGTCTATACTGAGGGCCAAGCTTGAACAGCTATTTAAATTGAAAATAACATGAACTATTTTTACAATGACTAAATTTTTAAAAGAACTATTAGAGGCAATGATTGGAATTCAGAAATAATGAATTCAGAAATATCCAACATCAACATTTTCATTAAAGGCATGAAGTTATAGTAAATATCAACCATCCTAAACATGAGATCTGGATCAATTAATTCT